>NW_020837985.1:12899237-13223762 GCF_003676395.1 Aethalodelphis obliquidens | reverse complement strand
CACACAATATATATATTATTCTAAAATATATATATATATAATTTCTTTCCAAATCCCAACTGTAGAGTTATCTCTTACGGAGGATTGGGAGGTAAGAGTGTCACCACTCACCCTGTTTTATTCGAGGTCATCTCCCTTCCACCATCTTCCTAAAGAAACATCACACAGATATCCAGAAAGCACTACCAGCCCTGTTGCTTTGGGTGTGGCTCAACAACTTTTAAGGCTTCTCATTTCTCCTCTGCTGTACTAGGAGTCCAGTTAAATTGGTTTGGAGTTCAGTGGGCTCCTAACTCCTGCATGGGTGGACTGTACTCAGTGTTCACTTTTGTCTCCTCCCTGCCCCCGTAATATAAGACCACACACACCTTCACCCCAGGGCTTCACATGTCAGGGTTAATGGCATCGCAGTCCAGCTGTTGCCTGAACTCAGGCGGGACAGAGTGGTAGAGAGGATGAGTGTGCTCTCTGCAACCAGATCTGGGTGCAAATCCCAGTTCTACCATGTCACCAGGTGGGCTGGTTTTACCTTGACTTTCAGGTTCATCTCCTGTAAATTGGGTACCTCAGCAGTATGACTGCCAGGGTTGAATGGTGTAATTTATGTGACAGCATCCATCCCAGCGCCCGGCGCCTGTAAGTGCTCTCTGACACCTCTCCATCAACCCTTGCTACTGCAGCACACCCCCTCACCCCTCCTCTGCAGCACATGTGACAACATAATCTGAAGTGGCCAGGCTCATTTACCCTCCATACCTTTGCTGGTCTCTTTACCTGGGACGAGAGGTAGATCACCCTTCTTTTTGTCGTCTGCTGGTTTCTTTCTGAACTCCTTCTTTCCTTTAAAACTGAGTTCTAATATCCCTGATTCCTTGAGAGGCAGGTTAAAGAAGCAGATTGCAGCAGATGTTAACATATTTTTCTTGCAGCCCTGAGAGTGTCAGCATCATTCTAATGCTGGAAGCAGAGAGAATTCTGGGCCATCAAGTTTGGCTCACAGAGAAGCAGGTGTCCTCATGGATCTTCCCACCCAGGCTCTGCAGAAATACGAATGTCCCTTATCCTTGCAGACCAAAGGGGTCACTCTTGGACTAAAGTAGGGGGTAATCTGGGCTGCCGGGATGTGGCACCCCAGCCTTGGACCTAGAGCCAGGCAGCCCAAGTGCAAATCCAAGCTTAGATCCCTCCCGCTGAGGATCTCATCAATCAGAAGACCAAGATGACAGTCGTTAGTTGCACCTGTCCTTTGCTCTTTTTCTTGCCAATAAGCAGAAACATGGCTCACAGCCCCAGCTGGAAATTGCAGGGTTGTGTAGAGCACTGCAAAAGGATTCTCCAGCAGATTGGAGCAGGAATTTAGTTTTGGCTTTCAGACTTCAGGTCAGTCTCCTCACTGAACACCTGGACAGAAAGACCTGGAGACATTAGGTGACTTGCCTAAGGTCACATGTGACTCGGTGGCAGCAAGGGCTCTAGGACCTTTTGACCACATGACATGGGACTATGCTTTCACCAAGGAATATCCCATCCCAGCCTACCAGGGGGCCTCTGCGTGCTGGTATCCATCTCAGAGTTCTCATGGGGCTCGCTGCAATTCTGTTGTTTTTCTTTACCCCAACTTCAACTCAACCTGCTATAAAAGAAGTGGAACCAAGTGAACAAAATCCAGGGCTTTGGGAACACAGCAGGTCACTCAAGTGTAAAGTCTTTTTTTCAAGTTTTCACTCATTTGTCATCAGTGTGAGGTGATTAAGGATTGACTGTGCTATGCTCAACATTGGAAGACCTTTCTGTAGTGTGGGGTTATGTGGTTCAGAGAATCTGACAAACCTTGATTTTCTTTCTTTATTTATTTTCAAATTTATTTATTTATTTTTGGCTGTGTTGGGTCTTTGTTGCTGCGCTCGGGCTTTCTCCAGTTGCGGCGAGCAGGGGCTACTCTTTGGTGCTGTGCACAGGCTTCTCATTGCGGTGGCTTCTCTTGCATGGGCTCTAGGCGCGTGGGCTTCAGTAGTTGTGGCACGCGGGCTCAGTAGTTGCTGCACGCAGGCTCTGGAGTGCAGGCTCAGTAGTTGTGGCACACGGGCTTAGCTGCTCCGCGGCATGTGGGATCTTCCCGGACCAGGGCTTGAACCCGTGTCGCCTGCACTGGCAGGCGGATTCTTAACCACTGCGCCACCAGGGAAGTCCCTGACAAACCTTGATTTTAAATCCCAGCTCTGCTGCTTCTTTGCTGTGTGGCCTTGGGAAAGTCAGTCAACCTGTCTGAACCTCTTTCCTCCTCTGTAATCTCAGATAATGACTACTTTTAGACCTGCTTTTAAAAGGAAGTGAAACTGTTTTCTGTCATCCTGAAGATAGTAGGACCATTTTATTTCTTGAGAACTTAAATCATAAAGTAAACTATTTGGGGTTTGCACATTATAGATGAAAATCACGCAAAGATCCTTAATTAGTACCCTGTACGCCTGAGTCAAATGGCAAAATGCATACCAACGAGGCATGCAATATATATATATATACACAGTGTGTTTATGATTTATGTCATTCATTTCTCAGCTCTTTATGTTTTAGTGACTCTGTGTGAAGTCAGCAAACATTTCTTAGCACCCACTGTGCGTGGCATGCCAAGGACACAGGAGAAAAAATGACAGATTTATTGAGAAGGGCTGACAGCTCACTCTGGAGATGATTGATTGCCTGAAACTTGGGAGCTTCCAGGATACAAGTCTTGCTAAGAAAAAGTGGGGTGGTGGGGAGAGAACATGGGCTTTGAGGATGGGCGGAGCGGTTCTCAATCCCCGCTCAGCTCATTATGAGCAGCGGAGCCTTGGGAACGCCACTTAGCCTCTGTGAACCTGTTTCCTTTATTAATAAAATGAAGCTGACCGTAGCTAGGTGGTTCACTGATGCCTAGAGGGAAGGTGTCCTCTTGGACTGAGCAGTGGCACACGGCAGGGTCAGTGCTCGGTAGCTAGAAGTTGTGCTCATTGCCTTTGGACAGGGCAGCACCTTCCAGCAGGACAGTGTTGAGGATTGTGACCGTGCAGTAGGTTCTCTTCTGTGTCATCTGCAGATTCAGAGATGCCTGGAGCGCCCCTGCTTCTTCCCTGTAGGCCCTGCCCTTGCAGATGTTGGTTGGGTGTTTGCCTTGCCCAGTCTTCAAGGGCAAGGGGGACACCGGAAGTGGTGGATTGCTATCCCAAGACGGTTGACATTGCCCTGAACTGCATACACCAGCAGCCGGAGCTTTGAACTCAAGGAACCTTGATTATAGATTAAGGGAAAAACGTAAGAAAAGGCAACTGATAGTAAAATTGAGCAGCTGGTGCTGGCTGCGGAAATAAGAGCAGATGCCTCGGCTTTATAGTCAGAGAAGTGGCAGGGTTGAGGGTGATTGGTGGTAGGGAGGGAGAGACAGAGAGAGACAGAGAGAGACAGAGAGAGAGGTTGGAGAGTTTGCTTAGGGAGAGATTGAGCAAACACAGCCCATCAAAGAGCAGTCTATTTACCCACCAGGGTGAGGGGCATCTCCGGTTCAAGCTGGCCTTCCTGGGTTCAGTTCGTCACAGCTTTATTAAGCCGCCTCTGAATTCTGCTCTTAAACATCTGACATTCTTTTCCCTTTTGTCTATTTGTTCAATTCACTTGACATTTAGATAGTGTCATCTGTCTGTTAACCTTCCTGACCCAGGTCTTCTTCCTTACACTGAGCCCAGGGCTTGTCCAGACCTGCTAATCATGTTTGTATTAACAGTCACAGCTATGGCCAGAGTGCAGAGCCTTGGCTGGACATGGTACTGTCTTCTTCACACCCACTGCCTCTTCTGAGCCTCACAGCCAACCCGAGAGGCAAACCTCCTGCTTTTCCAAGTCTTTCCAACCCTGAGTCTTTGCTTTCTGCCCCACTCCTCACTGCCAGCTGGCGGGAAGTTCTCCAGTGACAGTTGGCCTCACAGAATGATCTTTTGGTTTCAAACGCCTCCCCCATTGTAATTACAGAGCACATCTCTTAGTCAGATGGAGCTAAGGGACTTCTTTATTGTGGTTCCGTCTGAACAATTTTGCAGAAATAAGGATTTGATGGATGAGGAAATGGACATCTCTACGCAGACGAGGAAATCCCTTGAAATCTCCAGAATGCCTTCAAGCTCCTGTGAGTTTTTATATCAAAAGGCAATTAAGAGGCAGAGCAGCTGAGGGAAGACAATTAACCAAGGTGGTGATGACGTATTTTCTTTTTTTAAAAAAATTTTATTTTTAGTTGCGTTGGGTGTTCGTTGCCGCGCGCGGCTTTCTCTAGCTGCGGCGAGCGGGGGCTATTCTTCGTTGCGGTGCGTGGGCTTCTCATTGCGGTGGCTTCTCTTGTTTCGGAGCACGGGCTCTAGGCGCATGGGCTTCAGTAGTTGTGGCACGCGGGTTCAGTAGTTGTGGCTTGCGGGCTCTAGAGTGCAGACTCAGTAGTTGTGGCGCATGGGCTTAGTTGATCCGCGGCATGTGGGATCTTCCGGGACCAGGGCTCGAACCCGTGTCCCCTGCATTGTCAGGTGGATTCTTAACCACTGTGCCACCAGGGAAGCCCAATGGTGTCTTTTCAAAAGAGACACGTTCTGATGGAAAGGGCTGGAAACTGGTCAGGGATTCTTTCTCCGAGAACAGTTGGCAAGTGTGTTTATTTGTCTGTCTCTGTCTATACATCCATCATCTGTCAAGCTGTTTTTAATGCAAGTTTAGTACCCACTTACCCTTCGTCATAGCCCATGCATGATATATGACTCACACCAGATTACTTGTGTGTTTTCAGAACGGAAGCAGGGTAGCAGGTGACATCGTCCAAAACGACGTTTGAAGCATCTTGTATTTTCTGAGTACACACGGTGTGCAGGCACCTTTCATACATTATCACATTTATTCTTATAACAGACCTACCAGAGGGGTGTCGCTACACATCTTTGACCAATGAAGAAACTGAGGCTCAGAGAGGTGAAATAATTTTCCTAATGTCACACCCCTGGCAGGTGGCAGCGCCAGGATTCACACCCAGGTTGGACTCCAAAGATTGTTCATTCCCAGTGTAGCACAATGCCTTCCACAAAACTATCTTTATTAAAATAATAATGGTAATAATTACATTAATTCAGCTGGTAATTATTAAAGACTTCTTTTGTGCTGTGCTAAACTTTTTTTATGTCACCCTCAGGCGACACTATGAGTTGGGTCTAATTGTTTATCTACACGTTACAAGAGAGGAAATGGTAGCTCAGGAATGTTAAATAACTTTCCTAAGGTCACACAGCTGGGAGGTGATGAATGTGGGACTTAAACCAAGCTCTGTTTGATCTCACAGTCGGTACCTTTAACCGCGCCACTTACACGCTCTGGGTGGTGGAGGAGGGCTATCTTGGGCCATCTGTTTATATAGTAGCAGATATTAGAGTAAATTATTTCGGAAATATCTGTTTGTAGTTCCTCATTCCCTATCCTGCATTCTAGCCAGACTTAGCTCCCCACTATTCCCATACGCGCTCTCCAGGAACCACCCCTCTGCAGGTCTCCAAGCCGCTCTTCCACCTTAAAATTTCATTGCATCTTCCCAGCATGGCCAAGACCTACCCATTCTTCAAGGGTGAGCCGAGATGGCGCTAAGCTTCATCAGTACTAACCTACACTTGTGAAATGGGTCAAAGCCTAAAGAGGTCAGGTGAACTCACGTGTGGCCATATGCAACGTGAACACAATTCCATTATAGAGCACCCCTGTCTGCCAGGATCTCAGTCATGCTCTGGGTCAAAGCCTGCACTCTAATACCAAAGAAGCACACTGAGATTCTACGGAACATGGGTCCAGCCTTGTTACCCGGAGACCAGCATTATAAGGAGGACCTGCTGAAGATGGGTGACATTCAAGATACTGCCTTCTGCTCTAGCCACTGTGCTGTCTTCACTGGCCTTGACTCTTAGCTCCCACTTCTGTTTCTTGACATGTGAGGTCTCTCCTGTATGCTGTGCTCCTTTTAAGGACCAGTTTTAATTCACTTCTGCCTTGGATGGACCCCTGCATCCTACTGAAAGCAGCATCTCCCAATCTGAGCTAACCTTGCCCTTTACCTCATCCTCTCGAAAACCGAGAGCCTCCTTATGAAGAGAATCATTGTTTGCAACGTCGGCTTTCATCTCTGCTAGACTGTAAGCTCCTCGAGGACAGGGGCTGTTTTATCATCCATCTCTGGGTCCTCAGCCCCTATCTTGATGCCTTGTACCTGGCTTTGGTCAATTGACCATAAGTGAGTAGGAATATGAATAAAGTGTACAGAAAACTTGCAACGCCTTTTTCCATTATCATCACTGGCATGGCTTCTTGTCTGGGCTCTTCACGCTATTATGAGTCATCATTGGACCCCACTTACATTTGCTGGTGACCAGTGTATATATGAGTTGACCTTAACTGGAAGAATATATATATATATATATATTTTATTTTTGGAGTTATATAGCTGTGAGCTTGCATCCTAATACTAGTTATAAGCTGTAAGTCTACGAGCATATAGTTTCATTTTTTTGAGCTTCAGTTTCCTCAAAGGAATAGTGGAGGAGATAATGATCATTTATGAGTACTGTCCAGGTAGAATGTGACATTGTATGGAAAACGCCTGGTACGGTGCCTGACTCAGCTTGGCTTGTAAGAACGGGTGGCTTCCTTTATTCTCGCTGTGATATTGTGGTTGTTACTGTTAATATTTATGGAGTATCCAAAGCAACGATAAGATAATTTGCTCATCTATGTATATAAGATATTATCACTTAATACCAACATATATCCTAGAATTAAATTATGTCCAAATACATCGGTACGATGGGTTGGAAAATGCACCAAAGTGAGCAGTCTTGTGTTCTGGTGCGGACTCTGCAAACTAGCTTGGTGGGCTTGGGGATCACCTTCCGATTTGCTGAGTCTACTTCCCAATGGCAACATCTAGATAAGCCACTATTTTAATAATTACAATTATAGTTTGAAAAGGAATTGGTGCTTCCCATGTCTCATGCACTGTGCCAGGCGCTCTCCCTGTAGGGTCCCCTTTGTTCCTCATGACCATTGATTTTTAAGATGAGGAAACCAAAGCCCAGAGAGGTCTGCTCAAGGTCACGCACCTCGTAAGAGGTGAGTCGGTATTTAACACCTGGTCTGTGTGAGGTACAAGCCAGAGCTCTGAGGTTCCACCACGTGTTTTCATTCCGTGCCTCTGGTCCCTGTACACAAAAGACCTGTGAGTTGTGTTTGCTCCCCAACCCTGCCCCCAGCCTCTGACATCTTGGACCTCGTTGCTGGATCAGGTCTTGCCCATTAGAAAAAGTCTCTCTGCAGATACCCTCGGCCCAGTGTGATATTGCACAGCACATTTTCTGGTCTGCGGTTTTAAATCACCCATGTCATTTAAAGCTGTGTGAGAAGCTTGAAAGCCTGCTTCCACCCAACGTCATTTAATCCACGCGACACAAATGTGAAGAAAATAAAATGCTGCCTGCCGTCAAAAAGAGAACCTATACCCGTCGAGTACGCACCGGTGCCGGGCATCTCTGATGACATCCCGTCCCACATTGGCTCTCGAGAGGGAACCTTCATTTTACCTGCAGATGGTGCTTTTCTGGGTGAAATAGAGACCGGCGCTGGCAACACTGACACATGGCCACTCATGCACATTAGAACCCCCATGTGGGTTGACTCGTTAGGTAGGAACAACAGGTCCAGCAGCCAGTGTGAATGAAAACAGCAGCGGGAGATGCCAGGATGGGGAAGCACGTTTGTTTCAGTGTTCCAGCGGCTCTGCAACCTCGTTTTTGATAGATAGCATTTCCAACTAGGCTACTTGTGTTGCGGCTTCGAGTTCCTTAAGTGGCCTGCTTTTATGAACGGGAGCATTTGTTTGTGAGCCTATTTGGTTGATACGTAAAAATACAATAGCAAAAATAATACCCGTGATTTACTGCAGTCCACTGTTGCTCTGCACCTTGGCTTTTATTTCTTTCGATACCAACTCTGGAAGGGAACTGATAGCCCCTTTGCAAATGAGAAAACTGAAGTTCAGAGAGTTTAAATTGTCTTCAGTCACACAAAAACATCGTTATCGTGGCTGTAGTTTGGTTTTGGTTTTTAATGTGAATAAGAAGAGGTGAAAATAGGGGAGGAATTACAGATATTTCGTTCTGACTTGCAAGTCTGTATTCAAAGGGCACCCGTCTTGTGAAGGTCATTCTTCTTCCAGCTCGTAGGAGAATTATCCCAGGAACCTAACTGGTATAGCTTTATTCACTGAGGTGTCTCTGAGCAGTAAGATAGATTTTTCCAGAAGCCTCGGCAGTTTGAGTCCCACCCAACGGTGACTTTCTTGGAATTTTTCCAAAGTGCCCGCTTCTTTACTCTGTTCAGGTTTCAGATTCCCTTTCTTTAAAAGAATGGAGTGGTGATGGTACCAAGAGGAGGGGGCAGCAGTGGTGTGCTGATGAATGTTTAAAACTGGCTCCAAAGGAAAAAAAGAGTCGAAACACTGGTCAGTTTCCCTGATGCATATATACCCATCATGGCCAATTTCAAGCTACCAACTTGAAGGCAAAGAACCTGAAGTTTTGCAGTATTGACACACCACCGCCTGGTAGGGGATGTGCCGCTTCAACGTGCAATAACTCTGTAAATGGGTTTCTGTAGACATTTGATTTAAAACCAGTTGGAGGGCTTCCCTGGTGGCGCAGTGGTTGAGAGTCCGCCTGCCAATGCAGGGGACACGGGTTCGAGCCCTGGTCTGGGAAGATCCCACGTGCCGCGGAGCAACTGGGCCCGTGAGCCACAATTACTGAGCCTGCGCGTCTGGAGCCTGTGCTCCGCAACAAGAGAGGCCACGATAGTGAGAGGCCCGCGCACCGCGATGAAGAGTGGCCCCCGCTTGCCGCAACTAGAGAAAGCCCTTGCACAGAAACGGAGACCCAACACAGCCATAAATAAATTAATAAAGCAAACTGTCAACAAGTAAAAATAAATAAACACTATTATATTTAAAAAAAAAAAAACAGTTTGATTGAACACATGTTTATTAAGTAACCACAACTCAGTTTTGCCATTAGTGGTGTGTGTGTGTGTGTGTGTGTGTGTGTGTGTGTGTGTGGTGTGTTGTCCACACACCCTGTTGGAGAATGACAGTGAGTTAGGTTCAGCTACACAAAGAGATCCCTCTTCCTCCAGGAAGTAGCTTTAAACTCTGGTGGACCAAAACTGTCGCTTTGTTTCTACTAAAAAGTCCAACCTGGAATCTTAGATTTTAATGGCTTAATGCGTGGTAAAGCTAAGCTCTCCACTGCCAAGAGAAAGTCAGGGAGAGAAGTCAGATTGCCTCTGTCACGTCTTCTGAGTTTTTCCCCATAGAAAATATGGCCCCAGGACGGTCTGGAATCAGATTCCATCAGGAAAGATTGTATTTGGCTTCAGACGTGTGACCAACCCTGACTTAAATACCACAGGGTGTCACGAGAAATGCAGACACAGACAGCATCACTGTGCCACTGATGACACCAGGGATGCAGACTTCTATGTTTCTGATCCACCATCCTTTCCACACGGCTTTCGTCCCCACAGCTGAAAGGTGGCTGCTTTAACATCCACTCCTGTTTTCTGTCTGTGCCAAGTCAGAGAAGGGACACACAACCCAAAGGTCATACACCTGAGGCTGCTTCTTCCAAAGCTTTCTGCTTTGCTCCATCTGACAATGTATGCTTTTCTCGCCATAACCAGGAGAGGATCTTAAGATCTCTCCTGACTGCAAGGGACTCCAGAGGGAGAGTATTTTTTTTTGCGGTACGCGGGCCTCTCACTGTTGTGGCCTCTCCCGTTGCGGAGCACAGGCTCCGGACGCGCAGGCTCAGCGGCCATGGCTCACGGGCCCAGCCGCTCCACGGCATGTGGGATCCTCCCGGACCGGGGCACGAACCCGCGTCCCCTGCATCGGCAAGCGGACTCTCAACCACTGCACCACCAGGGAAGCCCCTGGGAGAGTATTCTTGAGTGCACACTGCTTTCCCTGACAAAGTCTGTTATTTATTTATTTATTTTTTGTAAGGAAGGAGGGAATTATGGGTGCGTAGCAGACAGTTCACTATATGATTACCACACAGACCCTTCTGGATCAGCAGGGAGCTGGGGATACAGGAATGAGGAGTAAACGTCAGAGTAAACGTCAGTGGAATCTGACTCAATTGTTATAATCGTTGTTTTGATGCTGTTGAAGTATCCAGACAAATTTTGCTAAAATATTAAAGTGGACTTTTCTTGAAAAAGTATCTCATTATTTGCTACCGAAGCCAGTAAATTCCAACAAATGGATCGTAGTCCTGTCGTGGTGGGTGGATACTGTGAGAACAGATGAATCAGTCTATGAGTGTGTAGTGAAAATATATTGGTCATTTCCTGGGTCTTTTTTTTTTTTACTGTTGTTAATTTTTTGGAACATCGAGCCCCTCTTAGTGGCAAGACTTCCTTTGTTTCCCTGCTGGGCCAGAGAGTTTCACCCCCAAATCAGTGGGTCTTCCACTTTCAGGTTGGGTTACACAGCCATCAACAGGCGGAGTTTAAGAACTCACATTCTTAACCACTATGCTATATTGCTCCTGAAGACTCAAAGAAAGATGATGTTTTCCAGCCATATGGGCAAAGCCATATCATAGTAGAGCACTACATCTTGTGTCCGCCACTTTGTATTATCATGCAGTATGTGCCCCAGGCATCTCTGAAGCTTGTCCCACCCAGACCCTCACCTTTCCCCCAGTTTCACCCCAGCTGTGAGGTTGGAGGATAGATAGGGTTAGTGTTTGGGGGAGGATGTCTATTTCACACACATCATACACCAGTATTTTATCTTTAATGGAATATGGGGGTTGAGAATCATACCCAGGGCTTTCCATGCACTGCCCTGTACATACCTCATGACAGGTCTGTGAGGTCATTACAGGTGTCATCACCCATGAGGAAAGGGGCTCAGAGAAGGAAAGTTATTGTCTCCATTTGCCTGCTGGGCTCTGGATCCTAGGCGTTTTGACTCCAGGCTCTGTTGACCTTTCCACAAACACAGTGATTTGTATTTTAGGTCATGTCAAATGTCCCTGGGTCCCAGAGTGGTGGTTTCATAATATGTCTGATATAAAAGTGGTTATGACAGAATGCCATAGATCTCTGTATTCCCATTATAGAATAGGATTTCTAGTTTTATTAGTATTAAAAGAATTGCTTGTGGATTCTGAGTCACACAGTTTTAGATGTTGGGATTGGATTGTATATACCCGTGGTTTGAGGGAATTCCTCTTATTGGAATTTTCATTCATTCATACATTCCTCTGGCACTAAATGAATGTCAACTGTGTGTCAGCACCATGTTAGTTGCTGGAAATACAAAGATGAATAGGGTGTGGCTTCTCCTTCAGCAGCTGGTGGTGATGGATATCTCTATAGTCAAGTGAGAACTAATGTTTATGAGATGCTTTTCTCTCCTTAGTGCAGTGCTCTTAGTAAGAGCTCTAAGGGACACAGAAGTGAAAAGTATCATTCTTGTTCTCACTGTGTTTTTGAGAAAACAGGGGGAAATACATGAGTGTTCAGAATGAGTGGGGTTGGGCTTCTGGGGATAAAAAGGTGATGGGGAAATTGAGGTGAGCTTATGAAGGTTGAAGCAGCAGGCTTTGCCATCATATGAGTGTACAACCATTTATTTAATCTTTCTTTGTTGTTCTGATTTTTCATTATTATAAAATCACACACACACACTTTTAAAGTTAAATTCCTAGGATAGAACTATTGGGTCAAGGAAAATAAACATTGGAGATTCTTGCCAAATTGCTTTCTGGAAAGACTGTCGTGATTTTTCATTTCTACCAACAGTGTAGAAAAGTACAGCTCTCATTGTACTTAAAATACTTTTTTGTTGTTGATTAGCAACTGTAATTCCATCTGCAACCTTAATTCTTGTTTCACAGGTTCTGAAGATTAGGATGTAGATATCTTTGGAAGGGACATTATTCTACCTGCCACATTAGGTAAAGGGCATAGTTCAGTGGATGGAAGCCAATAGAGGATGACTATTTTATTATCACTTCCCAAAAGGGGTTCTGTGGAAATCTAGACTCTTCAAGCATACCAGCACATTGTCTGAAGTTTTACACTTCCTGGTCTTAACTTCTCCGTTCCTTCTGACTGGTACTCATCCCCCATATTCTCCTACCACTTGTTCGTTCTCCAAGGATTTGAGCCAACTGCTCCCTTCTTCATGGTGTCTTCCTTGAGTCACCACAGCTGGAAAAAGGTGGCTTTAAGATGGTTAAAGGATATCTATTTGAAGCAATAAGGTTATTCTAGGAGATGCGCTAACATTCTTTACCAAATATGTGAACTCGGACAAATTCCTTCATCTCTAGCGTTAGTTTTCTAATTTAAAGATGGAAGTCATGGTAAGTGCATCACAGATTTTCTGAAGGGATCAAACAGTATCATGTATATCATATATGACATGGTTTATGAATTTATGACCTGGCAGGACCTTCATGTCAGACAAAAGAGAATTGCTAAAGGGGTTTAAACATTCTGTGTAATCAAGCCAGAAGCCAAATGGACCAACCTAATTGAAACTTATTTCTTTCAACATATGCCTGTAAAGCATCTGAAGTGCAAGATGACTAGTTCTTTGAAATAAGGTTCAGTAGCACCAGTGCTTTAAAGAGGAAGAATTCAGACAGTGCTTGGAGTTGGTTATAAAAGTGTTACAATTATGCAATGAAATGTGATTCCTATGAGATGTAACAGGCGAAAACAAATTGTATTATTTCTGGATGTTGGACCTCGTTGCCCTTTGCTAGCTTAACTACTTTAGTTAAGTCGTTAGATACCTCCAATGACTCAGCGTCTTCTTTGGTTGACACTTGAGATGATGCTTTCTTTTACAAAGGCTTTATGGAGGGTCAAACAAGATTGCATACATGGAAGTTCCTAGATCAGATCCTAGCTCAGAGATGCTTAATAAATCTTGAGCATACCTGCAACTGCTTCCAGCACAGTCTGATAGGAACGTGATGCATAGCCTCTGGCAATGAATGACCTATTTTATGTTCGGAGAGGAAGCCATTAGAATATTACAATTGCTGGTGGTGCAATTTGCGCCTCTTCCTTTGATGATGAGATTATTGAAATGCGCTGGTCTTTTATTATGGAAACACTAAAAGCGACATCTTGTATTTATATAAATTAGAGTTGGCCAGTTATTGGCCCATGGAGACTTAGCCTGAAAATGTGCTTTATCTTGTCAACACGGTGCTTTATTGTCAACGCCGTGGCCATAGTTGCTGCTGCTAATTGTTTTTGCTGTTACTCTTGTCATTATCATTGATTTATGAACCAACGTTTAAAAATTTAAAGATGTTTTATTGAAAATCCAAATTTCTGTCTTCCCTTGAAACACGGAAAGATCTAGCATTGCCTAGCCAACATTTCTGCACAGTGGTAGTTAGCTACTGCTAAGTAGCAGCTGTCTCCGATAGGCAGTGCAGGGACCTTCTACTCTGCCTCAGCCTCCCTCTCACGGATGACGGTGTCCATGGTTATTTGTTATTGTGTTTCCCCTGTAAATTTCATGATGGTAGTAAACGTTCAGCTTATGTGAATTGTTCCCTTATGTGGAGACCCTATGGGGAGCCTGGATCTCTACCTTCCACACAGCAGTCACAAGGGCACAAATATGTTATGTTCCTGGGAACCTCTGGTCACATTTTCATCCACTGATCAATACATAAGCCTGTTTTAGGTGTGTTTCTGTTTAAAGGCATATATATATACATATATATATATTCATCTGGCTCTGGTTCATTGACATTGAACTCATGACTGACAGCAGTGTAACTCATACCAGAACAAAGCCTGTCTAACACATCGTTTTCTGTGTGAGGCACATCACAGCCTTCTTGCTTTTCAGAACACATTAGACAGGACTTTACCTCTGCACTCAGAGGCCATTTTAAATATCAAAAATAAGTTCCAACCAAAAAGCCTGCTTTCTGTAGGGAAAGGACCAGGAAGGAAGCAGCCTAGCAAGACAGAAACATTTTGACAATAGTAGTTCTACCCTAGCCAAGCAACACAGGAAAAACAGTGGCTTCACCTCCACCCACACCAGCAAAGGCCAAGTGCGAGCCTAGATGTCCACCACTGCCAAGCTGTAACAGGCCACACCTTCCCCCCACCTGGCAAGAGCAGGTCTCCAGTAGGGAGCTAGATTTTCACTACTAGTGGGTGGTGACGAGAACTCCACCTAGCCTGGTTTACGTGGACACCCTCTGGGGAGCCTGGATCTCTACCCCGACATAGCAGTCACAAAGGCACAGATATCCCCAAGAGATCTTTGACAAAGTTTCAAAAGCAATTCTATAAAGCCTTTCCAATAAACGGTCCTGAAGCAACTCGACATCCACAGGCCAAAAGAAAACAAAACAAAAATTCAACTTAAATCTCAGTCCTCATATAAAAATTCACTCAAAGTCAATCACAGACTTAAATGCAAAATATAAAACTTTTAGGGGAAAAAAAATAGAGGCAAGCTTTGGGATCCAGAGCTAAGCAGAGAGTTTTTTAAAACTGGACACTTAAAAGCGTGATCCATTAAAAAATGGATAAATTCAACTTCGTCAAGATTAAAAACTTCTGTAAAATGTGTTACAGAGAGGATTAAAAGGTGAGCTACAGGGAGGGGTATATGTGGTATACGAGGCAAAAGAGAAAATGCAGAAAACTCACCATCATGTCTTTCCTTGGACCTCGAGGTCCCTAGACTGTTTGCTTTCTTTTTCACCTTTAAGAATCTTCTTTTGTTTGTTTTCTATATACTGTCTAGAGTTTTTAGCTGTACTTAGTGGGGATAGAAAAAAGTATGTCTACTCCATTTTTCCTGGAAGCAGAAGTCATGACAAGTCCCTTTTTTTTCTTTTCTTTTTTTTAAATCCTCATTCTACAGATACAAGAACAAGTTCAGAGAAGTTGTGTGATGTACTCAAAGTCACACAGCTCTCAAATGATGCCACCCAAGCTACATAAGTGCAGTCCAGTGCTCTTTGCTCTACATCTCCTTGGATCACCATATACATATAGACATGTCAACAGAAACATTCTCCAAGTGTATTCACAGTGCAACGGAGTCCATAGCAAAATAGCTCCCAGCTGTGAGTTCAATGAGCCGTGAGAGACTGATGTGTTCATGGTCTATTTTACTTCTATTTCACTTGGTTTTATTCACGTTCTCTTACACAATGGTTTTGAAATCAGTGGAAGGGGAGAACAATTATGAGGCCAGAAATGTTCCCAAGTGCTTGCAAACAAAAGGATCATTGATTGCAAAGCACAGAACTTCAAAAAGTGCTTCTGCACATGTGGCAAAAGAAGACAGTTGAGAGAGTTTGCTGACAGTGTGAGAACCTGCACGATATTCTGAAATGACCGAATCTGGAAATGCGGGTGATGTAATAAAAACAAAGGCACAGAAATACACTGGTAAAAATGTTTGTCAATATCCCCAGGATTAGCAGTTCAGCTGCCAGTGTTTCTAAAGGAAATGTTTGTCTGTGTTGCAACATGATAGCAATTCAATTTGTGTTCATCATGCATTAAACTTCCTATTTTCCTGTAAAATGGACTTTTTTGAGTGAAGAAAAATCACACCCCTAATGCACCTGTGCTATATGACCTATCTTTTCCTTTTTCCTATTTCCATCACTACCAACCTCTTATGTGTTTCCTACGATCTCAGGTGTCTTCAGCTTGGCCCATCCCATCCCTTTCCCACTATGCTAACAAAATAAATCT
This sequence comes from Aethalodelphis obliquidens, assembly GCF_003676395.1. Taxonomy (NCBI): domain Eukaryota; kingdom Metazoa; phylum Chordata; class Mammalia; order Artiodactyla; family Delphinidae; genus Aethalodelphis; species Aethalodelphis obliquidens. The sequence goes on along the minus strand of NW_020837985.1, from coordinate 13,207,889 downwards.
CTCTTTGATGCTAGATGATCATGCATGTCGTCCAGAAACTTTCCTGGTTCCCTACAATCTTTAGGATTAAGTCTAGGTATTTTTAACAGCAGCCAACAGTAAGAAATCTGATATTCAGCAGCCTGTCCTCTGTTCTTTTCTTAGGTATTATCAGATCCGAGTGACCTTGAAGGTGTCCTCAAGGATCCCCCACAGACTGAGTGCCTCCATCCTTGGGCAGACAGGTAAGCAGGAGGATGGCAGTGGGGCACTTGTTCCCCGCTGGTAAGCCTTCATTTATCACTGTAAGCCAGGGCTTAGTAGAGTGCTGGATACATAAAGGTACTCAGTAAGTCATTGTTGAATGCTGAATGAGTGGGTTTTGGAAATGGAGACCCACTGTTGCTTTGGCCATGTGTGTATGTTATTGCAAGGGGGACCTGGCTGAAGGAAAAAAAAAAACAAACAAACACTCGCCCAGGAGCAGCTGGCATCTGAGGATAAACCTGACTGTGGAGGTTGGCGAAAGTCAAGTCAGGGAGGAAGAGGAAGGGAAATGGCATCCAGCAGATAGGTAAGAAGAAACCTGTTGTTGAAGAGAATTCGATAATCATCTAGGTATAGGGGACTGAGTCAGCAGGCAGGTGTGGTAGCACTTTCTGTGCACAGCAAGGAGTCAATGCAACACTCCTAGGGAAGAAGGATTGCCAAGAACAATCCAGGTTCTAACCTTGGAGAAGCTGGAGTATTAGTAGGTATCCAGAGCTCCCAGCAGTTTCAGTGTAATAGTGTTGAGTCCGAAATATAGAACTTATTACATAAAAAGTAAGGCTAGGCGTCAAGATTATATTCTAACAGAAATATTTTCATTAGTAAATTTGGGAGAATGTATAGATCAGCCAGACCTGAAGAAGAAGAAGAAACACTTCGGGATGGAAGCAGAAGTATGGAGATAAAAAGACAGAACTAGGTGAAACCTGCTTAACTTTCACTGTACAAGGTAGCCAAGAATATTATAGAAATCATATCCAGCAGAGTAAGAGTTCCAGTCATAGCTACACTTCCAAAAATTCATCTGGAGTTGCCCTGGCAATTAGACCACCCCATTGTTGACAGTGATATTATGGTGAGTAAAACTGCATGCAGTTGAATAACCACAAAGTGGGAGTGTAGACGTGGTGACATGTTTAGCTCCACCTGGGAGGAGGAGTGGGAGATTCGGGGCAGAGTAGGCTACTTGGACCATGCAAGGGACAATCAGGGGAGGCTGATGGTTTATGGGCAACAGTTTGACTCAAGCCTGTGATACAGAAAAAGAAAGATACTGGAGATGACCGGCTCCTCCCCTTACTCTGGAAAGAGTTAAGCATTAAGTAGTAGTCAAGGCTCCACATTTCCAGGGAGGTCCTTCTCTTCCACCCTTCACTCTCCTCCTCTCTCCAGGAAATAAATCAGGCATCTAAGACTGGTGGTCACTCCCTCTCCTATGTGCATTCAGGACGCCTGTAGTTCCCCACTGTGCTACCACCTGTGTCGTGCCCCTTCCCCAACCCAGCTTCTGCCAGAAGAAGGTTCATGGAGGTGAATGAGAAAGTAGAAGATTTGAACCCAAATCTTGCAGGAACTAGTCATGTGATCCCAGGCGTTAACAACTTGAGCTTCATTTCCTCACCTGAAACATGAGGGTAAATATCCATCCTCTGTAGGGCTTTGTCTTAGACATTATAGCTCTAATTTTGTTTATTTGGGTCCTTCTCTTTTCTTCTTGGTGAGCCTGGCCAGAGGTTTGTCAATTTTGTTTACCCTCTCAAAGAACCAGTTCTTGGTTTTACCGATGCTTTTTCTGCTGTTTTTTAAATCTCTATTTATTTCCTCTCTGATCTTTATTATCTCCTTCCTTCTGCTGACTTTAGGTTTTGTTTGTTCTTCTTTTTCTAATTCGTTCAGGTGGAGGGTTAGGTTATTTATTTGAGATTCTTCTTGTTTCTTAAAGAAGGCTTGTAACGCTATGAACTTTCCTCTAAGAACTGCTTTTGCTGCATCCCATAGATTTTATATGGTTGTGCGTCTTGGAGATTATAAATGAAAAGGGCGTTTTATATTTTACAGAGATTATTAAGGTAAATGTCCCAGATTGGGAACTGGCACAAAGTAAGTGTCCAATCAGTCTGACATGTGAGTGGTCACCTGATCAGGGGTTTGAAGCTGGGTTCTGGTCTCAGGGACAAGGCTGGGCCTGGAAGTCAGGTGGGACTAATGCCTAGCTGACTTGATGGATGCCATCCCCAGGTCCCCGACAAAGGGCTCTGCTTCTTCTCGTGACTGTGAAGCTCAAGAGCTCAGTCCCTGTCTCTGGCTGAGCTGTCTCTTGGAGCTGAGAGACCCAGCTGTGAGGATCAGAGGACTGCTGGGCGTCCAACAGCTGGCAGAGCCCAGCAAGCAGCTTGGGGCAAGGAGGACTCCTGCTGGTGCTGCACAGAGACGAAAGAAAGAAAAATGCAGTTTGGGGAAAAAAAGGCTATTTTCTTCTTTGGTCTAGTTTGACATGGGGATAATTGTGGTCCACTTGGTAGGCCCTTGAGTTTACACGAGTATGATATTTAGAACAGAAGGCCCATATGGAGGTCAGCAATAATTACAATAGGGATGGCTCCGTGGGTAAGGAATAGATAGTGTTGGCGATTTCTTCCTCAAGGTGAATTTTCCAATTTTAGTGTTTTCAGTTAGACATTGCCTCATTACAAAGCACTCTGAAGCTTAGTGGTTCAAAACAACAGTTTATTCTTGATGTTTTGAGTTGGCTGGGCTCAGCCAGGTCTTTTGTGCACTGCTTTCAGCTGGGATCTCAGTGGAGGACAGATTACCCACGATCATAACATCAGACATGTCTTCACACACATCTGATCTCTCAGTTGAGGTGGCTGAACTGCCTAAGGGAGTGGTCCGGCTATCTCCAGTTGGGTGTCCAACTTCTTCTATGGTAGCTCAGGTCACCAAGGGAAAGAAAGTGGAAGATTCCAGGTCTCTTAAGGGCTAGGCTGGGAAATGGCACAGGGTCTGTCTTCCACATTCCATTGGTCAAGGCCAATTGCAAGGCCAGTCCAGCTTCAAGGCAGGAGTGGAATATTCTCCAACCCTTCACGGAGCAACTTCTGTACGTACAGCAAAGGGAGAATGTTTCAGCAGTCATATTTACATCCAATCACCCAGACATATTTCCTGTTACCTGCATGTAGTTCTCAGTGAAAAAGAAAAAATATATATATGTTTAGTCGAGTACTGATATATTGAGAAATCACCAGAAGGAGTCAAAACACTTGATGTCATTGACACTTATCAGTTGAGTGATCTTATGGGGACAAGTCATTTAATTTGTTTTTTTTGGTTGCATTTATCTCTAAAACAGAAATAGGAAAAGGTTTCTCTGTCTAAAGAGGCAGAATTGAGGAGTGGTGCAGGACACACATTCAGAAATTTCTGGGTTCAAATCCTGCTTCCGACTCTTAGCCATGTGGATTTAGGAAAGTTATTTTAGCCAATTTGGTTTTTTGGGTTCTTCACCTATAAAGTGGGGCTGGTAGGAGATCCCTACCTCATAGGTTTATGTTAAGGTTTGAATGAGTTATGCAAGGAAATGACTAGAATGGTCCTGGCACACAGTAAGCCCACAATAACCACTAGCAAGAGTAAGTGATGCTATTATGCGTTCAATAGTTGTTTACTTAGTAGCATCTGCCTCAGGCTGGTCCCATGGAACACATCCCTGGGGATGAGAAGATTCCTTCCTGCTCTGGAGGCACCCACAGTCTTCCTGGGGAGACAGAAGTGTCACACTAACAAATACAGTAGAGGTGGAAGCTGACACAGCTCATCTGAGACAATGAGAGCTGGAAGGGTGAGCAGAAGTTGGCCGTGCAGGCAAAGGAAGGGAAGGATGTTCTCGGCAGAGGTACCAGGCCCCGATATCCCTGGGACCTGAGCAAGGGTGTTCCTGGGATGATGAGAGATCTGGCGTGGCAGGTGATAAGGACGGAGACAAAATGAGAAGAGAAACCTTGGCGGCCGGGTTTGGAGGCCACGATATGCCATGTGGAGCAGATTGATTTCGTCTCAGAGGCACAGCCAGATGAAATGAAAGCACTAGGAAGACATAAATCCAATGCTGTTCAAGCACAAGACGTTGCTGCACAAATTAAGGGGCAGAATTATACAGTCTTTCTCTCTTTTTAGATATATCTGTTCTCTGGTATCCGTATGATATGGAAATGTGTTTCAACTGTGTAGGTGATTTGGATTCTGCTTCTCTAGATGGGAAATACTTTGTCACTGGGTTTTCCAAGGTAGGTGTTTATGATGTGATTCTGTGAATAAGAAAAAATAGTAACTCCCCATGTGAAATGTAGCCATAACCTGTATACTATGGTGTTTTCTTTTCTTCTGTACTTTTAAAAAAGGTGACTTGAGACAGGTTTCTGTGGTAAATGGATAGTTCCTTCTTGTCTGAGGTAGCGACATATCTTGTAAAATAGACTAGGACAGGCTCTGAGCTTGTACCAGGTAAGAGCAGTCCTCCCCTGGGCATTCTAGAAAGATGACCACATGACAGAAGGGCCATGTGTGTGAACAGGTGACTGTACCCCAACTGGAACAGTGCATCACATCTGCTCCTGGCACTTGGTGCCAGGCATAAAGGGAGCTACTTCTCTGTAGATGTGGAAGGGTGGGTGATTCGGGCCAGTGGTCAGTACGACTCTGAAGGCCACTGGGTCTTGGTCATCACCCAAAATAGAAAAGTATGAATTGTAGATGATCCCCTAATGGTTCACTGACACCAGGCTATCCCTGGGCTGTTCCAAACCTTTTCAGGTTCCTCCTATAAGCCGAAGTCCTGGGTGCCAAGAGGTACAGAGATGGTCAATGAAAACATAAGGGTTAAGGGATTCCAGGAAGAGAAACCAGAAGTAAGAAAGTTTTAAAAAAATGTGATTCTGTTTGCTTCAAAGGCTTACATTTTGTGGGTCTCACAGCTTTGTTCTCTCTTCTGAGTTCAGGGTTACAGGTAATTGGCATGTCTGCATTTGTGAATGAATATTACGGATATGTAGCCTTGGCGATTTCCTTCCACCAAAATGACGCTATTTAATAGATTGTGCAGTCCTTCCTACCTGGAGATGTTAAAAATATATTATTTTCCCTTAGAGGGATGATCACGGAAGGGAAAAAATAGGGGGAGGGGGAGGGATGCTGCCTAGGCCGATTGAGGCTGTGCTAGGCGGTTCGGCACAGGCATCTGCTAGTCACCGCTCATCAAAGCAGGAGAAAGGATGAGCAGTAAATTGTGAACGTGTAAAAACGGCCATGATTAGTTTTAGTCATGTTTTGAGAGGTAATTTCCTTTTCCATTAGCAGAAGCTTTTATGAGTTTCACCGTGTTAAGGGGTGGGGAGGGACATTTATTCTTCAAATGAATCAAACTAACTTCTTTTCAGGGTCCATTAACGTACCCCTACATATCAAATATGCTTGTTTTCATGGAGAATATTAAGCAGGTAAAACACTCCAGCTCCCAGGCTCTGAGTGCCCACCTGGGGCTGGAGGAGAGTGATGCTCAGGGCTGTCAGGAAGGATGTGCCTGGGTGAGCCCAGGCTCGAAGGATGCTCTCCCCTCTGGTCCTCGCAGCAGTCAACTGAGAAACGCTGAAGCCAGGGCCCCTCACCTTGGACTCCCAGTGCAAGCTGGGTATCTGCTCTGCCAGCTGGTGCGGTGACCCAGCTCCCTGGGGGTCCAAGTCAGAATTGTTGCGTATCCTTTGTCCTTGAGATCAAGTCTTAAAGTCTGCTTGACCTCCAAGGTTCTTCTTTGGGAAACTTTCTCCAGTCTCTTGTACCACGGTTCACGCCTCTCTGCCTCTGCTTTTGCTTTCCATGCCTATCCCTCCTTTCCTCACCCTTTCACCCTGCTAGTCCCACTAGGCTGGCAGAAAGGATTTATGCTGGTTCTCCAAGGGCGATCCCTTGCCCCTGGCAGAATTACTCATTCCCTGTCTGAGCATATCCTCTTCACTACCTGTACACACACGGCACGTGCCCCTCCCCCATTTGTGGGCTTCTCCTGCCCCTTTGCTCTCAGTACCTGCACCTGAGACTTTGCTTGGAGGACCACCCCAGGCTCCCAGAAGCACTCTGCCCAAGATCTGAACGTGCCTGGGAGTTTGAAGCCCACCGTCCCCCATCCCCTCCCCACCCAACCCCTGCCATGAACCAGTGAGTATTAGTGCAGGGATACAGAAGCCCATCTCCCGTCTCATGATGGGACAGACTGAGATGTAGCTCACCCTCCAGAGTCCCCTGCAGGATCAGGCTGGCGCTGCCTTCTTGGGGACCTTTGCTGAAATGCACCCTTGCCTGTCTTCCTTCCTTTTCCTGCCCTGTGTCCCCACGTCCCAGGTGGCCTCACTGGGCACACCTGTGCTAAATCACCTGCACACAGGTCCTCTTCTCTGGATGTGCTGTTTATCATCTGTGTCCAGAACCCACTAGAAGAGGTACTGCAGTTCGTTCATTATCACATAGGAGGTGTGGTGTGAAGTTAACCAGACCTGCGTTCACCTGGGTTCCTTGTGACCCTGAGCCAGTAGCCTTTGGGTTTAGTCCCGTATAGAAATGACCCTGAAGGGCTGTTTTGGGGATCAGTTGATGTACTGTATGTGGGTAGGGAATGGACTTCCTGTCGCATTGGGAGCCTGCATGTACACCTACACATCAAAGCGTGACCTCCTTGATCACCCTCCTGCCACAGTTTTCAGGGATGGTCCCCTAATCTATCCCGCAGTTAATGCATTTTCTGTGGAGATACGTACACAGCAGCAAATCCCAGATGCTAAAGCCAGCTGTGTACGAGGCACAGTTGACACAGAGCTTGATGGCTGACCCTGCTCTCCTGGAGCTCAAGGACTGGGGTGGGGAACCACGGGGTGAGTGACAAGGGCTCAGGACAGCCTTCCCTGGAAGGCCCGACTGCTGTCTTCCTGAGTCTGTCTTCTGTGAGCACACCTGACTTCCAGGTGTCCCGACTGTAGGTCCAGGTCGTAAGTGCAAATCTCTCTGTGCTCGGAAAGTGAGCAGAGTCCCGCCATCGGGTCTTCACAGCCTCAGCTGCCCTGCCATCGGCACACCTGCCCTGGTGCTTCCCTCCACGCTGAGCAAGGCTCCTGGGCCCCCTGCCTGCTCTCCACTCAGACAGCAGCACCACCAGCGCGCACCTGCACGGCAAAGCTGCACCTGGGGAACCGCATTTCAGGGAAACACACCTAGAGAAAAAGGTGAGGGAGAGCACAGGCTCCCTGAAGCATAGGCCAGAGAAGATACACACACATCAGAGCCGCTTCCCTTGCGGATGGGAGAGAACAATCTTTATCTCTAGAGCACTACACACAGGCTCCAGAACCAGGTGGCTGAGTCCCGGTCACTCTGGGTGACCTTGGGCTTGTTTCTAACCTCCCTGTGCCTCATTTTCCTTCTCTGTAACATGGGAATAGTGATAACAATAATAGTAATAATAATAATAATACCTTCTTCATAGGGTTGTAAGAATTTAAAATATTAATGCACATAAGCACGCAGAGGGGAGCCTGACATCCTAAACCCTCAATAAATCCCGGCTATTTTTAAGTTTTATTACAAAAGCCAGAGTCATTAGACTTGGGTGAAATTTACACGAACTGAAATGTTAGTCCTGATGGGTTTTGCTCATTCGGGAAAATGTTTCTCGGGTGCCTCCCGTGTGTCAGGCACTGTTTCTGGAGCTCTTGAGCCCCCAGATGCCCAGCTACAGATGTTGTCTTCAGAAGCAGTGAACTTCCCATCGCTGGAGGTTTCAAGCAGAGGTTTTCGCATGGTACGAGACAGTAGCCAATGAAAAGAACGTTGTATGAGAGTGTACATATAGGCAGCGTCATTCTAGTTTTTTTTAAAATGAAGAGACATTACATGGTTATTATTATTATCGTTATCATTATTATATACTTAGGGATATAAATGAATTCTCAGTGTGGAAGTTGATGCTTCCATTTACACACCAAGGTGCTAGTCATGTTGATTTCTTCAGTTCTGGCTCCCTGGTGCCGTCAGAGCGCCTGGGGCACAGCTGGCTTCACAGGCTTGTTTACTGCCTTAGTGAATACAAGACCAGAGGGCAGAGCTTGGGCCAGAATGAAAGGAGGAGGGAGACTCAATCCCATACCATTAAAAGAAGAGCAAGCTTCTGAAGGCTCAGCGAACAGGTTGTCTTGGGGGGAAGCATTTCGGTGGGAAAGGATGCTGCTTCGACTTCTCAACAGTCAAACGGTTGTTAAGAAAAAAAGCTGATGATTATTTAGAAAAAAGCAAAGTATCCCAAAGAGGCAGGCTAACTTCTTCCTGATCTGGCCAAGTGGTCACAGAGAATCTAAGAATGGCCCATGCTGTGTGGAATTTGGAGTAACAACACGGAAGGTGTCCGGGAAGTGGCGGGGAGATGTTCAGGACCCCCTCAAACCACAGCAGAGTTTCTCCCAATGTGGTGCAAGGACCTCCCCTCCCAGGACACCCTAGAGACTAGCAAGCAGCCAGTTTCTTGATCCCTCCTCCCATGCCTCCTAAGTCAGACCCTAAGAGCGAGACGAGATGTACCTGGATAAAATACCGAAGAGGAAATTCACATGGGGACGCACGAGAGCAGAACCTTGGAATTCTGTAATTGCAGCTAATAAGCTGGTGCTAACGATGGATAATTGGGTGATTTAGTCTTCTCTCCTCAGTGACTTACAGTTACAGGAAGAGATTCTGAAGTCTTAACACCGTAATGTAAAAGACAGGTCCCTGAGGACGGTCCTATGTGGCAGAGGGTCTTTATTCCTGATCTGCTGACAGGTGCATTTTTATCCAGTGCCTCTGGAAAACAGTGCAGTCATGAAATGAAAAGAAATATTTTCCTCTGAGCTGGCTGAAGCTGATTGCTGGGTATTTACCCTGTCTTGGGCATAAGCTCTTTTTTCACTGTGAGGAATGATAAAGTCTATCTTGTCCAGTATTCCCACATGGAAAATGAGGGAGTCTGCGTCCCCATTTACATGTGGATTTTTTTTTAATTCGAGGGAGCACACAGAGGAAGAGGCAGGTGTATCAGAACCTCTGGTTCTGGGGAGGTTCTGGGAGGGAGGAGGAACATATTTCAGGGTAAAAGTCCTGCTAACGGAGATTCTGTACTCCCCACACTGGGCGCCAGAGCCATTTCAAAACCGCTATCAGGTCTCGCTCTTGCCTTTTTATAGAGTGTCTTCGATTCATGGTGCTATTTACGCGCGCCCAGTAAAAAATGAGGAAAATATTACTTGAGGCTTCACTCAGAGCAAAATTCCCCGACAGCTGCCCAGTGATTTGAACACGAGCCATTTTAAAGCAGAGTAGGGTTGTCCTGGAGAGTGGCGTTACTGGAGCAGGCTTTCTCACAGATTGGCTTTCCATGCATCTATCAAATAACCCTTTCTTTCTAAGGACAGCCCAAGGTAAGAGGATGGATTTATGTGAAAACTGCTCATGCTGGAAAATTAACAGAAAATTCCTATCTTACCTTTACATATCCGTAGCGTATTTGGACAGTTACAGAAACAGGATTTCCCACTTTGTCTTGGTAGCTAATTCTGAAGATCCCAAGGAGAGGCTATGAGGAACACATACTCTCTGAAGAGCATGGCTTTTACTCAGAATGTTCTTGAAAGAAAAGCATGAGAGTTTTGTTTCTTTTTATTCCATTAATTTTTTTTTTTTTGTAATAATACATCCACTTTAAGTAGACAGTGATTTTTTTTTTTTTTTTGCGGTACGCGGGCCTCTCACTGTTGTGGCCTCTCCCGTTGCGGAGCACAGGCTCCGGACGCACAGGCTCAGCGGCCATGGCTCACGGGCCCAGCCGCTCCGCAGCATGTGGGATCTTCCCGGACCGGGGCATGAACCCATGTCCCCTGCATCGGCAGGCGGACTCTCAACCACTGCGCCACCAGGGAAGCCCAAGACAGTGATTTTTTTAAAGACTTTACTTGGCATGACCCAGCACGCACATATTCTCAGGGAAACCTTAGGTAATATAGATGCAGAGAGCCATCCAGCCTGAGAATTTTCTTAAAAAATTTATTTTACTGCAGTATAGTTGATTTACACTGTTGTTAATTCCTACTGTTCTGCAAAGTGATTCAGTTATACATATATATACATTCTTTTTCAGATTCTTTTCCATTATGGTTTATGCCGGGATATTGACTATAGTTCCCTGTGCTGTGCAGTAGGACCTTGTTGTTTATCCATCCTGTATATAATAGTTTGCATCTGCTAATCCCACACTCCAAGTCCATCCCTTCCCCACCTCACCTCCCCCTTGGCAACCACTAGTCTGTTCTCCACGTCTGTGAATCTATTTCGTAGATAAGTTCACTCGTGTCGTATTTTAGATTCCACATATAAGCGATATCATATGGTATTTGTCTTTCTCTGTCTGACTTACTTCACTTAGCATGATCGTCTCTAGGTCCATCCATGTTGCTGCACATCAGCCTGAGAGGTTTTCAGTCCATATCCAATGCAATGATCGTTCTCCATCACTCTCAGGACTCAACTCATTTTAGTTCACCACTGCCAAAGGCTGACCTGCATCACCTTCACACAAAAGCCAGGGTAGTACCTTTTACAGATAATTTGGATTATGTTGGACCGCTACTGAAAGTCTTCTAATGATGATGGTGATGACACAGAATGCTTAATATACACCAGGCACCGTTCTATATTCTTTGCATATATTAAATTTTCTCACTTCTCACAACTCCATAGGGTAGGTGCTATTATTATCCCCACTTTATAGATAAAGGTGCTGATGTGAACATCTGGGAAGAGGCTGGGGTAAGGTCCCATTCAGGCGGTCTGGCTCTTAACTACTGCATCATATTGCTTCATGGAGACCTTCGAACAAAATACAGAGTCCTTAGCATGGTCTGATCCTTGACTTTCCCCTTAAACTCATCTTCTCCCTTCTTCCCCATCACTCTTACTCTTCCTTGAATCACCAAGCTCATTCCCAACTCAGAGCTTCTGAACTTAGGGGGTCCTTCCACTGTGAAGTTGGTCGTTCCTCTGCAGTCTTCACCTAGCTTGCTTTCTCAGTGAATCCAGGTCAGGTCTCTGCTCACATGTCATCTCCTCAGAGAGGCTTCTTGCCCAGTTATTTAAAAAAAAATAAATTTCTTGTTATAACTCAATTTCTTATTCTGCTTTATTTTTCTTCGTACCACTTCAGCTAGTTTTATTCCATATGGATTTATTGTCTGTGTCTCCTCTATAATTTGATAATAACGCTACTTTCAGTAAACCGTCACTGTTTTCTATGTGCCACGAAATAGAATATTTCAAACATGTTACGTATTTATGTGTATGAATTTACTTTATCATCACACCTTCCCTAAGTGATAAGTTACAGGAGTAGGTCCCATTGTACAGAAGAGGAAATTGAGGCATGCAGAGCTCATGGCCTCCCAGGTAGTGAGTCTTGGAGTGAGGTTTCAACCCCAGTGAGTCGGGCTCCAGGGTCTGGCAGGTCCCTACTCCACCCGCAGTGCTAAGGACAGGACCTGTGCTGAGCGACAGCTGGAGGAATAAATCAGCAGTGTTGACACATGGCCCTGCTCCCCACCGGGTCCTGCAAGCTGGGCCAGAATTACTCCTTGAGCCCCTCCACCAGCACCCCCTCCACACTGCATCAGATTTCAAGTCCTATCAGTTGGGACTTTCTCCTCCTTCTCGGGGCTTCCGGCTCCTCTCCAAGCCCACTGCCATCACTCTGGTCAGTCTCAGTCTTCTCTCCTGGGCTCGGCCTCCTCCCCAGCCTCACTCGCTTCACACTGCAGCCCTCATCACTCCCGTGGACACTGTAGTAGCAAAATCAGACCTTCAGGGGCTGCCCCGCCGGTGTCCCGTGGATGTGCTTTTAGGATACTGCACGTCATCCCAATTTTACTATTTAAATATTTTCAACCTTTTTTAGAAGAGGCAGTGAACCCCATGTTCATGCCATTGTTTCAATGAGTGTTGACACATGGAAGACCCATCGAACAGCGCAAAAACGGCATCTACAGTCTATCTGGGTTCAACCCCTGGTTCCACGTCTTTGAAACTGAAACAAGTGCCCAGTGCCTCCGTTTCCTCCACACAGGAAACTCAGGGCTGCTTCCAGGGAAGATTAAAGCTGAGGTTCATTCATGCAGAGTCACCAGCAATTACCCAGAGATTCATGTCAGCACTGGGGATACGTTCACACGTGGAGGTTCTGTGGGTTTTGAAGAGAAGGCAGCCAAGGACGGCTGGGGCCCCATGAACACCTGGGCTGAGCAGATGAACAGAAGCTCCTGAAGGTGCCTGAGGAGGGAAGCCAGAGAACTGAGAGGAGAAACAAGGATGGGATTGTATTTGAAAGAGGGAGTCTCAGTCCACAGTACCAAACGTTTAGAGAGAGTATTTTTTTTTCTTAATTGAAGTATAGTTGATTTACAATGTTATGTTCATTTCTGCTGTACAACATGGTGATTCAGTATATATATACGTATACACATACATATTCTTTTTCATATTCTTTTCCATTATGGTTTATCACAGGATTCTGAATATAGTTCCCTGTGCTCTACAGTAGGACCTTGTTGTTTATCCATTCTGTATATACTAGTTTGCATCTGCTAACCGCAAACTCCCACTCTATCCCTCCCCCACCCCCTCCTCCCCCTTGACAACCACAAGTCTGTCCTCTATGTCTGTGAGTCTGTTTCTGTTGAGTAGGTAAGTTCATCTGTGTCACATTTTAGATTCCACATATAAGTGGTATCATATGGTGTTTGTCTTTCTCTTTCTAACCTCACTTAGTATGATAATTAGAGAGAGGTTTTTTGATACAGAATAGGAAGCATCCAGTAGCTGGACATTTCTAAGCTTTATCTTCAAGGTCTTCGAAATAAAACCTTTCAAGTTTTCCCCTGACACACGCCCTGGCTCAGCCTGGGCTATTTCCCATTTCCCTCAGGAAGTAGTTGCCTTTGCCTGTTCTGTGATACCTACCAGATGTGCTTAGCCCACCCCCTCTGTTTTTCCTTGCTTATGTCCTACTATATTACCAGATCATCACATTCCTTTTCCTATTTACACAAGCTTTTTATCTTCCACGTAAGAGTGACCTTGCTTCTCAGAATCTTCCCATATTTTATCTGAACATTCTTTGTAATTCTTACTGCTTATTACCGTGTATTCATGTTGCATGTGCACCAGCGTTCCCACTAGTGTGCAGGTACCCAGAGGTAGGACACTTTATGCATCTCCCTTTGTCTGTCCTCCCCTTTGCTTCCTTGCTCCTACTTCTCCTTTAGGACTTTTCTTTTTTTTTTTTAACATCTTTATTGGGGTATAATTGCTTTACAATGATGTGTTAGTTTCTGCTTTATAACAAAGTGAATCAGTTATACATATACATATGTTCCCATACCTCTTCCCTCTTGCGTCTCCCTCCCTCCCACCCTCCCTATCCCACCCCTCCAGGCGGTCACAAAGCACCGAGCTGATCTCCCTGTGCTATGCGGCTGCTTCCCACTAGCTATCTACCTTACGTTTGGTAGTGTATATATGTCCATGCCTCTCTCTCGCTTTGTCACAGCTCACCCTTCTCCCTCCCCGTGTCCTCAAGTCCATTCTCTAGTAGGTCTGTGTCTTTATTCCTGTCTTACCCCTAGGTTCTTCATGACATTTTTTTCTCTTCTTAAATTCCATATATATGTGTTAGCATACAGTATTTGTCTTTTTCTTTCTGACTTACTTCACTCTGTATGACAGACTCTAGGTCTATCCACCTTATTACAAATAGCTCAATTTCGTTTCTTTTTATGGCTGAGTAATATTCCATTGTATATATGTGCCACATCTTCTTTATCCGTTCATCCGATGATGGGCACTTAGGTTGTTTCCAAGGACTTTTCTTGAAGTCCATTTCCCCCAGGAAGCCTCCCCTGAACTGGCTGAGTGCTGGTGCCTTTGCTTTGTGGCAGTCATCATGGTGTGCATGTATTCCTGTGAAAACCACTTGACTCCTCTCTTGGTCCCTGCGGCCTAGAACTCAGTGAAGGTGGGGATCGTGCTGTTAGGACTCCTTTCCATTCTCAGCGTGTGGCCCAGTACCCAATGCCGGGTATCCATCAGGGACAGCTCTCATGTGCTATAGATAAGGAGACATTGCCTCTATAAAATTGTAGCCCTGAAGGTTCAGTGTCAAAGCCACCGTGGGAACCTGCATACCAGGTTCCTAGACCAGTGCCCTTCCTACTAGACTAGACTTTTCTCACCTTGGAGCACAGTCTGAGAAACCCATCCCCTGGGAGCCTTTATTGTTTTTGGGTGTCAGTCTTCCTTGGGCTTGTGCATTTGAGGAGTCTGGGCAAAGGGCTTCTAACCAAAGGGATGAACCAGCCGTCCTGGGGTTTTAGAGTTGCATCAGGAGTTGTGAGGAACTATTGTGATCTAAATCTTTCTGGTTAGTTCACTTTCATTGAGAAAAGACTCCAAAGATCATTGCCTTGAAGCCATTGAAATAGGAACCAGAGAAAATAGACTTAAGTGCAAAATACATCAGAGTTTTAGGGCCAAAAGGAACTTTAAAGATTAAGTGACACAGAGCACCGAGCTGATCTCCCTGTGCTGTGCGGCTGCTTCCCACTAGCTAGCTATTTAGTGTTTATATGTCCACGCCACTCTCTCACTTCGTCCCAGCTTACCCTTCCCCCTCCCTGTGTCCTCAAGTCCATTCTCTACGTCTGCATCTTTATTCCTGTCTTGCCTCTAGGTTCTTCATAACCATTTTTTTTTTTTTAGATTCCATATATATGTGTTAGCATAACAGTATTTGTTTTTCTCTTTCCGACTTACTTCACTCTAGAGGGGTGGGATAGGGAGGGTGGGAGGGAGATGCAAGAGGGAGGGGATATGGGGATATATGTGTACATATAGCTGATTCACTTTGTTATACAGCAGAAACTAACACAACATTGTAGAGCAATTATACTCCAATAAAGATGTTAAAAAAAAAAAAAAGAATGTACCACTAGGCAACATGCAAAAAATAAATAAAAAAAAAAAAGAAAGATTAAGTGGAAACCTTACAGACCCAGAGTCATTAAATGAATTGACCGAGGTCGCTAGTCAATGGAAAAGCTGCTATTTTAATTCAAGAACTTGAAATCTAATGAACATTTTCACGATAAATGATTGTTTTTGCTCCATTATGAAAAAGGCCCTCCATTTGCAGTTTGAAGAGTCAGAAATTCATTTAAAATTCCTGAGTTTTAATTTCCCCTGGGGAAGAAGAGGCCTGTTTTTTGTTGTTCAACCAAATGGCTCAAACAGCATGAAGCTTCTAGCATGGTAAGTGGCAGTCTTGAAGCAGCTGACTTTTTGGATTCTATACTCCCTTTTTCTATCGACAGTGACCTAAGTTTCCTTGGGAAGTATCCCTCTTCCGTCTTCTCAGCGGTGTGGCCTGTTGATTCCCAGCTCTAGGCCTGGCTTTGATGGGCTCAAGCAATCAATATATGCCTGGGTCCTGGACAAGGACCTCCAAGGAGGGACCTGTCTTCTCTCTCTAGCCTCCTGGTTATTGGGGTGCTAGGATGACAATTCTGAGACTGCTGTGCCCGTGGTCCCATTGTATGAAGAGCCTTGGGATGTCCACTGAACAGTCAAAGGGATGTGGAGAAAGAAAGCAGAGAGGCATTCAGGGTTTTGAGTTTCATCCCTTGGCCAAGGAATCAAGCCATACTTGAAGCTAGCGCTACTACTGGATTGAGAAGTTTTCTTTCTTGTTGAAGACAGTTTGAACTTTCTGGCCCTTGGAACAGCTGTCTCATGAATACAGATGTTTAATAAGAATTTCCTTAATTCCTCTTAATTTAAAGTAAATGTCTTTGAAGACTAGAGTAGACAGTCTGGTGTCTCATTCTTACTTTAAGAATCACTGATTTCATTCCGTAAGGACCTGCCAGACACAGGTTTCTCCACCAACAAGATTATGACCCCCCCAGGTTGGGGAATTTGATGTAAGTCTTGGTCGCGTCCATATTCCCCTGCAGCACTTGGCACAAGTGGGCACCCAGTAACAGTGCATTTAATGGATGAATGAACAAACTTAATTTGTTTCCCACAGGGTTCACGGGAGCTAATGGTAGAAGAGAGAATAATAAAGGAATCAACATTAATTGGCCATCTCATTAATTTGCTGCATAAGTAACACCATTCTGTCATTTTAACAATTTCAGTATTTTATGAATTGGATTACATAAGTGATCTACGACTAAATTCTCCTTGAGCACGTTACAAATCGGGCTACAAATATTTTTGCCCACTATCCAAATGCGAGACCCCACCCATCCCCAAAGAAACCACGGCTAACTTGCGGGTCTACGTTCTCTGCATTTCATTTCATGTTCTACTCACCAAGAGATAATGGGTAGATTTTGTTTTTTTCTTACTTTGACAAAGTCTGTTCACATATGCAGATGGAGACCGAGGTGTGCTGTGGTCATCTCACACCTGTGCCTGAGAGTTGATTGTGTGCATCTCTTCTCAGGTTTGGTGACTTCATGTGGGTAGCTTGAAACTGGCCATGGAGGGGGTGGAGGACTGTTTGCACCAGGAAATCAGCAAATCAGTTCCGTTTGGAAGACAGTTTTTAGACTTGTGCTGGCACGCCACTGTTCGGGGGGCATTTGTACACAATGACAACTCAGACAGCATTGCTGTGCACGCCTCCTTGTGCGAATGTGTGAGGACCTGCTCTAGATGACAGAAAGCCCTGTTGCTAAAGCGTCCATGGGGCGTGCAGACTTAAATGAAAGAAAAGTGCCAGAAGGCATTTCAAAGTTCCAGTTCAAACTTCCACCAGCAGTTCACGAGGATATTTCCCTGCACAAATCAGTATCTTGTTTTGTCTGCCTTTCCCTAATCACTTTCCTTTCATGTGTTTATGAGCTATTCTTATTTTCCCTTTTATGAGTTTCCCATTTACAACCTTTGCTGCTGTTTTTGGATAATTTGCTCCTTATTGATGTAACTTTGTCTCCTACCTCCTGCCAAACACAGCTTCGCTCACAATGCCTTGATGTATCGTGTAGAAAATATCTTCTCCTAGTCTGTAGCTTGTCCTTTATCTTTGTTTTAGACAAAGTCATGCTAACCTTTGGAGTCTGATGTTTCAACGCTTTTGCTTCTCAGCTGAAGTTGAGCTTTCCTGTCAGTCCTACAAATGGGGATGTATTCTTCCCAACAATCTATGGTTATAGTCAACAGTATTCCCAGTTATAGCTGGGGAAACTGAGGCTTAGGGAGGAACATGGTGGGGTTGGGATTTGTATCTGGGTCTGTTTGGCTTCACCATCATTTTCATGTGAGCTGGTGTTCCATGCTGCTAATGGGGTGTAACCTCAGGGGTCCCGTATCAGCAACTCCACACGCCTCCCTGCTGGCTCAGCGTGCCCTGGATCTCCATCTTGTGATTGGATGTCTTTCACTCACATAGACTTCCCCTGCCGGAATCTTCTTGTCACTCACGTGGTTCCCCTGAGCTGGCCTTAAAACGGCACCAGGTCAGCTCTCCCTACAGATCTCGTGTCTGGTCCATAAATAACGTCTCCTTTGCCTCAACAAATTCTGAATGTCTAAGCTTATCCCAATGCATTAACCTCTCTCCTGCTGCATGGAGTGGCCTTAACTTTCTGAGGAGTCAAACATGCACTGGTCCTCCGGTCCCCGAACTGGAGGGATCTGTATTAAGCTGTTTGGGTAGGCCCTCCGTGCTTGGAAGAGAGGAGGTGACACCTCTTTTCTCTCCTCCATTGCAGGTGGTGTAAATAGAGACTGACTTCATAGCAACGGCTTTCTCCAAACATCTGTATGTTTGTTCTCTCTAAACTTCTTTCTTCCCTCTCTACCTGATGCCATGTCACTCCTCTAATCTAACTGAGGAATTTAGAGTCGTGGTTCTCATCCACTCCCTTTGTGAGCCTTGCTTTTGAGTCTAGCCCTTCACATTGGTTTGTAGGGTCTGTTGTGGCCACTGTCAAACTTCAGTTTTCATAGCCCATAAGATGCCTCTTCTCACCTTTAGGTCATGCGCTTCCCGCACCCCAAATTGCGTGTGCCATATCCCTTCCGTTTCTCTTTCTGTAGCATGTGTGACGCTATAACTGAATGATTGCTCGAGCATTTCTTTCCCCCCCTTACCACAGTGTAAGTCCTAGGAGGACAGAAACTTGCTTACTGCCATGACTCACACCCCTGCTATCGCAGCTTTGTCACTGAGTGCTGAGGTGCGGAGTCCATGGACTGATGGATGGATGAAAGAATGAGTAGGTGGATGACAAGAATTTCACATCACTTCCAGACCTCACTGAAAGATGCTTCCCCTTTCATGTAAATTCTGTTTGAAAGCTTCAGCTGAGCACACGCTCTCCAGTATCGATTACCTTGGTTTAGAGCAGTTTGGGTCAATATTGTTAAAGTTTAAAGCGCAATAAAAGTCATGACTCCTGAAAATGAACGTTCTTGTTTATCTTCATTGAAGTCAGTGCACTTTGCCTCAGCCTTCTGAAATATGTACCCGTGGATGACCCATATTTTCATGGACCAGTAGCAATGGCACTAATACATTTCTATCGATATTGCAACTGATACGCCAGGCACTGTGCTAGGTATTTTGTAAATACTATTGTATCAATTCCCCTAGCAGTCCTTGGAGGAAAGTATCTCAGTTTCCATCTTCAAAGGAGGAAACCATCTGAGAGAGTTTATAAGTCAGTGGAGTCAAGGAGTTGGGTGTTGTTGAATCATTGCCACAGTTACAGTGCTAGTTTTGTTTCAAGTGGATAACTCGTTTGATGATTTTTTTGTAATGATCAAATGAGAAGGAAACGATTTTTTAAAGATATTAAAAAGTCAGTAGGTTAGAGTCTTTATCCATTTTTTCAAACCTAAAAATATATTTTAAAATTTCACATTCAACAAATATCTATCAAGCAGATAGTTCTGTTTGAGCAAAAGGAGACTGTCTTTCACAGAAGACTTGGTCTAACGTAGGAGGTTATTCAAACAGTCAAGGTCATTTTTACACCAACTAATATCAGAGTACTCAGAGAGATGCCTTGTGTTCTGAGGGCTTGTAATCATGGATTTGACAAGGTTTAGGGCGATGAGAGAACATTCTCTGGGGAAAGAGATGGGTGAGCAGAAGTTGGCGTGATCCACAGGGAAGGGAAGGGCCACTCCAGGCAGAAGGAGCGGCATGGGCAAAGGTGATGCAGTGACAAAAGGGGGACGACAGGCCACTGCGGCTGCGGAAGAGTGAACAAGGGAGCCTGGAACGAGATGAGGATAAACAGGGGCAAATTGGCTTTGAGGACTGTATTAGGGCAAAAAAGTGTCTCCTGTATCCTAAAAGGAATGGAAAGATACGGAAAGATTTTGAGCAGGGTAGCAACTTGATTCTGTTTGTGTACTGAAAATGTGCTTCCTTGGAAATATTGTAGAGAGACAGACCAGAAGCAAGGTTGAGCAGAACGAAGGCCATTGAGCCGTCCAGGTGAGAAGCCATGTGAGCACGGGCAGGTTGGTTGGTGGTTGAGATGGAGAGATGAGGGATCACACTCAGAAGGCGGAGGGAGACGGTGACTCTCAGATTTCTGGTTTACACGACAAGGTGGCTCATAGAGCCATTTAGTCAGATAAGGAATGTTGGAAGAGAAACCAGCATCTTAGCTTTTTTTCCCCCTCTAGTGGTGGTTTGAAACATGCTAAGTATGTGCTGCCTTTGAAAATCCAAACAGAAGATCTCAAGTAGGCTACTGGACTTCAAGGTCTTGAACGTAGAGAAGTCTGGGTTAGACGCATGGATTCATTGACTGGCTATGTACTGCATTCCGTTTTATGTACAAGACGTGGAGAATGCATAAAACAGACCCATTTAGTGCTCTCATAGGGCTTACATTCTGGTTGGAAGAGAATACAGTCAGTATGACTCCAGCAGTAACTTAAGTAAAACAAACCGCTGTAAGGGAGGTGGGGAGTGACACTGAGGGCAGCAGGGAGGTGACTTTGATAAGGACGCAGACGAAAGCTACCCTAGAGTCGAGAGGAAACTAGTGGAACTTGATTTCACAGAGGCCACGGGAAGGGGATAGTTCAAGGAGGAAGCATTGACCGACATTGCAGAAAGTTTCTGAGAATTCAAGTACAACGTGCATTAAAACTTTCCTGGACGTCTTAGTGACAGCTAGCGCATTCATCACCTTGATAGGAGCTCTTTGGGTGGTGATAAGCGTCCAGAAACTAGATTTGGGGGGGCACTGAAGTGTGAGTAAAATGATGAAGAAATGGAGACAGCCAGTAGAGGCATTCTTTGGGTAAGCGTCACTGCTCGGGCAAGGAGGGAGAGAGAGAGAGTGATAGCCAGGAGGGCTGAGAGTTTTGGCTTTTGTATGTATTTTAGTTCTAAGGAGAGAAAATTGACTTCACTTAAAAGCCATTGGATATATATGGAATCTAAAAAAAAAAAAAAAAGGTTCTGAAGAACATAGGGGTAGGACAGGAATAAAGATGCAGATGTAGAGAATGGACTTGAGGACATGGGGAGGAGGAAGGGGAAGCAGAAGGGGAAGCTGGGATGAAGTGAGGGAGTGGCATGGACATCTATACACTACCAAATGTAAAACAGATAGCTAGTGGGAAGTAGCCGTATAGCACAGGGAGATCAGCTCGGTGCTTTGTGACCACCTAGAGGGGTGGGATAGGGAGGGTGGGAGGGAGACGCAAGAGGGAGGGGATATGGGGATATGGGGATATGTATAGCTGATTCACTTTGTTATAAAGCAGAAATTAACACACCATTGTAAAGCAATTATACTCCAATAAATATGTTAAAAAAAAAAAAAAGCCCTTGGGAAGGATCTAGTTTAGGAGAAGTTAAATACGTAAAATAAAGAAGGGAAAATCATTACAGTCATTAAAAGTTTACTTTTTCTCAGCCCCAGTCATATGGCTGCTGAGATGAACTACACGACTGAACCCCAGGAAACTCAAACAGACATTAAATAATGAGGAGGGGCTTCCCTGGTGGCGCAGTGGTTGAGAGTCCGCCTGCTGATGCAGGAGACGCGGGTTCGTGCACTGGTCCAGGAAGGTCCCACATGCCACGGAGCGGCTGGGCCCGTGAGCCATGGCCACTGCGCCTGCGCGTCCGGAGCCTGTGCTCCGCAACGGGAGAGGCCACAGCAGGGAGAGGCCCGCGTACGGCAAAGAAAAAAAAAAAAAATGAGGAGATGAGGTGTGATCACGAGGCATGTGATACCGTGGCAGCCCAGCATGCAGTGGGGGAGGCCGACTCTGCCGGGATGTCGGAAAGGAGAGCTGCTCCCATCTCCTGCCCCCAGCTCATGCCAGGTGGGTGATGGCGGCTGTGGTGCACATCAGCAATTTTGCACGATCACCTCTGCGCCAAAGTGGAGACGTGCAGAAGAATTAGCCTGAGAGCAGAGGCCATCTGGTAATTGAATCTAAATCTGCAGTAATTGATTCTGAGGACACAGGCCTGGGTGTGCATTGATCTTGTAGCCCACTGGCCAAGCCTTGGCTGACACCCAGGCAGGTGCTGCTGCAACTTTCAGATGCTGTTTATAGAATTTGCTCGGACACGAAGGCATTGAAACAGGCTTGCAAACAGTCCTTCCGTGCCCCAGTGAACACCAAGGCTGTTGAGGGGCAGGAGGAAGAGCCCTGGACTTGGAGGCTGGATTCTGGGTTCCACTGCTAGTTCTGCCCTTAGGCTGGAGTCTCCATCTTCTTGAGCCTCCCAGTTCCTATCTGTGAAATGGGTTTACAGAACTATGTGATTTCCTTTTAGCTAGTAGTCCCCACATGGATGTGTGGATTCTCAGACTTAGAATAGTGGCTCAGATGAAAAAGGACAATTTGTCTTCCTCAATGAGGACTCAGTCTACCTTTGGAGATAACCAGGCTAATGCTCTACCTATTACTTGGCCAGAGTCTTATTGAGCACCTGGTTTATTCAAAGCACTCACCTAGGTCACAGGAAAGACACTCCAATGACCATCCTATTGTCTGTGCTTTCAAGTAGCTTGTAGAATGATGGGGGAGGGGGTGGGCATGTGGGTGAGGATAAGGTGATTCCGAGCTGAATAAAGTAGAAGGTGGAATACACACAACAAAGGTGTGAACATGGATAAAGCGCACTGTTAATAAAAATAATGACACCAATCACTGTCTTATCTAACTTTCACGATAACGCTTTAGAAGAAGAGGTTTTTATGGTTAGTTTACACATGAAGGACATTAGGCTCAAAAAGCATAAGTAATTTGCAAGTGGAAAAATCAAAAACACTAATTTGAAAAGATGCACGCACCCTAATGTTCATAGCAACACTATTTACAATAGCCAAGATATGGCAACGACCCAAGTGTCCATGGACAGACGAATGGATGAAGAAAATGTGAGATACATATATATATAATGGAATATTACTCTGCCATAAAAAATGAAATTCTGCCATTTGCAGCAATGTCCATGAACCTAGAAAATATTATGCTAGTGAAATTAGAGGCAAATACTGTACTATATCACTTATATGTAGACTCTAAAAAAAATAATACAAACAAATGTATACAGCAAAACAGAAACAGATTCACAGGTATAGAAAATAAACTGGTAGTTACCAGAGGGGAGAGGGAAGGGGAAGGGGCAAGATAGGGGTATGGGATTAACAAACTATTTTATATAAATAGATAAGTAACAAAACTATGCTGTATAAAGCAAAGGAATTATACCCATTATCTTGTAATAACCTATAATGGAGTATATACTATCTACTACAATCATTTTTTTAAGAAGACTAAATGGAAAAATGTAGAAACAAATTACAAGTGAATGGAGAGTCTGAACTTGAATGCAGAGCTGATTTCAGAGCCTGGGCTACTTGTAACTACAATGAATGGGAAAATCTCCATGAAGGGGTGACATTTGCAAGGAGACACAGGTTTTTGAGATGAGGATGAGGCTATCAATTCATTAAAAAAAATATTAATTGTGTTCTTTGATGCCAGGCTCCTTGCTAGAAGCTAAGAATGCAGTGGTGAGTGATGTGTTCTGCAGGCTCAGAGGAGGGTCATACAGAACTGCAACTGCACACGACAGGTGCTCTAAGTCAGCTGCTGCAGACTGCTCTGGGGTCAGAAGAGGGAGCAGTGATCTGCCTGGGCCATTGAGGGGATGTCTGAAGAAGGGACAAAACAAACAGGGTCTATGATGAATGAGAAGAAGAAAGCTTAGTGGGAAAAAGGTCATAGGAAAAAGAATATTCAAAGGATATTCATAGATTACTGACTTTGAGCAAGCATTATGCTTGGACCTCTGAAAATTATCAATAACATAATTTGTATTAGTTTTATTAGCTTTTATTTCTAATCAGAAATGAACTTGTATTTGACATGGTAGAAGTCACTATTAGCCAGTAACTCCCTCCCCCCCAAATAATTAAGAAAGTAATTAGAACATTGAAAAGTAGTGTTCATTTTAGCGAATGATAGACATTGCTTCCTGTGATCTAATTTGGTACTCATGACAATACCATAATTAGAGATTATAGCTGCATTTTACAGAAAGCAAAGTGATGAAAGGAACATCACGTCCTTGTAATAGGGAAAAATAGAGACACTAACCCAGACCTCTTAGCAGTGCCCCTCCCCCCCAAGTCCCTGTGGTCTAGAAAGTTCTCTGACATTCCTCACGCCATCTTGCCGTATCTCTGTAATTGACCAAACACCCATTGATCACCTGTGATGGGTTATAAGTGCACGATTCAAAAGGTGAAACTATTGGGGGAAATCATGACATTTATTCATGGGAAAAGAATGATAACGGCCTTCTTCAAGAACAGCGAATGTCTCATGTCCCCAGATCCATCGCAGACTCTGGAATTCTCAATATTTTTGATGAATGGGGTGTACGTGTGTTGAGGGGGTACAGTCAGAAATGGAGCATCTTCCGAATGCTGAGTGAACGTGTGGGATCCACATTCCCTCTAGGCTGCGACTGTCAGAGAAAGCTGCTGAAGGGGAGAGTGAAGTTGGCCAGGAGGATGGGGAGGGAGCAGATCCTAGCTCAATTCCTCAGGGTCCTACTCCCTGCAGTGTCAGCACCACGTAAGTGGGTGGTTGCCAGACACTCCAGCTGTGCTGAGACTGGTCCAGTTGTAGGCTGGAGCTAAGAAGTTCAGATCAAGGAATATCTCAGTTGGGTCAGGGCATGGAGTAGACACCCTTGTGTCCTGCATTTGCTGTGTGGGAAGTTGAAGGTCAATTACTAGGTTCAGCCACTGCCAGGTCTGAGTCAGGGTGACCCATCAGAGTCCAGGACTCTAAGGCATGCAGACCAGCTCTGAGAGCCTGGGGGTATCTAGCGGTGGAGACGGTTTGTGTTGGAGAGAGGAGAGCTGCCCTGGGGTAGTTTCCAGGTCCACGCACAGATGCACAGCAGAAGGACGAGATGCTGATGCAGGGAAGGGGGAAGTAGCGGCTGCAAGGCCACCCATGTCCTGGAGGATAGGCGCTCAGGTTCCTCTGGGCTGACACTGAGTTTAGAGGGAGAAGGAGTGAGATGAAAGCATGGGACTTCTGAGGGGCAAAAATAATAACCCCTCTAGCTGCAGGGACAGGTCTCAGCAGAGAGGCTGGGCTGCCCTGCACGTGGTTTGAAGAAACCATGTTCATTTTAACGAGGGGCGATGTTCAGCCCATGCATCTGGTAGGGGCAGTTATCAGGGTAGCCATTGCCCTCAGATGCCACTGGCCAGTTAGCCTGGTCCCTTCCCCAAACCCTCGCATTCCCTGTAGTCCATAAATAAAGGATTTGTGCCTGGCACAGCAGATGGCCTCCAGGACACCGCCCGTCACCGTGCCTGGCACGCATTCTGATTGGTGGGTACCTGTGCTAACCATTTGGGGTATGTGTCCTAACAGACAGGGGTGTAATAGAGGAAGACGAGGCATTGGAGGAGAGTCCAGGTGAGAATGGTCTTGACTGGGGGGAGCTCCACTCATTCACGGCTTGGGGAGGGGACAGTGGTGGGTTCAGCTCTTGGAGAGAGTTGGGGCCTGGGGCGCAGCTCTCTCTCTGGACTGGTCAGTCTTGGCCATAGCCATGGGGCTGATCTACTGGAGGGGACTTCCGTCTCCGTGGAAGAGAAGGACAGAGTGACCACCTGTTCTTACCTACTCTCGGCACTCCCTGATATTTTCCTAGCAAGTCACAACTGCCCCCTACATTCTGTGGTCTCCCATTAAGGTCAAGGTCACCTTGGGCTGGAGAAGGGCTCTGTGCTCCTTGGAACATGCCAGGCCCACGACTGGGCGGGGATGCTGCAGCTCTTACAAAGATTTGATTAGCTGCAATTGTGCTATACTTAGTTCTCCTTGGGAAGCACATGGCCGAGGCAGATGGCTCAGGAAAGTCTGAATCACATAAACAGGGCTCTTTGCCTCCCATTTGCTGGGTCTGATGACTTTTGAACAGAATGGGTTTCAGAATTAGAAGGTGGAGCCTTGGTTATACCCCTCTCAGAAAACCCCAGGCTGTATATTTCAGGCATACTTAGCACTGGCTGTGTGTAAGGGAACAGGATAGGTGTGGATTCTGGGTCATCTTGAGGACATAGCAGCAAACAGAGCCCTGAGCGGCAGGCTGCCTGAGCCCAGATTCAATTCACTTCCACAAATGTTTATTAGACATTGTTGCCAGATTCTCAGTGATTGGACCCCTTGGAGCCTTGGTCAGTCATGCATTTGATAAATATTTGCCTGACCTAGACTTCAGGAAAAGACCTGGCTCTGTGCTAAACCCTCACCTGGACTACAGCTTCCAAACTGGTCATTTAGGGCCAGTTCAACCATAGTAGGTAATGTAGATTTTATTCTAAATGCAGTGGGAGGAGGGCGGTGATGAAGTCTGCTTGGTATTTTATATGAATAGACTAAAGAGTAGTCATAGTAGAAGGAGAAATAAAGTTGTCCATATTCTCTATTGAGAGAAGATTATGAAGCGACCCAGAAGGGATTCATCAGAACCGCATTTTGAATGTAAACCCACAGGGTTTATGGATTGGGTGAGAGGGTGAGGGAGAAAGAGCAATCAGAGATGACCAGGAAGTAGTTTACTCTGTGTGGTTGAGAGACTGGGGGAGGGTGCTCTCTTCGGCAGCACATAGGCTAAAATTGGAGTGACATTAGCATGGCCCTTGTGCCAGGATGACACGCAAATTCGGGAAGCGTTCCATGTTTTCTATTCACTTTGTTATAAAGCAGAAACTATGTTATAAAGCAGAAACTAACACACCATTGTAAAGCAATTATACCCCAATAAGGATGTTTAAAAAAAAATTTATAATACCTAAAAGCAACAGGAGACTGAACAACAAAATTAGCCAAAAAAGAAAGAGTGCTGTAAGAATGATAATGTAAAAAAAAAATGATATAAAAATGAGGACCATTTTTTCTTCCATTATTTACCAATAATAAAATAACAAGAAGTACTTGATTAAAAAAAAAAAAAAAGAGAGAGATTGGGGGAGGGACACAACCGAAGGTTCTATATTGGGTATGTAAGTTTATGGTGTGGATTTGACATCCAAGGAGTAATGTCGAGTAGACGAGGGATCAGGTCCACTCAGGACAAAGGTGCAGCTGGAGTCAGGCATTTGAGGGTTCTCAGCTTGCAAGTGGCGTATAAAGCCTTGGAAACAGCAAGACGTAGATGGAGGTCTCCAACACAGAGGTGGGAAGAGCAGGAGGAGCCATCCCAGGGGGAGCAGGGAGGAGAGGGAAACCATGAACATAGCTACTTGCCATCAGCAGGCAGGTGGGGAGCGGGAAGGGGAAGCTGGGACGAAGTGAGAGAGTGGCATGGACATATATACACTACCAAACGTAAAATAGATGGCTAGTGGGAAGCAGCCACATAGCACAGGGAGATCAGCTCGGTGCTTTGTGACCACCTAGAGGGGTGGGATAGGGATGGTGGGAGGGAGGGAGACGCAAGAGGGAAGAGATATGAGGATGTATGTATATGTATAGCTGATTCACTTTGTTATAGAGCAGAAACTAACACACCACTGTAAAGCAATTATACTCCAATAAAGATGTTAAAAAAATAAAATTAAGATATACAGTGTAAAAAAGAAAAACAAACAAAAACAAACAAACAAAAAAATAAGGAATCTTCTTCTTGCCACCCTGGTGAGTCAAATCATTATGGCCATTTTCGTTTGTGAACGAACTAAGGCTGGGAGAGTTAACATCTCACTGAAAGACTCCCAGCTATAAACAGGGAGATTCCTGAAACACTGTCTTTCCAGGCAGTGCCCACTGCCCTGTGCCAAGCCTGCTGTCTTCCCAGGATCAAGAAACAATTGAGGATTCCCTTTCCACTTCCCTCGAGAGTTCTGCTAGCAGCTGCTAGAGTTCCACCGTGGATAACGTTTCATCGTCACATCAGCTGCACGCTTCTCTCCGTCCAGCAGTATATTCACTGCCATTTCTCCGAGACCACCTGTTAAATGTTAGACTCTGTGCCCGGTACACTCCTAGGTCATCTCATTCAACCCTCCCAACCCTTGAACTCCCATCCCCAGGTCACAGGGGCGGAAACCCAGGTTCAGACCAGGTAAGTTCCTTGTTCACAGGTGCGCGGTGTACAAATGGCAGAGCCCTGAGGAAATCCATGTCTTTGAACTCCAATCCATTTCTTGTCGTTACAAAAGCGTGAGGGGCAAGGCCATGGACTGGACTCTATAATTAGAATACAAATGGAAATACCTGAGACTGCACAGGGGTTAGGACCGATCGGAAGGAAGCCCAGCAGGGGAAGTCTTGGGCGACTGGAGTGTGTTGGAGGCGGCCCTCTGGCCTTTTACTTTTGAAATTACATAGCAGTGCACCTTATTGGCTAATAAAGTGTTATCAAGTGCTAGCCTGACTGGGCTCATTCTAATAGGTAGGTGAAAAGGGTTTATAATTAAGTAATTAAGGCCACTCAGTGTTGATGGGAGGATGCTCACGGCTAAATTACATCAGCAGCCCTTGTTCATTTTCAGGAATTTAAAGGGTACTTTTTTCTTTCCTGTGTTCTTTGGTTTAGTTGCCCTCCTTCTGCAAGCATGAATTTCTGCCAGGCCACGGTCTCTGCTTTGTAACTCGAGTTTTCTTGCAGACTAAGATAGGAGTCAGACGTCCTGGGAACTGGAGCTTCCCCCCAACATAGGGAACCTTCCAAAAATCATCCCTTTGTATCCCTGCCTTCATTAATAACTAATTAATTGATTGATTCAGTGCGTATTTGAGTGAGTATAATACACAAGGCCTGCTGTTCCGTCATGCTAGGACTTCAGTTCTTTTTCTGTGAAACAGAAGTGATGGAGTATCGTGAGTGCGGTGAGGAGGGAAAGAAGTTGGGAAGTATTGCGCTAAACACTGCAGGCTAGCCCTGCTTGTTGCTGTACCGTCACCAGTGACTGGTATTATGTCTAACATTGTCTACGGGGTCGTTTAGTTAAATAATAAATGAGTAAACAAACCCAGAGATGAAAGAATGAAAAGAAGCACATGATTTGGAGTCACCATCTACTGTTGATACATTTGCTGCTGAGGATGTAACTTAACCCAATGATCCTGCGTTCCCTCATGAGGGAAATGAAGACTGTCATACCCAAGGTCAAGTGAGATGAGGAACATAAAGTGCCTGGAACTCAGACGAACCAGTCGCGGGCTAACTTTTGTAGAGCAACGTGAAATGAGCCAGACGGTTTCGAGTCTGCTGTATCTTTACAGAGAAGTGACTTTTTCTTTCTTTTTTTTTTTTTTTTTTTTTTTTGCGGTACGCGGGCCTCTCACTGTTGTGGCCCCTCCCGTTGCGGAGCACAGGCTCCGGACGCGCATGCTCAGCGGCCACGGCTCACGGGCCCAGCCGCCCTGCGGCATGTGGGATCTTCCCGGACCGGGGCACGAACCCGCGTCCCCTGCATCGGCAGGCGGACTCTCAACCACTGCGCCACCAGGGAAGCGCAGAAGTGACTTTTTCAAACCATAGAGTTATAAGTAACAACATCTGTGCCCAAACCCAGTTTGTTGTACAGAATTTGCTCCCTCCATTAAAACTGCTAAAGTAGCCTATATAGGATGTTTTAAATAATGCAGTGTATCTGGAAAGCTGAGAAATTCGTTCAGACAAGGAGAAGTCTGTGGAGGTGAACAATTAAGGGACTTCTCATCCCTACTCCATGGATAGATGTTCCAGACAGGAACACCCCGCAAGGAACCCTATGATTGTTTTTGTTTTGTTTTGTTTCGTTTTCGTTTACTTTGTTTTATTGAAGTAGAGTTGATTTACAATGTTGTGTTAATTTCTGCTGTACAGCAAAGTGATTCAGTTTATATGTGTGTGTGTGTATATATCTATATATACATACATACATACATTCTTTTTCGTATTCTTTTCCATTACGGTTTATCACAGGATATTGAATATAGTTCCCTGTGCCATACGGTAGGACCTTGTTGTTTATCTATCTTGTTGTTTATCCATCTTGCTGGTTATCCATTCTATATACAGTAGTTTGCATCTGCCAGTCGCAAACCCCCACTCCATCCCTTCCCCCCTCCCCCTCCCCCTTAGCAACCACAGGTCTGTTCTCTGTGAAGGACCCTATGATTGTCGATGACTGAATCTGTTTTGTTTTGTTTTAACCTATGACTTGATGCATAGCAGGTGATTCATAAGAATTTAATGAATTAATATATTTTATAGCAAAACCCATAGAAACATATTAATCTGGAGATATGGTTAAGGCTCACACTCATCTCTATGGGCACTGAAACAAAATATTTAATATTCCATGTACAGAGGGTCAAGTAGAAAGTAAGAAAAACATTTGCTTTCTTTCAAATGGCAAAATAAAAATGACAACTAAAATGCAGCCCTTTTTTGATGTATCATCCGTCTGATACGCTTCAAATACTGAAGGTGCCAGTATGTTCACAACTCTTTGGCTATTCCACAAACGGGCTTGTGTCTCTAAATGCCCTGTTGGCAGACGTGCCAGCATGCCTCCCCCGTCTCATATTGTCCAAGAAGCTCTGAGATTCCACAGTGGACCAGGGTCCTTTTCTGAATGCCAGGCTAGGAGAAAACTGGGTTGCTTGGTCCCTTGCTCTGGGCTTCTCGTGGCTGTGCCGCTGCTCCGTTGAAGGTGATTCTCTAGAGTTCCGAGAAGGTTCGTCCTCTCAGTGGTGAACTTGCTTCCACAAGCATCCCTACGGACCTCGTGGGCACAAGCCTCGGAACCCCAATGCCATTACTCTACAAAGCACAGCCTTTGTGCCAGGATAGATGGGTCCACAGAGCTTTTCAGGTCACCGTGTAACAAAATCAGCCTTCTGCTTACAAACCCCTTGCCCGTGGGCAATGTCCAGAGTCATCATTTCAGGCCCTAGCTTTCTTCAAAGTCCTTCTACTTCCAGGAACAAGCTTTCCATGCCTGATCCACACAGTATGTTAATACCTCCTACATCAGGAAAAGTCTGTCCCAGTGTAACAGACCTCCCCAACTTCCAAACTCCAGAAAAGGTCATCAAGATCTTGGTCTCTTTGCTCCCAGAATTTCCTCCTCTCTCGAAGCAGACCGTTCCACTTGTACTCCTGTGATAGGGTCTCCAGGAAAGGTAGCCGCCTTGATGGAATCACAGAAGGTCACGCCACAGCTCTCTGCCCTGGCGTGAGTGAGTGTGCAGCGGCCTTACCAATCCGACAAAGCTTATGTGATACTGAAGGTCATTCTGCCCATTCTCTGGGAAAACAGTGAACGTCTACTTCAGGTGGCTTTTTTCTTCTGCCTACTCTTTGAAACAGTTAGAAACAATAATAAACCTTGGCTCCAAGGTGACTTTCTGTCCTTACTGTTCCTAGAAATAGCCAGACAGTTATCTAGTGTAAAGAGTCATCATCCTCCTTATCTTACCAGGAACGCTGCTTGGGTTTTGAGAATTTCCCGGTTATACATACACCTCTTTAGTTCTCATCTCATCTGAGTCTGACGTTCATCACTTAAATAAGCTGGACTTGACTCTTGCTTCAATTAAGCTCCTGTTTACTGTCCTGCCCGAGGCCACATAGCCAGAAAGCAGTGGGGCAAGTCTAGGACACCTATTTTTGCTTTGCTGAAGGAGATCCTGTTCTAAACCATATAAACTCCAAGGTTCTGACCTTGAGTTGCTCATGATCTGACCTGGCTTTTTCAACTTCCATGAACTCTAATGTTTTGGAATGTTCTCCCATATGAATGTGGCCTGGGTTCCAAGAAGTGCCGTGATAGCTTCTTAGAATCTTTGTTTTCAAATAGCCCAGACCTCACCCAGCCGTCCTCAGGCCCGGAGGGCTGGAAGGGGTCCCCCAGGGTTTTGACTGCTTAGTGCAAACCTGATTCTCTGGGGGAGCTCCTGTGTACTGGCAGAGCCATGACCGTGTTCCCAGAGTGGGAGTGAGATTCAGTCTACAAGTCAATGCCCATGAGAGCTCCCCGGCTTGGACTCTGGGGTAGAGGGTCCCTGTCAGATAAGCACACCTGTGCTTTGTAATCTGCGCTCACAGAGCCCTCTGGGGCTGGAGGGGGCTCTCAGCAGAGGGAGGGTAACTTGAGTTGTAAGCACTTAGAGGCACATAAGATATGCAAAGTATTGGTATCAGCCATTTGGGGGGAAAGAAACAGCAGAACCTAAAAATTTTTTACTCTTGCTTTCTGGTTTGAAGTTCCAGATTAAACTGTTTGGACAATGGGAGCCGCTGAAGAGGTGTCTCTCTCATCTGCTCTGCTCCCTTTTTTCTACTGCCCTCCTCTTCCTTCTGTCCCCTTCTCTTGCCCCTCCCACCTTCTTTCCATCAGACTTGTTTTCCCTCAAAGTTCTAACTCTCCTTTCAGATACTCATCCATGGTATCAACCCTGACGCATACAAAAGAAGACAGATATGTAGGAAGACTAATCTACACCTTCTCATTGGACCACTGGTCTGGTCTCCAAACAATAAGTAAAAACAGTCTGAAGATAATCTCGAGGCTTATCCATGTTGCTGCAAATGGCATCATTTCATTCTTTTTTAATGGCTGAGTAATATTTCATTATATATATATATATATATATATATATATATATATATACACACACACACACACACACCCCCCACATCTTCTTTATCCATTCCTCTGTCAGTGGACATTTAGGTTGTTTCTGTGACTTGGCTATTGTAAATAGTGAAGTAAGTCAGACAGGGAAACACAAATATATAATATCACTCATATGTGGAATCTAATTAAAAATGATATAAATGAACTTATTTACAAAACAGAAACAGACTCACAGATTTCAAAAACTTATGGTTTTACCAAAGGGGAAACAAAGCGGGGGATAAATTAGGAGCTTGGGATTAATTTACACACACTACTATATAGAGAGTGGATAGCCAGTGGGAACCTGCAGTACAGCACAAGGAACTCAAGGTTCTGTAATAACCTATATGGGAAAAGAATCTGAAAAAGAAGGAATGTATGTATATATATGACTGAATCACTTTGCTATACACCTGAAGCTAACACAACACTGTCAATCAACCATACTCCAATAACATTAATAAAAAAAAGTGTCAGAATGTTTGAAGTAACACTTGGGATAGACCAAGACATGTTCTTTTTACCAATGTAACATTACAAAAGGATAAAAAAAAAAAAAACAGTTGAGTTTGTGATTTCAACAACAACAACAACAAAACAGTCTAAAGAGAAAAGTGGCTTTTTACCCCACTGCTAGGAAGCGGCAGCCTCCCAAGGTATGAGCAAGGTCTTTCAGAGTAGAGAGAGCAGGCACTGCCCTCACCTCTAGGTGTCCAGAACCTGGTGCATAAGAGGGTGAGGAGAACAAGGTGTGAACGAGCGCCCTCTGTATCCTGGGCCTAATGAGGCCCCTTGGGATGCCGCGATCTTCTGTAAATACTGCTGAGTCCTGTGATCTAGTTCGTCAATCTGCTCAAAACCAGAGGAGCTCAGTCTCCCACAGATATGTAGCCGGTGGAACTGTATTCAACAGAGAGTGCTACGACCTTTCTCGAAACACAGTGAAAAAGTCATCCTCCTGCATTTCGCATGCCTAGGACATGCTTGCTCTTCAGATCTTGATTTATTTTATCCTCTTCTGTCTACGCTGATCCCAGAAGGTCAGTGTGTGGAGATGCCCGTTTTTCACGTGGCAAGGCTGCTGTTACGAGGAGTGATGTCACTTG
This sequence comes from Aethalodelphis obliquidens, assembly GCF_003676395.1. Taxonomy (NCBI): domain Eukaryota; kingdom Metazoa; phylum Chordata; class Mammalia; order Artiodactyla; family Delphinidae; genus Aethalodelphis; species Aethalodelphis obliquidens. The sequence goes on along the minus strand of NW_020837985.1, from coordinate 13,174,426 downwards.
CCCAAGAAGGCAAGTGATTGAACTGTTTTTCTGGCTGTCCCTCCAGGTCCTAGATGGCTCAGTGTTGCTCTGACCTTCAGAGTATTTACCCCATGCATCCTCTGCCACGTTGTCGGTCTGGCTTATAGATCAACCAGGCCTTGACAGTGATAGAAAAAGGGCTGGTGCAGCAAATAAAAACAGAAGGGCATTTGCGCGCAAGGATCCCTTCTGTGGAAAAGCCACATCAGTTTGGATCCAACAGGTCTCAATAGGGCTGTGTCAGGCCAGAAATTTTATTTCCTTCACGATGAAGTGCACATTGGAGCGTGAATGTCTGCACGGCCTTGGAAAGACCTGGGATTTTGCATTTCTTTTTCCCTACTCTGAAGCTACAATGCAGGTGTTAAGCATCACTGTGCATGGGGAGGTGACAGTAACCCTTTGTCCCTGTTTCCAAGGGACTGTTCCAGCCAGCTGGGGACACTGCACAAGGCACTCAAGCCGTTTTCCTTTGCTGGTTGGGCTTTTTAAAAAAATTTCTTGCTTCCCTTTGCAATCACACTATTTCCGTTTTTCAGTAGAGCTTCATAGCATACCTGTCTTTTGCTAGGAAATGGGTGCATTTTATTCATTCACCCAAGACGTCTTTTCTCAGTTGTTAAGTAGGCGGATGTGAGGATGAATCCACACAACGCCTCCTCATATAGCGACTGTCGTGACACCTCCCTCCCCTTCTTTGAGGCTTGGTCTCTTCATCTGTGGTGAAAACTTACCCTAGCAATTTTCTGTGAGGATTAAGGAAAGAAACACATTTGCAAAGCACTTTGGAAGCTGTGAAATACCACTTGGCCATTATTATGAATGAGTTGTCTTTGCTTTATATTATATAAATAGTACCATTATTTATTTTAGAAGATTTCTATATTTTTCCAACTCTGCAGTTTGTGTGTTAAGTGATTTGGAAGAATTCACCCATTTTCTCTTCATAGTAACCCTGGTCAGTGGATGCAGGAAGATCTCTTAACCTCCTTGAGTAGGTTTATCTTCTTGAAATTCAACTTCACTTTGAGACAATGTTTAGGGATTAAGGTACATTTAGAATGCACTGGAAGACATGGGATTGAGCAAGTTCCTTAAAAAACTGGATATCTCATGTAATTAGAATTAGCACATTTATCGAAAACTCAAGACAGAGCATCCTTCATATCCTACGTGCTGTGCGAACAACACTTTCAGGAGGGAGAGATTCTGTGGACGCTAGGATATCCTTGTAGAAGACCCATTTCTGTTTCTCTCTCTCTGCTTTTGTCCTCATTATTTTCAGGAGCGGGGGATTATGGAAGGCTTTATTAAGGAGGGGTTATGTGAGCAGGTAAAGAATTCAGCAGGTACTAATTTCCAGCCAGGGAACACTGCCCACTGCGTGACAGGTGATTTAGCCAAGATCCTATGACTTATAAAGGACTGAAGAAGGTTCTTGCTGAGATGCCGTCCCGATTCAGTGACCATAGATCTTGTGTGATGGAATCACATTCATCTGCGGCTTTTGGTCTTTGGGAATTGGAATGCAGTTTGGGGCCATTGTTTTCCTTGAGCTGGCCTGACCCCCGAGGAGGCCGCAGATCCAGGGCAGGATGGGAGTCATGAGCTGCTACCGGTTCTTGTTTTGCAGACAGCGGCAGCCTGCACTCAGCCTGTGTCCACGAGAGCACTGTGCACAGCCGAGTCTTTCAGATCTTATACAGGAACGAAGAGGTGCCCATCAACGATGCCGTGATCTTCCGAGCTCATTTGCTCTTAGATGGTGAAAGGGTAAGTCCCGGAATCTTCTACCAGCCACGAATGGCTTTTCCCTCCTGTGCCTTTTGTATCCAGTGCTAGGAGAATGGGACGTGAAGGAGACGTTGTACATTTACTCTGAAATCTGACAGATTGGGACTGGGGATTTCAGAGCATTCCTGCACCTCCTGATTTATTCCTTTTTGTACTCATGCTTTCGTTTGTATACTTGCTTGTTTCATGTTCCAAGCGGGTCCCATTGACTGACTTGCTGACTGTCTTACTCATTCCTCCTTCGCCCATTTGCTCGTCTTTCTGGGCCTCCGTCAACAGGTCAATCGGCAGGTGTTTGCTGAGCATCTGCTTTGTGCAGCGCTTGGGGCGGGCCCTCGGATGATGGGCAAAGCTGAAGAAGGCAGCAGGGCCGATCCCTCAGACGCTGGGTGCTCCATCAGAGAAACAGATATACAGACAGGCCCTGGTAGCTGAAATGCACTGTGCCGGCTGCATGTGCAGAAGAACAGGGGGCACCAAGGTTGGAGATGAGCTCTGTGGGAGGACATCAACGGCTTAACAAAGGAGCTGGCTTTGAGATGCTGGGACTGAGAGTCCATCAGACTGAGAAAGAAGAAGGGCATCCCGTACAGGGGGAAACAGCATGAGTCAAGGCCCAGAGGCCTTGGAGCAAGTTGATTGAACATTTCCTATTTATGAGATTAACATCTGATAGTAACCTGATATTAACATCAAATGTTTCAAAATTTATGGTTACTGGGGGGAAAGGGAGGGACAGATTGGCATGTTGGGATTGACATATACACACTACTATATATTAGTTAGATAACTAATAAGGACCTACTGTATAGCACAGGGAACTCTAGTCAGTACTCTGTAATGACCTATATGGGAAAAGAATCTAAAAAAGAGTGGCTAAATGTATATGTATAACTGATTCACTTTGCTGTACACCTGAAACTAACACAACATTGTAAATCAGCTATCCTCCAAAAGTATTCAAAAAATAAAAAAATCACTTGTACCTTTAAAAAAAATCAGATGTTTCAAAAGAATATCTGAAGTCTAAACCGTTTTTCTCACTCCCCCAGCCCCACCTCGAATACCCGTTACCGCATGCCAGCTGGTCATTCCCTGCTAGAGCATCTTTAAAGATGTGGAAGTATACTCCTACTTTAGGAGAGCCTAGTCAGACACGTGTCCCCTACAGGCATCCCCTACAGGCGTTATAGCACGCATAACGACTTCTCCTGGCCATCTAATACTCCTCTCATGTCCTATGGCTTTTTGTTTTTTTTAAAGTTTTGTATTCAGTTGACTTTTAAAAAAAATATATTTATCGGCTGAGCCAGGTCTTAGCTGCAGCATCCGGGATCTTTGTTGCCACGCACGGGATCTTTAGTTGCGGCATGCAGGATCTTTTAGTTGCGGCCTGCGAGATCTAGTTCCCTGACCAGGGATCGAACCCAGGCCCCCTGCATTGGGAGCACGGAGTCTTAACCACTGGACCACCAGGGAAGTCCCTCCCATGGCTTTTTGTCCACATCTTTTATGTTTGAGGTAGTGACGAGTTCCCCTGTTTGGCTACATGTGAAAAGCTGTCACTGATTCTTCATTTATGAATCCATCCATTCATCAAAGATCTGTTGAGCACCTGCTGTGGGCTAGAGATGAAAATCATGAACAAGAAGATACCCCCGGTGTCTGAGAGCTTACGTTTTAACGTGAGATCAGTACATCACCATGCAATCAAATAAATACATCCTGTATATTCTATCGCTGAGCCTTCCCACTGCTTCTCGCTCAGCTCACTCATCCATTAGATACACTCACAAAGGTAAGAAGAGCAGGAATTTTCACCCCTGTTGGAGGTCCTGTGAAACTACAGCTGGGCCCAGAGTGGAAGAGAACTCATGGCAGGCTCGCTGTGCGAGACCTGATGCTGCCTCCTGATGGATGCTCAGATTTCCAAGAGCTCAGCTTCAACACAAGCTTCACACGAGATGGCGACTGCTTCCTGGAGGGGAAGCGGCAGACGGGAGGGCTCCCTGCACAGCCAGCACTGAGCTGAGACCACACGCTGAGGAGGGGCCAGGCATCCCGGGAGGAGGGCACAGCTAGGACAAAGACTGTGAGGTGGGAATGAGGAGGTGCTGAGGAGTCCTGCAGGGACTGACCCCGAGGTACCCAGCCATCAGCATTGGTTGCTTTCCCTGAGTTCCCCCCACACCTTCGTAAGTCAACTCTTTTTAATGAACTGAGCGCATCATCTGCTTCTTTCCTGGACTCTGGTGGACACAGGTGGTTTAGGAAAAGATACTGGAGCTGGTTTTGAGGGTTAAGGGACTCCCAGGTGGGCTTCATGCACAAGCTCAGCTTCCCCGAATTCTACTAAGGAAAGTCACTTGATTTCTCACGGGCCGTTGTCCTTTGGCACGTTGATCTCAAAGACCTTCCTGGGGAGAATGGTTGTGACTGGAGGCTGGGTTTGGACATTACTCAGGTCTCTTGGTCGTTATTCCATCTTAATTCCATCAGACTCTTCCTCCTGCCCCTAACAGTTTAAAGCTTTTCAAGGTTAATGTTTCCCAGCACTCAAGTTTAGCTTCACGCGACTTTGCAACAAGCCATAGTTCAGAGGTTGAACAGGCAGTGTGTTTGCCAGCCTGGGTTGTAGTCTTGTACATATTTTGTACAAGACTTTGTTCATACGGTACATATTGTTTTCTTCTGCATATAAAATCACTTATCTCTACAAGCTAATAATTTATTGTTGTTTTGGGGGTAATCCACATGGCAGCAAACAGCGTTATCATTAATCATTACATCCAAATCAGTGACAATTAAAGTTAATTGGATAAGTTCATAAAAGGCGTATCTCTGGAATGCATGCATCAGCTCCAGTGAATACCTGTTTATGGCAGCCAAAACGCCGTATCGCCAGCTGGCCAGAGCTCACGGTCTTGCATGTACGTAGCCATCAATGTGAGTGGCAGGCATATACGATGCCAACACGTCGAGCGTACCGTTTCCTGGGCTATGGGAAGTGCAGACACGGAGAAGATTCAGCCCACACAGTTAGTGCCCAAGTAAATGTAAGAGATGACCATGGAGAGAACTAATCACAGCTTAAGGCACAAATGTTTTCATAAAAGTTGCAAAGAAGCAGGGAGTGTGGAGTAGGATAGGTATATTATTTATATACACTTTGTGTAACACCCCCCCAGAAGATTTGGGAAGGCTGACAAAATACACAGAATAGTAAAAGGGTAAAAATAGCAATAGAGTGAGCCAAAGTACAGGAAAAACACAACAGGGAGCTAAAGCCTGAGTTAAATGTAACAGACCAGAATGCACACGCATAGTTCTGGACCTTTGCAGATGTTGGCCCACACATTCAGTGCTGAGCTTCCCAGCAGACAAGGCAGAGAAGATACAGTTATTAGCAGCAAGTTGCTTAATGTCCTGAAGAGGAAGAGGAACATGTTACAGAAAATAATCTTTGTGCACAAGGTTGCATTTTTTTTTTTTTTTTGCGGTACGCGGGCCTCTCACTGCTGTGGCCTCTCCCATTGTGGAGCACAGGCTCCGGACACGCAGGCTCAGCGGCCATGGCTCACGGGCCTAGCCGCTCTGCGGCATGTGGGATCCTCCCGGACCGGGGCACGAACCCGCGTCCCCTGCATCGGCAGGCGGACTCTCAACCACTGCGCCACCAGGGAAGCCCAAGGTTGCATTTTTTAATTGAAGTATAATTGATTTACAATGTTGTGTTAATTTCTAGTGTACAGCAAAGTGATTCAGTTATATATACATATATATTCTTTTTCATACTCCTTCCCATTATGATTTATTACAGGAGATTGAATATAGTTCCCTGGACTATACAGTAGGACCTTGTTGTTTATCTATTTTATATATAGTAGTTTGCATCTGCTAATCCCAAACTCTCAGTTTATCCCTCCTCCACCCCCTTCCCTTTTGGTAACCGTAAGTTTGTTTTCTATGTCTGTGAGTCTGTTTCTGTTTTATAAATAAATTCCCTTGAGTCATATTTTAGATTCCACATGTAAGTGATATCTTATGGTATTTGTCTTTCTCTGTCTGACTTACTTCACTTAGTATGATGATCCCTAGGTGCACCCATGTTGCTGCAAATGGCAATATTTCATTCTTTTTTATGGCAGAGTAATATTCCATTGTATAGATGTACCACATCTTCTTTAGCCATTCACCTGTCGATGGACATTTAGGTTGCTTCCATGTCTTGGCTATTGTGAATAGTGCTGCTATGAACATTGGGGTGCATGTATCTTTTCGAATAAGAGTTTTCTCCGGATATATGCCAAGGAGTGGGATGGTTGCATTTTTATGGGCTCCAAAAAGAAAAGCGTTTCTCAAAGTATGATTCCTAGATGCACCATGTCCTAGTCCCCTGGCAGTACTTTTTTAAAACGCAGATTCTTAAGCCCAGCCCAGACCTAGCCCAGGCAGTCTGACCGCAAAGCCTGTGTTTGTGACCAGTATGCAGGCCTGGGTGTGGCGTTATTGGACGAAGGGGTCCTTTAGGTGGTCAGGCCCATAGTAAGTTGGAAATAACTATAATAACTAATATTTGTTGAGAATGGGCTTTGTTCACACACTGTGTGAAGCCCTTTATGTGCATTTTCTTACATAGTCACACAATAGCAGTGATCTAAGGGGTAAGTGTAATCATTTCAGCCCCATTTTACAGATGAAAAAACAAACAAACCTAGAGAGGTTGATTGGCCCAAGGTCACACAGATACTTAATAAACGGAGAGCCAAGCTTTGTACCCATGTAGCTTGGCTTCCAAGACTGCTTTCTTATCTCCCCAGCTATGATGCAGCTCAGGAGAGAAGTTCATAAAGGAGGAGAAGATACAAGGGTTACTACTGTTATGAGCAGAGTTGAAATCAGCTAGCGTGAGATTGTACAACCCACAACACAGATGAGACCCTGGGAAAAGGCGGAAGAAGTGAGGAACCCTTGACTGAATCTGGGCTTTGGAGCCCAGATTAAGCCTTGGAAGTGTCTTTCCTACAGCAAGTCTCAATTTTTTCATTTATAAGTGAGGCCAATATGTCTTAATTCACAGTTTTATCCACATTAAATAAGATACTATATGACAGTGGTAGCTGTCCTGTGTAGTATCTGCTACACGGTAACTCCTCTGTAATCCTAGCTGCTGTTCTTATTTCCACTACTATGTGAAACTGTTGCCCGATGCTAAAAAAGTCATCTACCTGGGAGGCTGAGGTTAGCTGATGTAAGCTATTATATAGAGGATGGATAAAGAGCACAGGGAACTCTATTCGATAACCCGTGATAAACCATGATGGAAAAAAAGATGAAAAAAGAATGTATATATATGTATAACTGAATCACTTTGCTGTACAGCAGAAATTAACACAACACAGTAAGTCAACTATACTCCAATTTTTAAAAATCGCCCTTGAAAGGAAGCAATCCTTTTAACGAAAATAAGGTAGCGCAATGGAAGGGCATGCGTGCGTGAGTGTGTGCGTGTGTGTGCGTGCACGTGTGAATATGTGTGTTTGGAGGAAGGGGCAGGTAGCCAACAGCCAATGAAGAAAAATGAGTGGCTAGAGAAACCAGTGACTGCGTTCTGGGGCATCTTGCAATTAAAGATTTATTGAGACATAAGTGAAGTCATAGCCAGGCTCCATCCAGCCACAGCTGATCTTGGGCCTGGATTTCTCTCCTTGTTCCAAAGAAATTGCAGCAAGTTTAAAACGGGAGCTTACAGCGAATTTTTGTTAAGTAGGCAAATGCATGCTTGGAGGTGGTTAGGAGGACTTGCTCTGCCAGTCTTATTTCCCAGGAACTGGTGACAAGAGGCTGTGTTGCTTGGGTTGTGTGTATGAAGCCGGGTAAGTGATTATGCAAAACAAAGCTAGGAGAGGAAGTTATTCATAGCGCTTGGATTGAGCAAAATGTTAACTTTTAAATGCCTAAAAAAATTTTTTTAAACAAATTTTAAAACCCTGGGGAGCTAAAGATAAATTCCATCCATATGTCTCTGCCTGAGCTATGCTTCACCAGGAGCACGTTTCCAAAGAGGCCTTTGGGTAAGAGATTTCCATCCCTACAGAATGAGGATATTCTTGCAAAGAAATAAAAACCAAGGGCGGGGGGTGGAGAAGAGCTTTATTTATCCTTTAAGATACACGAATACTTTCCGTGGGCGGGACCTTGTCCCTGGAGCTGGGGATCCAGAATGGATTAAGACTAGTCTCTCCCATAACGATACCAGATGACAGGGGATGTTGGGTAAGAAAAGGGCCCGGGGGGAATTAGCCACAGTCAGATGGATTTTGTCAGAGAGTCCCCTGAGCCCGACCCAAGTGGAGCTTCTGAATGCCAGCCCAACAGGGCCAGATCCATGGATTGTTTTTTCAGAAGCTGGAAACCTGCAATGGAAATGTGAAATTGCCTGATTTTTAAATGTTTTCTACTTGTTCAAAACATTGTAAAAACTACGATCAGGACTAAGCAAAAGGTGTCTGCAGCTAATATTTGTCTCTTGGGCTTATAACGCAAAAGTTGTAAAGCTGAGACAATTTTATAGGAAGTGTTGAATGCTGAGATAGGAAAAAAAAACAGGTTTTGTGGGTCACAGAGGAGAAGGGGTCCATCCCGCGTGGCTGTGGGGAGGAGATGACGCCCTGTCACAGGCGTGTAGTACTTACCTGGGTTTCCTGAGTAGGGACATCAGCTAGATCCGGTACTTAGCAAGTGACTCTCCTGGAGGTGGGGATGATGAGGTGTTAAGTTTGGGAAAAGAAGAGCCGTGGGTTACCATCTTTTAGATGTACCTGAGAAGCTGGCAGGTAGAACAAATAGATTCCCGTGCTAATGAATGAAAACTGATTTTTTTTTTAAAAGCTAAGAATGGAAACAGTCATGGATAGGACATGAAATGCTAAAGTGTCTGAAAGCATAAATGGTTAGATGTAATGGATCTCAAGACAAAAGTGAAGGATATGCTTGCGTGTAAAGCTGGGCCACCTTGGGAACTGACGACTTTTCTGAGCATCAGCTTCCTCCTCTATGAACCTGAAGAATAGCGTCAGCCCCTCGAAGGTGCCAGCAGTAACACCACCTCCAACATTTTCCCATCTCTAGCCAAGTGGGGTTTCCTCTCTGCAAATTCACTGCTCCAACCTTTCCAAAGCACGTGCCACAGAACACTTCACTCCTGCTTCAGAGGATTCCAGATCACATCTGTTCTGGAAATAAGGTGCTCAAAAGTCCTGCAGTCTAGAAAACTCACTTCACATTTTTTTCCTGCAAATTGGCTTTTCCCCACATTTGACATAAATCCCTTCCTTCTACTGTCCATGTAATACAGGCGCCGCATTCAACTAGAATTCCACAGAACATGCATGGAAATTCTGCTTTACACATAAGTGACATTCATTTTGCTGTGAGCTCCTTCTTCTAAACTTTGGGAAACCCGCCGGCTACATGTTTCATTTGGACCAGTCCTTAAACTTTGTTTCTCTTCTAGGTGGAAGAGGCACTAAGTGAAGTCGATTTCCAACTCAAGGTGGATTTGCACTTTACAGACAGTGAACAACAGTGAGTGTCCTTGGAATCCTTGAATCGTGATAATAGAGTTTCCTTTGCCCAACACTTTTCCAGCCCTGAGGTATCCTGATGGCCATGACCTCAGAACATCCCTTAGAAACCTGGTTCTTGATCAGCTGCAGAAATGAGGGCAAGGAATATCTATGTGGTCATTTAGAGCTGCATGTATTTTAGGCAGGTAGCTCAGAGGCTGCAGGCACAGAGAACTCCTGACTTCCTGCTCTATGAACCGGCACCTTCTTATATCCGAACCTGCCTCCGTACACTTGCAATGCAGTATTAATTAGCTCTTTAGATTAATGTCCATATGAGGCTGCGGATCTCAAGGCCCCCTTCTGAATCAAAGGAGATCCTGCCGGGACCCTCATCTTTACACTGAATGTCTGCTATGACCTTTCAACTTTCTGAAAATTGAGAATCCATTGACGTACATTGAAAGTCCATCAGCTTCCTGCTTATCGGATTCAATAATTCTGTTCTTTCATGTCATGAATAGATAGTCCTTTTTTCAGGTATGAAAAAGTCCAGTCGAATGTATTACCAAAACTCCAAACTCTCATCCAATTTATAACTTCTTTTCATTGACACTGTGCCTTCGCTCCCCTGCACCCCTGCTCCAGGCGTTCTCGGGGTAGGAAACTCCCACTGCAGCAGCTGGGTGTGGTGAGCAGCTTGATACAGCCTCCTGTCTTCCCCTTGGGGTGTGTGGGTCTTGCAGGGCCAGGCACAAGGAGGAGGGAGGAGATTGCAGGTGGGGCAGGGAGTCATACGTGATGGGTTCAGTTGCAAGCAGGGCTCTTAACGGGGTAGATGCTCGATCACCGCTTTCTCCGCTCTGGGGTGTTCTTGTGTCTTCCGTGGAGCTATACCCGTTAGGCGGTCTCCCTCTCGCCCAGCCTCTGCTGTTCTTTGATATAATGATGCCTCCATGGTTGCGTCGCTCGCTCCTTGCAGGAAGCTCTTTTGGCAGATTCTTCTCCGAGGAATGCACATCTGGCTCTTGGATAATGGACACAAACACCTTCATCCTCGTCTCACACTGGTGGGGACCCCCGCCCCAGTGCTGCTGACTCTTCTTTGGCCAATCCAGCCACCCTCAGCTTCTCTCCTGAGGGCCTTTGCAGGATAAGTCAGGCACCAGGGCCTGTGCTCCCCCAGGGGACACAGAGCATGCTCACGTGAAGACTCCCCTCATTAAGCTTGAGGTGAAAATGGAGGTCCTTCTTTTCCATCTGTTCTAGTAGCAGAATCTCAGCACAGTCTGACCACTTCGGGGAAATTAATCCTCACTTCTGATCTCTACAGCCTCTGCAGCAAATGCTTCACCTTCTCCAGTGGAGAAGGGGCTAGTGCTGGCGGAATGGTTGCCCGACCCCTTCAAATTTCAGAGGCACTGTTAGCGCTTTGGCTCCCTTCCCAAGGATTGTCCCATCCCCGAGATGTGTCTGATTGTTATGGGAGTTTTCATAACACGGGGCATTGAATCAGAGGGGATCTGAACCACAGATGGACCACTACTAAAATGTCAGAAACCTGACTGTGCCTGTGCTTTGAGAATAGACATCTGATGTGTATGTACCATAGATGGTCACGCCTCATCTCTGGGCTGGCCGGAGGATCTGTCCAAGGTCCTGCCGCTGCGTCTGGGCTCAACATCACAGATCCCTCACTCTTGGGGTCTTTATCTGGACCCCAAGCCCCTCTGGACACCTGCTTCTCTCATCACTTCTGCTTACCTCTTGGTGGGATGGTGGATGCTTGAGAAATCTTATCCCCCTCACGCCATCTCCAGGACTTACTGTTCTAGCACCATATTGAACTCAGAAGCCCCATAAGAGGCTGACCTTCTTCTAAGCTATAAACTCAGAAATGAAGTCCTCGTCTCTATTGCTCTCATATTCCCTCTCAACTATTTAGGGTTTCTGTCATTCACTCATTTTATTAATTTTATTAACACCCCCTGCCCTATCTTCCTGTGCCCCTTCATTCAGAAGTATTCATCCATAGCTCCCTGGTAGACATTTCCATTTGATCACAGAACCCTGCCATTGATCCCAAACCCAGCCTGGAAGTCATTCCCTACCCAGCTCTCCAGGCAGCCTCAATGATAAGTTATGGTGGACACAATAGATGTGACCTTCTTACCATCAAAACTGTAGTTAATGGAGAGGCTGTGTACAGGAGATTGGCCCAAACAAAGTGTATGGAGTTTCAGCAACAGGCTTTGTGCTCATTGACTGTGAGACACTGGGTGCATCCCTGCCCTTTTCTAACTCTCAGTAGCCTCATTTATAAAATGGGCATCATTATAGATTCTGTACTTCATAGGTCTGTTATGAAGATTAAGAGAGGTGATACCTAAGCCAGGCCAAGGGCACGGATCAATGTCTTCTTCCTCTTCGTGGCTTCCTAGATGCAGGTGGGGCCGGTTTCCATCTGTCACTTCCTCCCTATAGTACAAAGCACTTAACAACAATCAGAGCAGAGCGTTTTCATGGAGTATGTGCTTAGCTAACAGGAACAGGAAGCCAGAGGCTGGGGAAGAATTGAAAATGCCATATTTTTTCATTTTCATAAGTTGGGTTTAAGGGTGACAAGACATCCGTAGCACTTCCTGGGGATAGACTTTTGGCTTTGAAACATGACCCAGGCAGTCAGCTTCTTTGTAACCGTTTAGGCTTGAACAGGATCAAAATAGAGAAGCATGGCATCTAATATCAGGGGCAGAAGGGCTCTTGATGTCCATCTCGTCCAGTGGTTCTCAATGTGGGTGGGACAGTCCTGTCCCCCAGGGAATTTTGGCCATTTCTGGGGACATTTTAAATTGTTACACGGGGGGTGGGTGGGTGCTACTGGCTTCTAGTGAGTAGAGTCCAGGGACGCTGCTGAACATCCCACAATGCACAGGACTGCATCCTGGCTCCCCAGCAAAGCATTGTTCAGTCCCTAATATCAATATCACTGAGGGTGAGAAACAGTGCTCTAGTGTAACCTCACATTTGAACCTGCTACTCTGCAAAGACCCATGAACATGTGCTTGCGCAGAGACAGGAGCTCACGTCTCCCCATTATATCCCATTCTGTCCCTGGACACTTCTGCTTATCAGGAAATTCCTCTTTACTTCAAGGGACAAGTCATCCTTCTGTGCCTTCCTTCAGTTGCCCTCAAGTTCAGTCCTTGTAACCACGCACCAAAATTCTCAGTCTGGGGACGTCCCTGGTGGCGCAGTGCTTGAGAGTCTGCCTGCTGATGCAGGGGACACGGGTTTGTGCCCCGGTCTGGGAAGATCCCACATGCCGCGGAGCGGCTGGGCCCGTGAGCCATGACCGCTGAGCCTGCGCATCCGGAGCCTGTGCTCCGCAATGGGAGAGGCCACAACAGTGAGAGGCCCGCGTACCGCAAAAAAACAAAAAATTCTCAGTCTGGATCGCAGTTCAGGTACACAAGTCATCTCTTTAAGTCATCTCTTCCCCTTCAGTTGAACACCAGGGCTCTTTCTCTGTGTTTTGCATTTTTTGTTTGTTTGATTTTTTTGCTGGTTTTAGTTCCTGTATAAGAACCCAGGCATTTTCCTCTCAGTGCTATCCATTTTCCCTCTATGTTTTTTTTTCTAAATTGAGACCTCCCCCTCCCCCAGCACTGAGTTGTTTTTTCTTTAAACATCTTTATTGGAGTATAATTGCTTTACAATGGTGTGTTAGTTTCTACTGTATGACAGAGTGAATCAGCTATACATATACACATATCCCCATATCCCCTCCCTCCTGCATCTCCCTCCCACCCTCCCTATCCCACCCCTCTAGGTGGACACAAAACACCGAGCTGATCTCCCTGTGCTATGTGGCTGCTTCCCACTAGCTCTCTAGTTTACATTTGGTATTTTATCTCCATTAATTAGCTCTATTCCTTTCAGGGCACAAAAGAGCTATCACCTCCCTCACTCTGCATTCTTTACTCCTATTAAAGTGGCTTAAATTCTTGTTAACGTTTTTGACATCTTTGCTACCCTGACATGTATTTCACCCCCTGTTGTTCAAGCCCTAAGGACAGTCCTAGGATTTGCAGCAGCCTGTGTCTGAATGGATTCAAAGTAATTATGTGCAGTAGTGTAGAACAGACTGTGGAGTCAGACAGACCTGGGCCCAGCTTTTAGGTTTGGCCTTGTGACTTTGAACAAATCAGTTAACTCACGTTGGCTTTACCTCCTCATCAATAAACGGAATAACGTCAGTGGATACCTCACATGATTGTCATGTGCATTAAGGGAAAGAACGCCATGCTCAGTTCACAGTAAGGCCGCAATAAACAGTTGTCAGAATGATAGTGAATATGAATGTTAATGACTTTCTGAGACTCAGGAGAGGACACTCTGTGCCCCCTGCCATCAGGCTTCTTCCTGGTAAGAGAGGAGGTCATCATTTGTGGGCTACTTCGGAGTCACGCTGGGCTCCGCTGATTTAGTTAACTCTTCTACCTGGCATTCATTTGCACCCAAGCTCTAAGCGACAAGGATTTCCAGAAAGCAAAGCCCATTGGGTGGGGTCTTGGGAGTTTGCTCCCCTCACTGTTTTCTGTCTGTGTCTCTTTTCCTCCTCCATGGAGGAAGAAGAAGCTTCTCATCTGGACATCCTCTGAGCTCTCTGCTCTGCTCACAGAAGACGCTCCATCCAGGTTTCCCAAGGGGTCTGATTCAGAGACGCCCAGAGAGCCTGAGTGACTGGTGTGCAGAGGAGGAGATGAGCCCTGGATGGCTTTCATTTAGAGGAAGATCAGCCCCATTTTTACAACCAAAGACTCTGTTAGGCTCTGCTTACCAGCTGGCTTATCTCTTGGGAATCAGACACATACCAGTTACAAAACGCTAGAAAGAAGGTAGGGGAGTCCTTGATGAAGTTGATCAGACTCTTTATTATTCTTTGGGGGTTATTCATTTATTCATTCAGTCACATATCCCTTTTAATAAGGAGATATTTGACCGACTTCTCCAATATGCCAGATTCTAAGCTTGGTGTTAGGGATACAAAAATGAAGTAGTCACAGTTCTTGCCCTTAAGAGGTAGGAGTCTAGTAGAAAACACAGAGGTACAAAGGAAGTGCTATGCTGGGCATCTGTGGGGGAAATACAAGAGCAAGCAGGGAATGGGGGTCTGGGAGGGCTTCCCCGTTGAGCCTGGAAAAGTGTCTGGGCATCTTTCCATCACTGACAGATGAGCTCCGTGTCGGTAATAGCGGAGTGTGAGCCCCAGCTCTGCTGCATAGCAACTGCGTGATGTCCCACGAGTTCTCTTCCCTCTCTTAGCCTCGGTTGCTTCTTTTGCCCATCACGGGGAAAACAATTGCTGCCTATCAGAGTATTTGCAGGAACTGGATAAGCCGAGGCAGGCACGGTGCTTGTGCGTGGGTGAGGTTGCCTTGTGGACCCACCTGGCTGGCAGCAGGGACAACCTGCCACCACTCACGTGAGTCACTCGCTTGCCTTCCAGGCTGCGGGACATGGCCGGGGTCCCCGTGATCAGCAGCCGTGCTCTGGGCCTGCACTTCCACCCCCGGAGAGGCCTGCATCACCAGGTCCCCGTCATGTTCGACTATTTCCACCTGTCGGTGATCTCGGTGACCATCCACGCTGCCCTGGTGGCCCTGCAACAGCCCCTGATCAGGTATGAGGTTGCGAGCCCTGCTGTTACGGGGAGGCGGAGGGGCGCGCTTTGGGTTTCTTGTTACACTTGAGTCTCCCGTGTGGCTGAGATGCTGAGAGCTGGCCAGGAGAGATCAGCTCAGGCCGGAGGAGCTTCCCCCAGGCTGCAGGTTTAGGCTCTGAGCCCTCACTGCAGGGCAGGGGAGAGATGGGCAGGGATGTTGGAGCGGGTGCCCCTGGAGTCAGGAGGACACCGGCAGGGAACCTTGGTGCTGAATGGGTAGACCTGCTGCCTTCACCTGAACTGGCTTTTTTCTAACCCTGTCTTATTTGAAAAGTCGCCTAACACCCCTGAGACACACAGTCTTCATCCCTAAACCAGGGACGCTTGTGGGTCTCGTCCATTTAAGGTTTTAGTGACTCTCACACGAGGACAGTGCCAGGCGCACGATTTTCTGCCCCTTCCTCCAGTAACTATTTGTTCAACGATAGGACCACCTGAGTGGCCCTGTGCTCGCCCTTCAGTGAATTGTCCCAGAGCATCTCCGTGGTCCCACGAAGCACTGAGGTTCTCTGAATGACTTAAGCAGAGGGACAGAGCCGACAGCAATGAGCACATTGTACTGTGCCCGGGTGTCTTCCTCCAAGCACCTGGAATCGCCAGATGTGGACATCAGCTCACCTCAAACCTCCCACATGCATGGGGGCACGGGTTGCACACGTGGGCAAAGGGATATTCGGGGATGCAATCTTGCAGCATGGAGTTTCTGGAAGGGAGCTTTCCCAATGTCCCTTTTCAGTGCTGGGGGTTGAAAGGCATGTGGTGGAGACTCCGGTCCCCACTCACTGTTAGGCAGGGGTCCCGATCCCCTGCTGGGGTCAAAGAGTAGGAAATGAGACCTTGGCCGGGCTATGTGACCAGATGTGCTTCTGCCAGTCGCTGTGCCTATCTGCTTGCTGAGCTCCGTCCCGGGCTCTGCTCGCTCATGGGGCAATTTTAGACACTCTGCATAGAAAGTTTAACCTCCTGACAGAAACAGTGCTTTACAGGTTTGTCTGCAGCCACCTTGCTGGAGAGCAGTGCAGATAGAAATTCACCATGAGAGATTAGGCTTCTCCAGGGATGGGGGTAAAAATAGAACTGCCTTCTGTTCTCTGGATTTTGCAGGAAGCATTTCTGTGAGTTCGTTCACAGTGGCTGGGAACACTTTAAGGTTATGGGAAATACCTGTCAAGTAGGGCAAGCTCCAGTTTTTCCAGAAAAGCAGTTTCAGCAGCAACTGTTAAATCCAGCCGGGAAGAAGCAGGTGTGAAATGAAAATTTAACCGCAAAAGATCCTTCACCTTCCCTGAAACAGACTGAGGTCTGTTTAACCCTCAGTGTTTAACTCTCAGATGGGTGCAGTTTGATTTCACTTGAGAGCGTCAGCTACTCAAGGCCACACTGAAGACAACTAGCGAGTTATTCTAGCGACTGATTTACAGTCGGTGCCCTGAACGCGCCACGAGCATTGCTGCTCTTACACATGTTCTGCATTTCTTCTGCAACGTTCCTTTTACCCATGTTCTAGCTAAACTGTAGACTTGCTTCGAATCTCAGTTCTAAACAGATGGGAGAAATGATTTTAATAGAGTTGATTGTATTTGTGGTATTTTCAAAATAGCTATATAAATATAATGGTTATATTAGATTTTATTATTTTTGTAGTATTATTGACAATAACTTCTAGCATTTATTGAATCATTACTATTTGCCAGACATGGTATTTAAAGGCGTATGTGGCTAAGCTCATGGAATCCTCAAACAACCCCACTGTTAAGGTGCTGGTATCAATTCTTCTGACTAACGAGGAAACAGAGGCACTGGGAAGTTTAAAACTTTCCCCACGGAGCTGACAGATGCTGCTTCTGGGATTTCAACCCTGGCAGCCCAGCTCTACCGGTTGCCTCTTAACCACTTGGCGATACGTACTCTGCTTAAGTATCATCTCTAGCTGTTCATCCCTTTCACCCAGCTTGGTTTGTAAACTTCCCTTCTGTTCTCACTGGCCTGAGTTTACCCGCATTGTATATATTACATCTGCCTCCCTGTCTAGACCCAAATGTCTTTACACTGAGGACCATGCCTTAACCATCTTGCCACCCAAGTACCTCACACACTGTCTGGCATATAGCATTAGCCCGCTAAGTATTTGAATAAATGAGTTAAACCAAAATATAACGTTAGCTTTATTTCCCCATCAAGCTTTTACTCTGGAAGGTGGAAGTTCAATCCTTCCACAAATATTTCTTGAGCACCTAGGCTGGAGATAATGCCATCTGGGGCCTTGTATTATCAAGACCCTCTTGGCCATTGGAGACTTTTGCTCTTCCTGGGGGGATTAGACATGCCCATAAAAAAGTGTTCACAATATGACATGACAATTAACCATTAGGGTGTTTAATAGAAGGGATCTGAAAGAAAGGGAAAAGAGGTTTAAGTAGACTTTACCGATAGATCCATTGGTGAAAATCGAAAAGGTTGAGGGAGAGAGAAATGATCGTAAACCCAAATAAGATGAATTCAGCTCACACAGACTTTTCTAATCTCCTCTGATCCTAAAGTTGACGATTGCAGACACACTCTGCCGGTTGATCTTGTGATGACTTGCAGAGCTGGGCAGGGTCTGTGTTTTTGTCTGGGAACAGGTACAGTGTTTCTAAGTAGCATCGATGCGGTGAGAGTCTTTGACATCCACGATCCTATGAGACTCCCGCGGGGGTCGTGGAGGTGGGTATCGTTTTACGCTCTTCCACAGAAGAACAGAGGTTCAGGGAGGGGATGGGGGTTGAGGGATCGCGCTCGGGTTATGCCAGTGAAAGGAGAGGGGAGGGGCTCAGACCAGGGCAGGTGGAGGCTGCCCTTGGCCTCTGGCCAGAATCCCGTCCCACCTGCCCAGGTGGTTAAGTAACTTCTGCCCCAGTGAGTCTCAGCAGGCAGGTTGTGGGCATTTGGGGGGCGTTTCTCGGTACACATAGTGGGATGTGTGTCATCCTTGGCCCCCAGGCTCACGTGCCAGTTGCACCCACTTGTCACGGCAGCATCAGAAAGTCCCACCCAAGCGTCCCTCGAGGGTGAGCTACTTCTTCGAAACGGCTTATCTCATAGGCTCCCCGATAACAGCATCCAGGGCCTGAATTATTGGCCCCATCACTTTCTTCACATCCTTTTAGAAAAAAATCATATAAATTTGCAATTCTTTCTATTCCCTTCTTTTCAGTTTTACTCGTCCAGGAAGAGGCTCCTGGCTTGGGAAAGGCGGCCCAGATACAGGACCAGAACAGTCTAGCCTTTCCCTGGAAAACCTGGTCTTTGGAGCTGGATACTGCAAGCCGACTTCCTCAGAGGTAATGTCTGCCTGGGGGCAGAGGCCCCAAGCCTTGCAGACTTCACTTTGCAGGCTGCGTCTGTTCTGTGAGATCTTGGCTCCTTTCCAATGTCTCTGGTAGAGGCTCCTTGCTCCCTGCGCCCCTTCCTCTCGTCGATGCGTCCATCCCTTCTCTGATGGCTGCTGCATTCATCGAACGTGTTCCCAGTGCCAGGCCCCAGGGTTGATGCAGGGAGGAGCGTCTTCACGTGGCGCCTCTTCCATAGGTAACTCGAAGGATATGGTTCCGTGGAGGTCATGGGATGTGCTGTGAAGGGCTTCCCCCGGACCGTGTGGAACCTCAAAAGCCCATTCACATTAAGCTCATTTCAAAACCTGGCTCGATCCTTCATCTGCTTACTTCTCTGAGCCTCAGTTTTCCCACCTGTAGAGTGGGGTTGCTAATAGTTAATAACCTCACAGGATAATATGTGTATTCGTTGCTGTAATGGATAAAAAGTGCTTAGACCAGTACTTGGTACTCAGTAGGTGCTCAGTAAATATGCGTACCCTGTCCTTCCCCTTGGTCCTTCTTCCTAAGAAACACCTGTTGTTACACTTCTGTGACACACAGGGCTTTAGGCATCTACAGCATTACTCTATATTTCTTTTGAGCCAATACACGATTGCTATTATTAGGGGCCTGCTCAGAAATAACCAGATTGTATTTGTCTGGGCTCACCAGAGAAATAGAATCAATAAGAGGTGATAGATAGAGACGAGACATTTATGCATCTCCCTTCTATATTATAAGAAATTGTCTCATGCTATCTTGGAGGATGAAAGGTCCCACGATGTGACATCTGCGTCCTAGAGATGTGGGAGAGTCAATGGTGTAAACTCCTATCTGAGTCTGAGGTTTTTTGTTTGTTTGTTTTGTTTTTAAACATTTATTTATTTATTTATTTTGGCTGCCTCGGGTCTCAGTTGCGGCATGCGGGATCCTCATTGCGGCACACGGGCTCTCTAGTTGGGGCCCGTGGGCTTAGTTGCCCCGTGGCATGTGGGAGCTTACTTCCCCGACCAGAGATCGAACCTGTGTCCCCTGTTTTGGAAGGCGGACTCTGAACCACTGGACTACCAGGGAAGTCCCTGAGTCTGAGTTTTAAGGCAGGAGAAAACCTGTGTCCCAGTGCAAAGACAGGAAGAGAGAGAAACCCTCTCTCACTCAGCCTTTTTGTTCTGCTCAGACCGTTGATGGAGTGCATGTTGCCCACCCACGCTGGGGAGGGCAATCTGCTTTACTCATGCTGCTCTTTGAAACGTTCATCTCATCCAGAAACAGCCTCACAGACACACCCAGAACGATTTTTAACCAAATATCTGGGTACCCTGTGTCCTAGTCAGGTTGACACACACAGTTAACCATCATACAACCCGTGTCGTAAGTGGGAAAATTTGCCCGCTCGGCCAGCCCCCAAAAGAGATGCTGCATCTCCCCGTGCAGCCCAGCCCTGTCCGCAGACGTTCCAGCACATCCGGTCCTACACTCGGCTGGCTCTCCTGTGACATCACCTTTCCCAGCTCTGAGCCCAACCAGGAAGTCTGGCCGCAAAAGCTGCCCCGTCAAGTTTCCATCTTGTCCTGGCGGCTGTGTCACATGTTCTCAAGAGTGGAGCTTAGAAGAAAATTGCCAAGACCCTCCTGAGGGACAGGGGACCTGAACCCAGGACTGGGCTCTGTGCCCAGGAGGGCACAGACTTTAGAGCCAAAGACAACTGCTGTGCAGGTGGACTCCTGTCGATGCAGGACCCCCGGCAACCACCGAGCCGTAGGAACCAGTGTCCTGAGCATCGGCCAAAGACCTGGGGACAGTAGCAAGGGAGAGGAAAGCAGAGACCCAGCCAGCAGGGGTGGGCATTTCCTTATTACCTTGTGCGCATGGACGGCTTCAGGGCTCCAGGATGGGATGGGGAGGGGTGGAATCCAGGGACTTCCTGCTCCCTCTGTATCCCCAAGGCCAGGCGCAGACCCTTCCTCATCAGGGGCTGCTGTGTGCCCCCCCAGGTCACCCCCGACCCCTGCCGCAGGTCAGTCCCTGCTCCAGACCCGCCGGAGCTTGACTGAAGGCTTTGCTGGGACCAGATCACAGCCCAGCTTCTCCGTCTGTACAGTCCTACTTCTCATTCCCCTGGCTCCAAGAACCTCCCCAGTAGAGCCATGTGACAATCTCCAGTTCAGACTCTGTTTTCCAGGGAACATGGTTTGGAACATCAGGGGTCATAGATCAGTTCAAAGCATCTTTTGACACTTACATCCCAAGACAGGGGCCTTTGCTGGGGCCACAGGAGCATATGGGGATGGTGGTGATCTGGTGTCTGCCCTGAAGGGACTCTCTGTTCCTTCCTGTCTGCACAGCCTCTCGTGCCTCATTCACTTGCCACCACCTCCGTGAAGCACTCTCTGATCTCCTAGCAAGCAATTCCCTCTCCCAAATGTTTTCACCACAGTCAGCTCTAGGCCTCTCTGTCTTTCCTCCACTGGGCTCCGAGCGGTTGGGGACAGAGGCCATTGCCTTTAGCTCCACACCTTCAGGGCCCAGCGCCGTGCCTGGCACACGTAGTGGGTGCTCAGGAAATGTGTGTTGGACAAACGATTGATCCAAGTGCACGGTCGTGTTTATATAGAACTCTGAGCGGCGAGAGGGCTGAGCCGCAAGGTGTTCCTTGCCTTACCTGGCAGCAGACAGACGGCAGCGGGAGAGCAGGAGAGTGAGACACCTCCATGGACATGTGGGCGCCAAGCGGGACTGCCCTTGGCAGAAACCCTAGACCTGGCATGGGGTGGGGTAGGGAACATTGTAGACCATTTCAGCCTGATTCGGTGACATCTGAAGAGAAGATGTGGCAGTGATGTGGCAGAGAGGAGCTTCTGGTTTCGAATACCTGCTCTGCTCAGTGCTTTGTGCCGTGGACGACCCTATTCGCCCTGTAAAAACTCAGGCTGCTCAACTCTAAAATGGGGTAATACCTATATTTTAGAAGGGATTTTAGGCCTTAGTCTGTGTAAAAACAGTAGAGAAATAGACCCATAGCGGGCACACAGTACAGTAGAATTTTTTTCCCCATTCTTTTCTGAGCTGTTTTGGGGGATGTGTGTCAAAGAAGATATACCTGACTTCTACCAGAGTCAGATAAAATAGCTTATTTGTGGACGCTCAGCGGTGAACTTGCTCGCAGCTCAGTGGGGTATTTCCAGGACCTGATTCTTTCCCTGTGCCTTTTCCATTTGGGTCCCATCCAGTTATGCAGGCTCAGAGCCTCGTGCCCATCCTGTGCCTTCCCACCTGGCAAGGGCTGCCAAGCAAAGAATGAAATCCACTCCCCCACCTCCCTGGGGGGCTGTGCCTCCCACATCCCCAAGAAGCCCAGCGCAGTAGCAAATAACATCGAAGTCCGCGCAGATTGCAGCGTCCGCTGGAGCGATCAGAGAACAGGTGTTCCCTTCAAAATAAGCCTTTCTGTGCAGAGACATGTGCAGAAACTAGAGATTACAGCAAAATGAGCCCATTGGCATGGAAAATCATGGGGAGGTGAGGCTTGCTGTGACGTGTCACGCCCCTTTTCCCGTAAGCCCAGGTCCCTCTGGTCCTGCAGCCCTGCTCTTTCCTGCAGCATCTTAGGCAGGGAGAGCTTCACAGTCAGGGTTGGAGCCAGAGCTTACGGTCCCCTTCCCCCGAAAGCCAGCAGCTCTGCCCCGGGGGAATTATTTTCCCTCTCCCACTCATGGCTTATCTGTCAAAGAGGATACTAATGCCTGCCTTGCAGGGTTGCTGAGAAGATTAAATGAAATAAGCATATAAAAGCCTGGAGCGGAGAGCTTGGCACAATAAAATCCTCTGCTGGTCTTATTTTTCTTTGAATTTATCCACGTAATGAAATCAAACATTACTACAAGAACCTCAGCGTTATCTTGTGGATAGGACATGGAACGAAGGATCTTAGATGTTTCCTGTTCTTGGCTGTACCCTGCTGTGTGACCCTGAGCCAGATACTTGCCCTCTCTGGGCCCCAGTTTCTCAATGTCTAGAAAGAGGATTGGATGAGATCGTGCTGGAGGCCTCCTTCAGTCTTTGCTATGCTGTTTTTACTGTGATATCCCTGACACTGCCTGGTACAACTGGGGACATGACATATGCTTGATGTATTCATTCAGATTCTACAGAGAAACAGAATCAGTAGGATAATATGCCTGTGCATATATTCATATATATAAAGAGAGAGAGACAGAGACAGAGACAGAGAGACAGAGAGACAGACAGGTTTATTGTAAGGAATTGTCTCATGCAAATGTGGAGGCCAGCAAGTCCAAACCTGCAGGTCAGGACAACTGGCTGGAGACCCAGGGAAGAGTTACAGTTCAAGTCCAAAGGCCTTCTGCTGACCAAATGGCCAACTTCCTTCTTCTTTAGGGTGGGGAGGGCGGGTCTTGCGTTCATCAGTTGTTTTCTTTTAACGTCTTCAACTGATTGGACGAGGCCCACCCATATTGTGGAGGGTAATCTGCTTTACTCAGAGTCTAATGATTTAAAGGTTAATCTCCTCTGAAACATACCTTCACAGAGACATCTAGAATAATGCTGGACCGCCTATCTGGGTGCCGTAGATGGGCCCAACTGACATGAGAAATTAACCATCACATTTAATCAATGCTCAGAGTCTGACAGACTCTTCTTGAAGATCAGGAATCCAGTGACTCAAAATTAGGAGAATCCCTTTCTCGGTCCAGGGAAGCTGCACACCCACGTCCTTCTCACTGAATGAAATAAGTGGGGTTGTTCCAATTCCCCGGGGGAGGAATGGCCACGTGGTGGAGAGATGCAGCCTTTAGAACTCTCCTCATTCTCAGAGCCCTGCTTCTTCAGCAGGAGCATCAGTGTGTCTGTCTGTTTATCTGTCTGCCAGTCCTTTCCTTAGCCCCTACTCTGTGCTAGCATCTCTGTGCTGCAGGGGCTGAAACAAATAACACTCAGTCCTTACCCTCAACGGGTCATGAGATCCCGTGTGTGAGGCAAAGGAGAAATGAAAAGTTTTGAATTCCACGGTCGTGTGAAAAGTGTGATGCTGGTCGTTTGAAATCCCATTTTTGAACACCTGCTCTGCACCGAGGGACTCTGTGAAACCACTGCTGCACGTGGACTCTGTCAATGTCCACAAAAAAGTTTCCTATTTTCATTGACAGCTGAAGAAACTGAGACAGAGAGAGGTTAAGCCACATCTGTAAAGTCACACAGCTGGGCAGGGACCAAGCTGGCGTTTTAACTCAGTCAGCCCAATGCCAGCCCACCACCCGTCATCAGCCACTAGGTTGATGGTTAACCAAAGAAGGGGCTTTGGTTCGTCCGCTCTGCGAGGGCAGGTGCTTTTCTGCTTCTTTCCCCTGCGTGTGCCTGGCTCAGTGCGCGTGCTCAGGAAGCCTTTGTTCGATGAACGAGTGTCTGAGATCATGGACTCTGAGAACATCAGAATATGCGAGAGAACGAAAGCCCTTGTATGCAGATGGTTAGGCATTTAACTCTCCAACAGATCTGTTTCCCGCCGGTGCTCTGAGCCTCCCGAGTCCTGTGCTCACCTGTGGAGATCACAGAAACCGTGCTGCCAGAGCAGGTGACTGTGCCTGAGATGAATACTTTGGCCACCAAAGTGAAATGCCTCCATCCTCTGCTTCCCTTAGAAGGTGGTTCCCCAGACAGAGGAACGTGTGTCATTGAGAGGAAATGCCAGCTTCCTTTTAAGTCAGATTGCCGAGAACTGAAGAACGGCATCTTCCTTGAAGGGAATAATGCTCACACAGCGCATGCGCACACAGGACCTGGCTTTGCAAGTCCTTCTGTGCTGAACCTTGTGGCGTGACGGCCCTGCCCTCACTGATGGGAGGCGTGGGTCTGGTGAGCATGGAAGTGGGAGGGAAAGTGAGGCACGGACCTGACTCCCAAGCAGAAATCTCCCCTCTCCCAGGCATGCGCTTCCTCGTTTTCCTTCTGCTCCATTTTTATTGGGTTCTTTGCTCTTTGCCCTTTGCTTTAAATATACGCTTGCTTGTTATTGTCGACATCTTCCTTTGTTGAGGATCTGGAGTCATGAGGATAAGACACAGACATTCATTATTACTGTTAACGCATCATTAGGTTGACTCTGGGTGGTGACATCTCCGTAGGTAGAGACACTGCCATTGGTTTGGTGGCTAATCAGATAATTATCAGCGCCTACTATGTCTCAGGCTCTGTACGAGGAATTTGTGACGTGGCACTAAGGAAACTGGCTGCCTGACCCACCTGGTGGGATGTTGTCATTTCTGTTGCTCTTGGTGCCCATCTGAGTTGGCACGTCGTAGGTGCTCAGTTAATGTTGGAGGGACAGATGAGGTGAGTTGAGATCTCATTAGATTCTTGATCTTATATAACATGTGACCACAGATGACTTAGCCATCAGACACAGTAGGCTCAGTGCTGAGGGCCCAGAGTACTTTCAGGGGCCGACAGAAATGTTTTAATTTCATTTAAAATCAGAACCAGAAGATGGAGATAATCCCATGTGGATTATATTAATCTTCGTATCAGTACAATCATACACACGTAATTTTAAATCTATTTTTTAGTGGATGAAAGTGCCTGGGGCCCACCAAAGTCATAATTTGGCCCCGAGAACAATGGTTGTTCCTTGGTTTTGGTTTCCTGATTATGGGCATAAGAAAGCAGAGTCTGGTGAACTCAGGTAACTTCCCCAAATGGACAAGTGCAAACCTGCAATTCAGCTCTCTGGCCCTGTGCTTTGTCAAAACTCATTTCACCGGTGTGATACCTACACATGGAGTGTGCTACACAGATATTTGTATGTGAATGAAATCGAAGAGATTTCAGAGGGTGCAGAGAACAGCTGTTTGAAATGTGTGAACGCTGTGCTCTAAGGTTAATAAGTACCTGAGGAAGGACCAGA
Organism: Aethalodelphis obliquidens; assembly: GCF_003676395.1. Lineage (NCBI taxonomy): Eukaryota > Metazoa > Chordata > Mammalia > Artiodactyla > Delphinidae > Aethalodelphis > Aethalodelphis obliquidens. The sequence continues at coordinate 13,149,037 of NW_020837985.1, read as the reverse complement.
AGTTACCAGGAAAACAGTAGTTACTTAAAGGAAGGCATGGGTTATAGTTCTCACAAAAACTGCATTTAATGCCTTCTGTTACTTTGGGAAGTATGATGGCAAACACTGTTGTGTTCTCCCACTCCATTAAAATTAGATAGTTCTAAATTTCTCATTTAAATGATTTTCTCATTTACTAAAATCCTGTGGAATAAATAGCAGGTTGCTAAGTGGTGCACAGGCTATGACGGGCTTTCTCTGTGTGGTGTATGGCATCCATCTGCGTATGGATCCAACACGATTGCACAGGTCATTTCTAAGAGGATATAAATCAGTGGAAATGGGCTTTTCGTGCAAAAACCTATAGTATTGCTTATTTACGCACCACCCTTTTCATTAGTGAAAAATTGCCTTTATTCCACATTGCCTGCTTTCAGGTGTCTTGTCCCTCTCCAAAGTGTCTAGGCAGGATGGGGGATGTCAGGTAGCAAAGATGAGGTAGGTGCCTCCCTTCCCAGACTGCCCTGCGTTTCCCCACTGCATCTTCAGGTTCCAGTGCGGCAGACGCTCAGTGAACACGTACCAAGTGAATACAAGATGCAGACACAGCAGGGCGTACAGGCAAGATCACCAGATTTGGAGGAAGAAGACCTGGTAGGGCTAAGGCCAGGTTCTTCCATGGATGAGCTATGAGAGCTTGGACAAGTCATTTCACCACTCTGAGCCTGTTTCTTCTTGTTGTCTTAATGGAGAGGAAGAAACCCTCTCACTTTGTGAATTTTGCCTGGGATTCAAGATGGGAAAGGTGGTTCCCCCTTTGAGCATCCCTGTCTCCCGACCGTCTCCTCTCTCCCAGGGATGGTGTGATGGTGACACCGCAAATCAGTTACCTTCTAGCATAATTATATCAGCTAAATATATTGAACACTTCTTTGTGTTAGGCTCTGCGCTGGGTGTTTTCATTATGCTCCCTTTCAGCTCCCTGCATAGATTCACACGATACAGTTGAGGAAACTGAAGCTCTAATAACTTCAGCACATTGCTCAGCGTCAGATAGCCGGTCCCTGGCAGGGCTGGGGCGTGAGCCCAGGGATGCTGAGTCTGACCCCTGCTTTCTGTCCACTTGGAATCATTTCTCACCTGCTCGTCTCCTTCAATCCTCCTGTAAGCGTTGGGGCTGTGTCTGCCGCACTCCGCACCAAGTATCTAATCCAGGTATCTCCTGAATCAATAATTATATTAAAGTGTGCTCCTTTCTGCAAATAATAATAATTTGTTTTTGAGGAGCCTGAGTGTAAACCATTCCTCGTGCGCTTTTTCAGACAATGCTTACAGTTAGTGCTCAAGCGGGAGGATGCGTGAAGTCATCGTGAACAAATTAGCCCCATCCCTAGTTTCCTGGAATTTACAATTTTGCCAGAAAAAAAATATTGAAAAAGTAATTTCATGGAAGATAAACATTAAGAAAGAATCATCTACAGTGCCGTAGCACTGCTGGAACATGTAACGGGGTGGTCTCAAGACTGTCAGGGTGATTGAGGGCAGGCTTCTCTGCAGGAGGAAATTTAAGTCGATTTTTCAGCTAGTAGGTAACAGGGTGCAGGACTGGGTTTAGATCCATCTCTTGCCGTGGACTAGTGGCTTCCCAAGCCCTCCATCTTCCAAGGCTAGACATCGGTACCTTTAGGACCTTTGAAGTCCTTTGGCCCATCTTTCTTGTTTTAGAGAGAATGTCCTTAGCTTGAAGCTTTGATTTATTACTTTATTTAACATGTTTCTATAGAGCACCTATTTTCATTGACCTCGTGATGAATTAGACAAGCACAGCCTAGAGAGAGAGGAGGACATCACACTGCAGGGGGTTGGTCTTTGGATAGGGGTCTGCTAGTGAAGCATAAAGGAAGGTCGCAGGGCAGTCTGGGAAGGGATGCACCTACCTCATCTCTGCTACCTGGCATCCCCCATCCTGCCTAGACTCTTTGGAGAGGGACAAGACATCTGAAAGTAGGCAATGTGGAATAAAGGCAATTTTTCACTAATGAAGTCGGATGTAGTCAGGAAACACTTCTCAGAGTGAAGGATCTCTAATCTGAGTCTAATAAATGGATTGTCAGTGGTTGAGGGGAGGGGAGGGGTGAGGAAGGGTTACAGCAGGGCCAAGGGCAGGGAGTGAAGGGGCGTGGCACATCTGGGGACTCCAGGGAGGTCACTGTGAACAGACATGGGGCCAGGAAGGTCACCAGTGATCTGATCATTAGGAACCCTGTGAATAGGTTAGCCACAAAAATATTACAAGCAGGGGATTGGCACAAAAGGATGGGTTATCTTTCTTGCTGCTGTACAGAGGACTGATTGAAGGAGAGGGCTGAGGCCAGAGAGGCAAGGTTGGAGGCTGTTGCAGTGGTCCAGGAAAGAGTAGAATAGTTGCCTGGGCAACGCAGAGGTGAGTTGAGCGGAGTGGAAAGATAAACGGATGTCAGAGCTGCAACTGAAGTAGGAGGGAGAGATTGCAAATTAAGTAGATGTACTAGTTGTCTGTCAAGGGTCCTAACGGACGACCCTAATTTAGGCTTTTACATTGAATAAATGAATGTTTAACACACAGAAAGGAATATATGTGATCCTCTCTGCCCAGAATATCCTTCTCTGACCCTCTCCCGTCACTCTTCCCACCCAAAGAACTCCTATTTAGCCTTCAAACCCCAATTCAGTCATTGCCTTTTTTGTGAAGCCTTCTTTGACCACCCCAGGTAACCCTAAGCCCCTAATCTGTCTGTCCTACATTTGCACTTTGGGCATACTTCTCTTATTTTGCTTAAATGTAATGATTGTCTAATGAGTCTCTTTGTTCCACTTGAAAGCATTCTGTGAGGGCATAGTCGTTCATCTCAACACTCACAGTTAAATCACTCCAAGCACATCTTACCCCCCTTTCCCAGGGTAAACCCAGGTCATGCCCTTGAGGATACAGACAAATGATAGACTTGATCAGTAACCGGAGTTTTAACCAAAAAGGAATTAAGGAACCCAGGAGCGAGCTGACAGTGTCCAGAGGTCTTTGCCATGTGCCTGCCTTTGCCCTCTTTGTGGGTGTTGTGACAGGTCATGCGGAGTCTACCTCAAGGAAATTAGGGGCTGAAAGAGATCGAGGCTTTGTACATTGCCTGGTCAGGAAAGAGGGAGTTGGGCCCTTGGGCAGGTTCCCATTACATGATGTCTAACACACCACCAGCCTGCCAGGCTACTAGTTCAGAGAATCTTCTCTGTCACTCACTTGCCCAAGAACCAGCAGTGGGGTAATATTGCCAAGAGAAGGAGGGTGGCAGGGGAGGAAGGGCATAAGCTTTAGTTCCAGACACCTGCTCTGAGGCGGGATGTGCAAACTTTGTGTTTGGTACTTTATTTTATAAGCATTCATTGCATATCCAACATGCACTTCATGCTTAAGTCTGGGAATTAAGATAGAAAAGCAAGTGGTATATGTTTCCTGTTGTCAGGGAAGAAAGGAGAGAAAACATATAAATTCTTAATAATATTGTCATGAATGCAAAGAAGCTGCATGGGGGGATCTGACCTGGTCTGAGGGACAGGGCAGCTTCCCTGAGCAAAGGGAATGTAGGCTGGGATGTGAAGGATGAGACATAGCCAGGAGAAGTGAGGGGGGAAATAGGGCTGCCGTGTACAGTTGTGTAAGTTGTACACTGTACATAGATGCCCGGTGGAGCAGGTGAGTTGGGGCTGAAATCCCACCCACTTTCCACTTGCCAAGCTGTGCATCGATAGGGTTGTGCCCACCCAGACAAGGGACCTTTTTTCCCTCCTAATTCATCCACCTAGGAGGGAAATTTCTTTCTGGTAGCACAGAGGCATCCAATGAGCTGACAGTGGCCCTGGAGGAGGAAGAATGCTTGAGCTAAAGGCTTGCCATGGCAGGGGAGTTCCCTGGTGGGCCAGTGGTTAGGATTCGGCGCTTTCACTGCCGTGGCCCAGGTTCAATCCCTAGTCAGGGAGCTGAGATCCCACAAGATGCGCAGTGGGGCTAAAAAAAAAAAAAGTGTTGCTGTGGCAAAGGCCCAGAGGTGAGAAAAAGTGGCATGATAAAGGATGCTCTGGCCAGTGCGGCTGGGACCCAGTGACCAAGAGGGCGAGGGGCACGAGTGAGGCTGCTCAGGTAGTTGGGATCCTGTTCTCCTGTTCAAAGGATAACAGGGCTGACCGCACAGAGTGACTGCTGATCGAGCGTGGAATGAATCTGAAACACCCAGACAGTGTCTGGCAGGGAGGCTGGGCTCCTTGAACCAAAGCCGGCGTTGCTGTAATCACAGCAGCCTGACAGCCCACCTCTAGCACCCACGTCTCCATGCAGCTCTGCTGGTCTCCAGTCTCCATCCCACATTCAGTCTTTCTAGAAAGGTGATTTCTTATTTCAGAAACATGGCTTCATAAGGGAAGTCAGCTGTGGGTGACTAGATGTAGGAGAATGAGGCTTCCTGAGAACACAGTGGTTCTTCACCAGAGCTAGGTGTTTGGGGGTGATTTGAGGCTAGAGTGTAGGATCGACTGTGGCATTGATCTGCACTGTGGGAGGGTCCACCACGTGTCCTAAGCATACATGGAGGGAAAGGAGGGAATCCGGGAGGTGGTGTCCCAGATGCTTTGACCACTGCAAATACTGATGACCAAGTTAGAGAGGGGGGGCACAGTTACAGTCAGAAAGACAGTTGGCCGGGGGTTGACTCTAACTCTGCCAAGATACGTTTAGTGTTGTGTTAATGTGGAAACAAGGACTGAACCTAAAGCATTTCACTGTGAATGGATTTGTTGGACCCAAATCTCTCAGCCCGTTCTTGATAGATGGTGAGGGCCTGTAATTGACTTTGCCCAGAATAGTGGTTATTCATTTGGTTCTTTCTTGACGTCTAGCTGGGCTCATATCCCCCAGTGGAAGTCTTGACGTCAAAGAGAAGGCCATTTCTCTTCACTGTGTCTTAGTGTAAGGGTCACTGCTATAGGAGCCAGAATCTGGAGATTCTAGAAGGGATTTCCCCCAATGACAGTGCTGTGTGACCCCAGCAGAGACCACCCCCTGCAGATGCGCTAAATTAGGACACGTGGAACCTTGGTGTTCGGGTGGGTGTGGAAGAGACTGTGGAGATGGTCCCAAACCCCCTTCATTCTTTTTTTTTTTTTTTTTTTTTTGCGGTACGCGGGCCTCTCACTGTTGTGGCCTCTCCCGTTGCGGAGCACAGGCTCCGGACGCGCAGGCTCAGCGGCCATGGCTCACAGGCCCAGCTGCTCCGCAACATGTGGGATCTTCCCGGACCGGGGCACGAACCCGCGTCCCCTGCATCGGCAGGCGGACGCTCAACCACTGCGCCACCAGGGAAGCCCCCCCCCCTTCATTCTTTTAGGTGTCCCTAAGGACTGTTTTCCTCGCAATTAGGTTTAGGCTTTGGGACTAGGTTCTGGCCATTTAAATGGGAGGAGAAGCAATATAGGCCTCTTTCCCCACTCTTAAAACATCTTGCTTGATTCTCTGGCCTTTCTTTCCTTTCAGTGGTGACCCCAGGGGTCATGTGTTTAAGATGTCAGTGGCACAAAACAGAAGACACTGTTTGGAGGAGAGCCACACTGGAGAGCCACTGACCTGTATCAGACTTTGGGAAAACAGAAAAGACAGAGACTTGGGGCAAAAATTAGATTAATGCCCCAAATCTCCTATATACTGACCCAGAAAGCTTTAAGTCAGCTTCCATTCAGTTTCTAGGAGAAACCTGAAGACAAAATCAAAGAATTGAAGCAGATTTAAGAGCTCATAGAAGAGACTAGAAACAAATGCATTGACAGCCTAGGTTTTTTTTTTTTTTTTACGTTTTTATTGGAGTATAATTGCTTTACAATGCTGTGTTAGTTTCTGCTTTATAACAAAGTGAATCAGTTGTACATATACATATATCCCCAAATCTCTTCCCTCTTGTGTCTCCCTCCCTCCCACCCTCCGTATCCCACCCTTCTAGCTGGTCACAAAACACCGAGCTGATCTCCCTGTGCTATGCGGCTGCTTCCCACTAGCTGTCTGTTTTACATTTGGTAGTGTGTATATGTCCATGCCACTCTCTCACTTTGTCGCAGCTTACCGTCCCCCTCCCCATGTCCTCAAGTCCATTCTCTAGTAGGTCTGTGTCTTTATTCCCGTCTTGTCTCTAGGTTCTACATGACCTTTAATTTTTTTTTTTAGATTCCATATATATGTGTTAGCATACGGTATTTGTTTTTCTCTTTCTGACTTACTTCACTCTGTATGACACACTCTAGGCCCATCCACCTCACTACAGATAACTCAATTTCATTTCGTTTTATGGCTCAGTAATATTCCACTGTATATATGTGCCACATCTTCTTTATCCATTCATCTGTCGGTGGACACTTAGGTTGCTTCCATGTCCTGGTTATTGTAAATAGAGCTGCAATAAACATTGTGGCACATAACTCTTTTTGAATTATGGTTTTCTCAGGGTATATGCCCAGTAGTGGGATTGCTGGGTCGTATGGTAATTCTATTTTTAGCTTTTTAAGGAACCTCCATACTGTTCTCCACAGTGGCTGAATCAATTTACATTCCCACCGACAGTGTAAGAGGGTTCCCTTTTCTCCACACCCTCTCCAGCATTTATTGTTTGTAGATTTTTTAATGATGGCCATCCTGACCAGTGTGAGATGATATCGCATTGTAGTTTTGATTTGCATTTCCTAATGATTAATGATGTTGAGCATTCTTTCATGTGTTTATTGGCAGTCTGTATATCTTCTTTGGAGAAATGTCTCTTTAGGTCTTCTGCCCATGTTTGGATTGGGTTTTTGTTTTTTTGATACTGAGCTGTATGAGCTGCTTGTATACTTTGGAGATTAATCCTTTGTCAGTTGCTTCATTTTCAAATATTTTCTCCCATTCTGAGGGTTGTCTTTTCGTCTTGTTTATGGTTTCCTTTGCTATGCAAAAGCTTTTAAGTTTCATTAGGTCCCATTTATTTATTTTTGTTTTTATTTCCATTTCTCTAGGAGGTGGGTCAAAAAGGATCTTGCTGTGATTTATGTCATAGAGTGTTCTGCCTATGTTTTCCTCTAAGAGTCTGATAGAGTCTGGCCTTACATTTAGGTCTTTAATCCATTTTGAGTTTATTTTTGTGTGTGGTGTTAGGGAGTGTTCTAATTTCAACCTTTTACATGTACCTGTCCAGTTTTCCCAGCACCACTTATTGAAGAGGCTGTCTTTTCTCCATTGTATATTCTTGCTTCCTTTATCAAAGATAAGGTGACCATATGTGTGTGGGTTTATCTCTGGGCTTTCTATCCTGTTCCATTGATCTATATTTCTGTTTTTGTGCCAGTACCATACTGTCTTGATTACTGTAGCTTTGTAGTATAGTCTGAAGTCAGGGAGCTTGATTCCTCCAGCTCCGTTTTTCTTTCTCAAGATTGCTTTGGCAATTCGGGGTCTTTTGTGTTTCCAAACAAATTGTGAAATTTTTTGTTCTAGTTCTGTGAAAAATGCCAGTGGTAGTTTGATAGGAATTGCATTGAATCTGTAGATCACTTTGGGTAGTATAGTCATTTTCACATTGTTGATTCTTCCAATCCAAGAACATGGTATATCTCTCCATCTATTTGTATCATCTTTAATTTCTTTCATCAGTGTCTTATAATTTTCTGCATACAAGTCTTTTGTCTCCTTAGGTAGGTTTATTCCTAGGTATTTTATTCTTTTTGTTGCAGTGGTAAATGGGAGTGTTTTCTTAATTTCACTGTCAGATTTTTCATCATTAGTGTGTAGGAATGCAAGAGATTTCTGTGCATTAATTTTGTATCCTGCTACTTTACCAAAATCATTGATTAGCTCTAGTAGTTTTCTGGTAGCATCTTTAGGATTCTCTATGTATAGTATCATGTTATCTGCAAACAGTTTTCTGGTAGCATCTTTAGGATTCTCTATGTATAGTATCATGTTATCTGCAAACAGCTTTACTTCTTCTTTTCCGATTTGGATTCCTTTTATTTCTTTTTCTTCTCTGATTGCTGTGGCTAAAACTTCCAAAACTATGTTGAATAATAGTGGTGAGAGTGGGCAACCTTGTCTTTTTCCTGATCTTAGTGGAAATGGTTTCAGTTTTTCACCATTGAGGATGATATTGGCTGTGGGTTTGTCATATATGGCCTTTATTATGTTGAGGTAAGTTCCCTCTATGCCTACTTTCTGGAGGGTTTTTATCATAAATGGGTGTTGAATTTTGGACAGCCTAGGTTTTTAAGAAAATTATATTGTTGAAGAAACCACCATCTTAGTCTACATGACGATCTTTATTCAGAGATAATCTTAACCCTTGGGCCTCCGATACTATAGAGCAAGAGATAGACTTTGAACACTGTATCCCCCCAAGGGATCATTTCCTCCACTGCCCCCTCAGTGCCCCAGAAGGCATAGCCAGGGGGCACTGACTACATGGATCCAGGGGAATGGACCAAGGAGTTCCAAATAGTAGCAGAACGTGTGCGTCATCAAGGCTTTCCCACACCCAACCAGAGGGCCTACCTACCCTTTGTTGGCCCAGCAGGATTTCAAGATTGCTGTAGACCTATGTCTGTCTCCTGTTCTTCTTCATTCCTAGTGGGAGTGCCCATGGCAGTTACCCTCTCCTATTGTGCACCGTGAAGGACAGTTAATTTATACTTTTAGATGTTTAGTTGTTGAACCAAGAAGAGCCCGATTCAGACCTATTGTCATGACCACCTCCCGTCACTCAGGAAACCCTACAGTTGGAATATGATGTAGTGGGTCCATAAGATTCGGGTTGTTTGCTGGTATGAAGGTATTGCAGGTGTGGGAAGAAGAGTGAAACAGATGGTTGGTAATCAGGATGACAGTGGTGGTAGAGCTGGGCTGTATTCTCACCAGTCTCCTTTCCCCTTAATGCACACGTTTGAAGATCTCTTTCCAAGCCTTGCTTGCAGTTAGTTTGGGGACATATGCCTGGATTCCAGCCAGTGGAATACATGAGGCATGTACCTTAAAAATATTTTGCGTGGTGCTCTATGCTTTCCATTCATTCTGTGGAAATGTTGGAGAATGCCTGTTAAAGGTGGGAGCATAGGAGGATGGAAGGACCCTGGATCCTGAGTCCCTGCTTTTAGGACACCTGCTCACAAAAAACTGCTTACCCACAGTAACTTTTGCATAAGTGATAACTCAGCTTCGGTAGTGTTACACACTGAGAGTTCAGGGTTGTTGGTTACTGCAGCACAGTCTGACCTACCCTGACTGTAACTGTGGATCTCTGGAGGAGGGAATCTATATTTATCAAAGAATGGAAGTCTGACATGCAAAACCTGTTTAGAGGCTGTGGTGTGGTCTTGAGATCTAGGATGCATGGTAGGGTTTAGTGGAAGATGGGCCAGACCATGAAAGGTCTCCAGTACTAGGACCAGGCATCCTTGGTGGTGACAATTTTGGACTCAGTTTCTCACAGGCCCCATGCCGAGGGTACCGACAAGGAAGACATAACAGATGGAATGCTGGGAGAGAGCACGTAGGGATGTGAACCCAGTGACATTCCTTTAAATGCCTTCCTCCAATAATGAAAACACACAGCAGCTGGCTGATTGACTTTTTGGTGACACTGTTGTCCATGTGAGTGTGATGTGTGCGTGCACACACACACACAGGTGAGCGCATACGTAGGCAAATGTGGTTTTTGCAGGAAAGATGAAGCAGTCCCCACAAAGTAGCTATGTTCTGGTTTGAACCCAATCAGCACACTAGCAGGGCAGTGCACACTTATTCTGTGAGGCCCCTGCTTCTCTCTTCGGTCTAAGGTGTTAGCTGGCCCAGGAAGGGCAGATGCCACAAGCCAGTGGCTGGAGAGCATCCTGGGAGCCAGAGGGGGATCAAGGTCCTCTTGACCACTTGCAGGCAGCACTTGCAAGCCTAGCTACCCTCTCCCTTCCTTCCTCCTTTTCCCAAGTCTCATTCTGGACTAAAGGTACACTTGTATTAAAAAGGAAGAAAGGGAAATTCAGATAGCCAACCTAAAAGCTGACATATATGCCATTCACCCCCAGTAAGCTGGCTCAAGAGAGTCTGTAGTTCAGCTCAGCCTGTCAAACCTACTTTGTCAAAGGCAGCTCTACCCACTGCCAACGTGTGCCTGTCAACAAGCTCCATGGCTTCTTAGCCCTCAGTATATTTGTTACCATAGGCATAGACAGCAGATGTCCAACACATTTGCACTTCGTAGTAGCTTATTGGCAGTAAACAATCTTGAACACAACACCAGGTCACAGGCAGAGAGAGCCTTTCCCTGGGGCTGCCCCTGCAGTTGGAGATAATTATTAACCAGGAGTGCACATGAGAGTCTCCCGGGAAGCTTTCTTTTTAAACATGATGCATATCTGAGCCCTATTTCCAGAGATTCCAATTCAGCCCAGCTAGCGTGAGGTTTAGAGAGCAGTAGTTAAAAGTCTCCCCAGGTGGTTCTGAAGCACCCTTGAGTCGCGGTCTCCTGGAATGACCCGAAAGGTACAGGCTTCGGAGTTGGACTCACTTGGGTACAGACCCAGGCTGTCACTCTAGTCCTTGAGCTCGTCCCCTCTCTGAGCTTGGGAAAATGCACACATACAGGTGCTCAACTCGGAAGAAAGCTCAGTAAGATCCCCGGCTCGGTGGGGATTGGTTTCATGTCTATGAAGAAGGCTATCCAAGCTTTAACATATGTGCTTTGCATATTCTAATTAGGCTTTGTTGATTGTAGCATTTTTTCCTCCAATTCCCACCCTCTCCTCTGACCCCAGATTGGGTCAGGATGCCCTTCTTGGGACACCAAATATCTTCTTGCTCATTCTTTTTTTTTTTTTTGCGGTACGCGGGCCTCTCACTGCTGTGGCCTCTCCCGTTGCGGAACACAGGCTCCGGACGTGCAGGCTCAGCGGCCATGGCTCACGGGCCCAGCCACTCCGCGGCATGTGGGATCTTCCCGGACCGGGGCACGAACCTGCGTCCCCTGCATCTGCAGGCGGACTCTCAACCACTGCGCCACCAGGGAAGCCCTTCTTGCTCATTCTTATCATTTCAAACTTCGTATTTCATTGTCACTGCTCATTTTCTAGCCAGTCTCTCGCTAGACTTTGAGTTTCTAGATTGCAAGTATTGGGGGCAGTAGGGCAGTAGCTATTCCTCACTGTGTAGTTTCGGACCAACAGGTGCCCCCTGAAAAGGGACTCTAGGTGAACAGCCATTGTTACATGATTCTTGATGCTCTCTGTGCTTTATCCTATTTAATGCCCATGATAACCCTCTGAGCTAAACATCATCACTTGGAATTTGGACACAAGGAAACTGAGGCTCAGAGAGGTGGACCAACTCGCCTCACGTCACACGAGTACAGAGCTGCAGAGGAGAACCCAGTGTGGCAGACTCTGTCTAACCCGTGTGCCTGGCCTTGGAAGCTACCTACGCAGAGACCTGGTCCACAGTGTGTAAAAGGCTCACGTGCTTGGCATGTCCCCACCCTGCCGTACCCTGTCCATCCCATTGCTTCTCCCTCACCTGCAGCTTTCTGGAATGTTTCTTTCTCCTAAATATATCAGAGATGCACCCTGAGCCTCTCTGTACTCATAACTGCTCCATCTGAGAAAATAAAAACTATAATTTGAGCATAACTATTCACTGAGGAATTAAAGACTTGGCAGGAGTTACTGAAAAGAATCATGTTATGTTCTGGCTCTTAGGCGTGGCCTACACTTGCGGTAAAGAAACCCGTATCTAAATGGGACTCTGCCCTTTACTAGCTTTTGTTCTTGAGTGAGTCAGTGAACCTTCCGAGACTCAGAGCCCCGGTCAGTAAAGCAACAGCAATACTTACTCTTTTTCTTCTTGAACATGTTCAGTAACTTGACCCCTTTGCTATGTTTCTGTATCTGTTCAGCTTTCGTGAGGCTGCAGTAAGAGCTGTGCTGTCCTGCTGTCGTGGACAAGCAGGATACTGCCGGGGGGAGTTTATTGGGGGAGGTGTATATATTAAATAAATACCTATATCATTAAGCCATACATTATAATTGTGATGAGTTAAAAAACAAGTAGAGCAGGTGATTGCTCTTCTACTCTGTCATCACGTTTTCTTTTTTTTTAGCATCTTTATTGGAGTATAATTGCTTTGCAATGGTGTGTTAGTGTCCGCTGTATAACAAAGTGAATCAGCTATACATATACATATATCCCCATATCCCCTCCCTCTTGCGTCTCCCTCCCACCCTCCCTATCCCACCCCTCTAGATGGTCACAAAGCACTGAGCTGATCTCCCTGTGTCATCACATTTTGTGTCCTGCTTTGTCCCTTCCTCGTCCTGCCCCTAAATCTGCCTTGTCCTCTAGCCAGGCGTCTCGTCCCTCATTTTCCCCTCACTTAGATGGCTCGCTCTGTTTATCCCCGTCTCTGTTGTCCCTGCTTCTGCCACCTCTCAACTCCCCTCTCTCTCTCCAGCTCCTCTTGTCTCTCCTCCATGTCTCCACCTCCCGCTGTCTGCCTCACCTTCTTTGCCTCGCTGTAACTCTCTTTGCTGAGAACTTTTTTTTTTTTTTTTTTTTTTTGCGGTACGTGGGCCTCTCACTGCTGTGGCCTCTCCCGTTGCGGAGCACAGGCTCCGGACGCGCAGGCTCAGCGGCCATGGCTCACGGGCCCAGCCGCTCCGCGGCATGTGGGATCTTCCCGGACCGGGGCACGAACCCGCGTCCCCTGCATCGGCAGGCGGACTCTCAACCAGTGTGCCACCAGGGAAGCCCCTTTTCTTTTAAATCATCTGTGCCATTTTGGATTTGTTTCTGTTGCTTGATTTTTCTCCTCATTGTGTGTTGTATTTTCCTGATTCTTTGTATGCCTGGTAATTCAGTGTCAGGCATGGTGAATTTACCTTTTTCATGTTCAGTGCTATTTATATATCTTTATATAGATATATCTTTATAGAGATATTTGTATCTTTATATAGATATAGATCTTTATATATATATATATATATATATATATATAATACTATATATATTTTACGTATTTAGAACTTTGTTATGAGATATGCTTAAGTTATTTGGAGTCAGTTTGACCCACCCCCTCCCCCCACCAAGACTTGCTTTTAAGGCTTGTTAGGAAGGACCAGAGAAGTCTGAAGTCTTTAGGGCAATCTTACCCAACTACTAGGGCGATGCCCTTCTGAGCTCTCTACCTGTCTGGTAACTAGTGAGGTTTTCCACTTCGATCTGTTGCTACACCACACAGCTGTGGAGGAGCTTTGGGACTTGTTTGCTCTGTTCTCCTCTCCAGTGTTTTGTCCTGTGGCTCTGGGCCCCTTGACTTCCTTGTGCTCTCAGCTCAATCTCCTCAACTCAGAGAGTCTACCAGGATTTACTTACATTCCACATGCCTGCATCATGCCATGGAAACTCCCTGCAGGCGGTATGTCAGGACAGTTGTAGGGCTCACTTTTAGTCTAGGCAGCCTGATGCCCACTATCTGAAAACTGTTGTTTCATCTATTTTATGTGGATTTTTAGTCATTTCAAATGGGAGGGTAAACTTGGTCTCTGTTACTCAATGTTGACCGAAGCAGTTATCCCCGTCCCCCCAGTCTTTAGTGGAAACTTTAAACAATGATATATGTGCAGGTACTTCTTGTTGTTACTGTTCTATTTTCTTGTAAACCATGAGCTGAAATCTACACCAGGTGTTTGAATAAAAGGCTTGAAAATGAGTTTCCGAAGAAGTCTTTTGTGGGGTAAACACATAACTTATTTTAATCCCCATCATCGCCACCACCATCACCACCATCACCACCATCACCACCATCAACATAACGGATGTGCCAAACACGCTTCTAAGTTCTTTATTTTTATTTACTCATTGAATTATAATGACAGCCTGTGAACCAGGTTATTCTTAGAGTCATTTTGAGGAAACTAAAGCAGAGAAAGCTCAAGGAAGCAGCTAGTGAGCAGTGGTTAGAATACAAACCCAGGCAGTGTTCCAGCGTCTCCAGGCTCAACAGCTGGCTATGTGTTTCTCACTGGCAGCTGAACACAGTAGGGCCTTTCCACAGCGTCCCAGAATAGCACTTCAGTTGCTGGTTGGAGTGATATTTGAACGACATTCGTAAGAATGCAGGTATGAATGAACCAGCAGGTCTTCTCCAGATGCCAGGCTAAGAGGATGACCCAACCGGGTGCCAGAGGGCTCTTGTTATACTATTGTCATCTTTGGGAAACCCAAGCATTTCAAATCCTATACCTGCTTGAGTGTCTACAATATCTTCCATGAACCCTGGACTCTGGATCTAGGTTGCTAATTTTCTGTTCTCGACCCTGTGAGTGAGTGTGTGCGTGTGTGTGTGTGTGTGTGTGTGTGTGTGCGTGTGTGTAATTTTAGGCAAGTCTCTTACTCTCTCTATACCTAAGTTAAACACATCTGTAAAATACATTAATGTGGGAAATTTGTAGTTTGGGGATGAGAAGTCAATGTGTTAATATATTCAAGCATGTGACTTAGTGCAAGGTACAAGGTCAACCTTGCATAAGTTGCTGTCCATGTACTAGCTCCTGTTAACAGCTTAGCACAACACCTGCATACACAGGCATACCTGTGTCTCTGTCACCCGATAGCTCCTAGAGGGAAGGAGTGAAACAGGGAAACAGGCGGTGGTATGGGTGGCCCTTGCAGTAATCCAGGAACGAACCTGCCCCCAGGTAGTGATCCCAGGAAATGAGTAATGTTAAGAGTGAGAGGCATTTTGGAGGGAGAATAAATAGGTCTGGGTGAGGGAGAGAAACTTCAAGGACAACTCTGGTTTTTTTAGTTTGTTTTTGGCTAATCGGGAGTGGTACCGTCTTCATCATTTATTACCTTAAACCGTTCTTTTGATATTTTCTCAATCTCCAGCTCAAACGTTTAAACAGATTTGTTACTCTTTACTATATGATTGCTGAGTGTTCTCCCCGAGTCTACAGGGCTTTGAGCATTTGCTGGTACCTGGTGGGCTTTGCAACATGACTAAAGGCAGGAAGTCCACCCCATGATGAAAGCCACCAGAGGCAGGTTCCAGGCTTAGCATTTCTAGAAATTACGGGAAAATTGGATATTGTGATCTTTTCCCCCAAAAGATCAGCCAGTTCTCCTAATCAGGGTCCTTTTTTTCCTTGCTGAAAAATGAACAGGACCAATAGAATATTCCAAAGCTTCACACTTTCTATCTCCACTGTTATGCATAATTGAATATGTTTGATAGTCTCTATCATCTTGAAAAATCACTTTTCAAATATTGAAATAATAAAAGATTCATCAAAGAACAGTGGTGTGATAGTACCTTCTGTTCCCATGGAGACCAAATCACTAGTGTTCAGCTGTGTGATTATTAATGGCATCTTCCCAAATCACGCACGCTGAGTTAGCTTGGTAAGGAAGCACGTGGTATTTATCATAGCCTGCAGTATTTTCAACTCATTTCAACTTATGTTTGCTGTTGGGATTTTATAAATGGTTTTATTTTCTAGTTTGGTTCAGTTTAATTTTTTGAAGGGCATATTGCCAGTGTCTGGTAAGAAATTTCTTGGCTGTGTTGCTTAGTCTGATGGGAAACACTTTATTTGTGTGTGTGTGTGTGTGTGTGTGTGTGTGTGTCTTTGGGGGAAGCAGGTCATTGAACAGGATTTCTGTAGTGTAGACTCAACAGCTGTAGCACACTTTAGGAGGCAAGAAATCCAGTACCCAGGAAAACTAGAGAGGGATATTTATTGAGCAAGGACTATGTGATATACACAATGTTCAGTTTTTGCAAACAGGATCTCTTCTGAGCTTTTTAACATCCGTGAACATTTCTTATTATGAAACCCACTCTATAGATGAAGAAACTAAGGATCTGAGAGGCCAAACATTTTTCCCAAGAGCACTTACCTGAACCAAAATTCTAACCCACTTCTATACACTTCGGAAGCGATTGCTCTCTTTTATATATTGCACTCGACTAAATTGTGGTTCTGAGCAGAACATAGTGCTAGCCCCATGGATTGTTCTCATGCTTAACGTATTTAAAGTGATTGGCACATGGTCAGTATTGAATAAATGCTAGATCTCTTCTCCTATTTTCATTCTGCTGTTTGTAATTTTCTCATTATTTTTAGTAGAGCTACAATTAGAAGGAATAGAAGTTGAGTTATTGCTATTTTTGCTCATGTGCACAAAAGAATTTTAACTCAAGAGCTACACTTACATGGATTCAGTTTTTCTTTTTCCCCAGGCTCATTGCTCAGATATTTGGAAGTAATCTGAGTTATCATGTTTCCATCAACAATACATTTGCACCCATTAGAGTTTATCAATTATACTTCGTATGAAGGGGTGGAGGTTAAGTATGTTTTCCATTAATAGTCTCGCTATTATCTGGAAGAGAGAGATCATTTTTATCACAGAAATGAGAATTCCCTGAACTTGAAATCCTGCCTAGAAGGAGCCCGTGAGTTTCATGTCTTTACCTGATGGTTATTTCATAGTAACCATCTACTTCCTATGTTTTATTCCCATTGTCTCCCCATCACCACAAAAGCTCTGAGGAAGGAACCATGTCTTTCTTGAACTCTGCTGGATCCAGTGCCTCGTTAACTATTGTCGTGTAAACGAATGATGAGTGAACAATGAATAACTCATGAGGAAGTCCAGAGTCAAGGTTTGTTTTTCACCTTTTATAGAGGAGGATATTGGAATTCCAAAATCAGTTCTTCCAGCACTGAAGCTACAAGCTCTTTCAAATCTCTCATTTGGTTGTCTAGATAGGAGTCTCTGGAGATATACAGATAATTCTAGCCATAAGGCACGTGTTTAGATTTAGTTATCCTTTACGTGCACGTAGATCATGGATACATTTTCCAGACTCACAACCTAAGTGGGCATCTTTGCCCAGTGCTGTACAACGTTGATGATTTTGATGACGATGTTGACAGTCAACACTTACATAGATCATCTCATGTAACCCTTACAACAACTCTGAGGCTACTGTTATTATAACTATGCTATGCATCAGGAAACTCAGACACCAAGAGGTTGTGTTATTTGCCCAAGTTCACAGAGCTGGGAAGGAAAGAAGCTGCAGTCTCTATAGCTGAGGGCCTGTGTAGGCTCTGCAGCCTACTGGTCACGGGGTCTCATGCCTCAGTTTCCTCCCCTTTAGAAAATGGTTAGTATTGAGACAGCTATTCTTCAAGTGGAATCTGTTTGCAGACATAACAGGGAACTGATTTTTTTTTCCCCCAAAGGAGTGAGAAAGGCAGTACATCAGATTTTTTTTTTTTTTTAGTTTCCCCCACGCATCTTTCAGGATCCAGAATGAACGTTACTTGCCCAAGGAAGGTTTGTCTGGGAACCTAGACTGGTGTGAACCCTCAGTGATCCCTCTTTTCCCCTTTGTGCAATGCTCATCTCACTGGAAACAGTTGAATCTTCCCTGCTAGATGGAAAGCCCTGTGGGGACAGACCACATCTTCCTTTACCCTGTAACCCCCAGCATCTGGGTGAGCATGTGGCACTCAATAAGTATCATGTGCATGAATGTTATTAGAAGTTATTCTGAAAAATCCTACCCCTGAGTTGATTAGATAACCCTCTTTTATTTAAGTGACCCCCAATAGTTGTAAATAGTTGTGAATCTTTGCTTATGATTTCGTAGAAAGTTCTATTACAGTCCTTTATATTTTTATTGGTACTCACCCTGGACCTCCCATTCCAGGAGTAGACCTGTCAGTGAAACCCTCTCGGAATGAATTACGTCTTCAGACCGATCCAGGGGTAGACCGGCTCCTGGTCTGCAGGCCTGTACTGTGTTGACTGACCCTCTCACTTCAGCAGAGTCTGCTCCACTAGTAATTGTTGGAACTGACTCTCATTCCTTGCTGGCTTTTGCTGTTCTCTCTGCCTCATTGGCTGCTTTCTCTGGGTAGCGTAGGGAGTTCTGTTCCATGTTGACCTCATTCTCTTTCCCAAGAGAACTTCCAACGAAAATGCTGCCTCCTTGTGGCTTCCAGAATGTCTGCTGGGGGCTTCAGGGAGCACTGTAACCTTGGCCCAGCCTTGCCTGCCGGCTCTGAGCCATTCGTGGGAGGGGGGAGGGTCGGAGAGCCCCTGAAAACTTCCCAAGATGCCTAAGTTGCACTCTTTGAGACTTAACATTGATGCCTCGAGTAACGGTGACGCGATCCCTGAGTTCCATAGTGTGCTCTCTGTCCCAAAGCCCTTTCACCCTGGTTCCTTTAACAGCCATAACACCCCTACGTTGTGTGAACCCCTTTCATAGATGGGGACGCTGAGGCCCTGAGAGTGGAAGTGACTTACCTGGGATTGTCCATATAGTAAACTTTAGATGCTGGATTTAAGGCTCTGAGGTCAGTGTTGTGTTTGCTAGGTAAATTGTCCTGGTGATCATGGCAGTGAATTCATAGAGATATAAGGTTCTGTGGCTAAGATTCAGATCGGACTCCATATTTTCAGTGAATTACTAGACTAATCTTAGCTAAACTACATTGAGTCCTTACTCTCTTCCAGCCCGTCTTAAGCCTTTGCACACACCAGCGGATGCACTCTTTGCTAGCACCCTAGGAAGAAGCTATTTCTATTTCCCTCGTTTTACAGACAAGGAAACTGAGGCATACCCAGGACCAGGTAGACTGTGAATGATGGCACTGGGTTTTCATCCCAAGCCGGTGGACTAGAGATTTAATCTTAACCAGCGTATCTATTCAGCTGACA
This sequence comes from Aethalodelphis obliquidens, assembly GCF_003676395.1. Classification (NCBI taxonomy): domain Eukaryota; kingdom Metazoa; phylum Chordata; class Mammalia; order Artiodactyla; family Delphinidae; genus Aethalodelphis; species Aethalodelphis obliquidens. The sequence continues at coordinate 13,130,238 of NW_020837985.1, read as the reverse complement.
TCATCCTCTTGGGACCCGAACAGTTTTTCTGTGTTGCTTATTTGAGTGAGTCACTGGCAACCTCAGGATCATCTTTGATCCCTTGTCTCTTACATCCACGCCAGTGACTGATTCCTTCCAACTCTAAGTGGCTTTTGAGTTTGTAACCCCTGCCTTAGCCCTCTTCTACTGCCTAAGCAGATGCCCTTTTACCTGGAAAATGCACAGCTTCCCAATTTGTCTCTGGTCTTCTGACGCTCCTCCCTCTGCTGTATCTCACCTAGGCTAATTTGAGATGATGAACCTTACATTTATCACCATGACAAGCAAGAGAGGCCTTCATACTGCCTTATTTTATACCCCTAAATCTAAACTCGTCTTCAGCCTTATCCCCACATGTATGCTGTGCTACAACCATACTCATTTTCTTTTTTCACTTCTGCAAAAGGTTGTCCTTTACATGAGCCTTCACATATGTGCCTGGAAATTTTCATCCTCCTTTTTTTTTAAAAAAAAATAATCTGTGTCTTTTAAATTATAGGGTCACTTCTTACATGGCGCTTTTCTTGACTGGCCCAAGAATGATACAGACACTTTGTGAGTGAGTGAGTGAGTGTGTGTGTGTGTGTGTGTGTGTGTGTGTGTTCTGTAGTAGCATTTGTATATAAATTTATCACAGCACTTCCCAAGCTGCAGCAAAACCATTTATCCCTGTGTGCTGCCTCACACACTGAACTACGAGGGGCTTGAACCCAGAAATCCTGTACCAGTAATCTTTTTACATTTCCTAAGAGCATTTTGCTTAGTGCCTAGCCCAGAAACAACACCCGATCAATGATTCTTGAAGAAAAGTATACAGGATTGACGTGGGCGCCATGCTAAACATTTTATGTATGTATATTCTACTCCATTCTAAAATGTGGCTGTTTGTAATAATATCAACCATAATTAGGGTCAAAACCACCCAAAACTCTTCTTGAAAGAAGCTTCTCTTGCCTCGGTGTAGAAGTATTACTAAAAGTAACATTTGTGTAAAGGAAATGACAGAGTAGAGTCCCCAAGGAGAGAAAAACTTGCATTTACTATGATCTCTCTTGAGAATCAGCAAGGGTCTATCCCCAGGGCATCTGTGACATGGGTTTGGTAAGGTGAAGGCATACAGATACTGGTAGGTTGGGATGGGAGACTGGTTTCAGGGTCAGAACAGGCTGATATCTGGGCAATTAAAGTCAGGACAAGGAGAAACCATGGGGAGAGGGGCCAGGCTTTGGCCTCTGGATTAGAGAAGCTTTTCATAACAAACCCACGGGGCCCACATGTTGAGTTATTGTGAGCTGGGTTGAGAGCAGACTTCCGGCCACAAGTCTCCAGGGCTGATGAGAAGTTCACATCCATCAAGCCCTCCTGTTCTGTGTGGTGACTGCTTGGTGCCCACCTCTATGTGGTTTCCAGCCCAGTGGAGCTTGTTCCTTCCTCTCCGCTCCTCCTGGAGCTCATCGAGTCTTCCCTCCTTTGTACTCCTGTTTCTTTTCACCTCTTGCATCTACCCTTCTCTTGCTTATATCCACAAACAGCAGTGTGCAAGGGGGATAGACCTCTTCCGTATTTGATCCTGAACAAGCTAGACTCCTGTTCCCAAAAGGTGTTTCTGCCGGAGCAGAGAGCCCAGTCTCAACGAATCAAAGCCACCAAGTAAAACAAAGAGGAAGGCATCCAACTGAAAATAACGCCCAGAATGTAACTGATCTCTCCCATTGCCCCCTCTGCCTGTCTCCTGTAACGCTCGAATGTGATCTGATCAGGAGGAAAAATGAGATGATGTTTTATTAACACTAAAATTTTATTAATAAAAATAATAGGATTAACTATAATAATGATAACCATCATTATTATTTTATTCATTGCATCTGCTATTTATGGAGTGGCCGTATGGTAACTTAATATCAACCAGGCTTTTGATTTATTATAGAACTAAAGCATGTCATCAATCTTGTATTATAGATGGTATCTCATTCCAAAATTATTTTTAATAGATAGATTCAGCGATTACCCATGTGGAGTAGAGCCCTGAAGAGGTAACAGTCTGCAAAGCCAGCATTTTAATTCAGGTTGACCCTGACATTGGAGGGCACACTTCTTTCACTCAGCACGTGATCGCTCGTGTTTTTAGAATATCGCGCTTAGCGACTGGTTGGGAATTTTTAAAGGCATCCGATTCCATACATCCGATTGAGTTGATGGATAGTATTTAGTTAAGTCAGAGCCTTCTTCAAACTAGACTTTAAAAATAAAGACATTCATCAGAAAGGTGTTTGGGATTTTATGATGATCTGACAACTAAATTGCTTGTTCAGTTTGAGTTGTGTAATGTTCTCAATTAGATTAAATATTAAGCATCCAGTTTGCCAACTGCTAACAAAATTGCTGAACGTTGCGCACAGTTTGGGGAAATGCCTTTAATGAAGAAGAGCTGGAAGTAAAATACTAGAAAATCAAAGTGTCAAAAGCTATAAATGTTTTATTGGAGAGATTAGGCATTTTCGAATGTGGGACGTTGCAGTATTTTCTATATCATAGGGATGTAGTGACTCCAGTCACCTTAATTAAAGAATCTATTGTCTGTAGAGTCCTCGTTGGTAGACACAATTTTCAAATGGCCTGTTGATATCATCTGAAGGCTCTGTCTGTAATACTGAAAGTCAAAATCACCTGTATTTGGAAGACTGCAGGGAAATGGGATTCTGGTTCCCCCTTACCCCCTGTTTCTGTGCCTCGATCTCTTTAGCTCAGAGAAAAGGGAGGGAGTGTCTGTATAGTGTGGTTGCAGATATGATGGCCAACAACACCACTCTACCTGCTGGGCCCTCTGACCTGTCCTTTCTTTGCATGTTAGAACTCTGTCATCTCTCCTCCCGTACCTGTAAAGTGGCTTGCACTCCCCTCTTCTGTGTTCCTGTAATACAAATACCCATTCTTTGTCAGACGTCCGTTCTCTGCCAGATACTCTTCTAAGTACCCTGCTTCCACTTGCTGTCTTAGTTGCTCCTCATTATACTTCTTGGAGGGAATTGCCCTTATTATTCTTATTTTATCGGTGAGGTGACAATCACAAATTCAGATTGGGCTACATGTCATATCGAAGGTGCTCACCGCATTCAGGAGCGTACTAGCAAATAATGAGCAGCCGGTTAACTTCAGACCAGCATTAAAAACAGCTCCAGTGTCTAACCGCGGTTCAGCGGTGCGGCAGTGTTAATGCTGTCGCTTTAACTTCAGACCAGCATTAAAAACAGCTCCAGTGTCTAACCGCGGTTCAGCGGTGCGGCCTTTACATATAACAGCTGGATCTTGAACCCCGAGGAAAATGCAGCTGCTCACGCACAGCAGTATTTGATTGCAACGTGGTTATGGACACAATCCAAATTTTACTTAAAATGCGTTCAGATTATTATTGGTCTATACATTTGGATAATATTTTATAGAAAACTCTCAATTCCTGACACTTTGAGAGATCCACCACTTTGTCTCTTTGTCTATAAAAGGAGGACAATAATGACACAGACTTTACAGAGTTGATTTAAAAGCTCTAGGAATACTATGACTTATTATGCAAATACTCATTTTGGTTTCTACGATTGCTATGGTCATTCCAATAAAAGCCGGAAGTATTCTGAGCTGGTTTGTCATAGAATTAAACATTCTAATATGACAGTATTGGTGCAGTGGCCTCTCGTTTGCCTTAATAATTTCTCAGAACAGCCTATTTTCTGCAGAGGCTAAGAGAGAGCCAGCATTCGCTCCGGGGAGGCCAGAATTAATTGTTGGTGGTGCAGGAGTGTGGGCTCTGGGATCAGACGCACCTCATGCAGGTCACACCCATGCCCGTACCCGCCCTCTGACATTGAGACAGTCATCCCTCACCTCACTTAGAAATGACTCTGGGTGCTCTGTGTGTCTCAGATAAGAAGATTTATTAGGAGCCACATGGGTGTTTGCATGTTTGCTATCAGAACATAGGGTCTGTTTTCAATGATGCTCTGGTCTGGTCTGCTTTCCAGGTTCCCTATAGAATGAGCTATATAGAAAGCCCACCAGAAGTACGAGGGGGAAAGATAAGGACCAAATTCACACAAGAGACTTCAGAACTCGAAATAGGAGAGTAATTATACATGCTGACTCTGTGCCTGTCCCAGTGGCAGCTAAAGGAATTTAATACGTTTCATAATTAAAATCACAAAAGCCTAGAATTTTACATTTTTAAGAGACCATAGTGAACCCCTACGGAACCCGAAGTAGAAACATTTACAGCGGTCGCCACATCCCAAGGCACTGAGACTGACAGCTCACTTATTCTGCAGATACGTCTGAGTTTATGATCTTGGAACTGGCCTCTTGGGGATGGAAGTATTAATCGCTTGACCCTTCACGTGCTCCATAATTGATCCAGCGTATCTGATGGCCATTTCACCCTACTCCTGCTGTTTTTCTTATCCCTATTCTTGCTGTCTTGTCTTCAGTTGAGAAGATGTTGATTCTGGGGCATTCAGAATAGTACCCTGTGGGATAACAGAGCAAGGCCGTGCTGTTTTGGGATCCTGGACTTGTCTTTTAGTCCTTATGGGACCACAGGCCATTTACTTAATGTCTCTGGACCATTCGACTTTTGCAAATTTACATCATGATTTCAACTTCCCTACATGTTTGGAGGGCCAGATGCAATGACTAGTGAGAAGCCAGAGTCATGGAAGAGGGCTCGACACGTGTCTTCCCATCCCCCACTGACAGGCACACTGGCACACGTGTTGTCCACTTCCTCTGTGTCTCTGGGTGCCTGGGAATTGATTTTTGATCAACATGATGTGCCCGACCCTCCATGCCCAGAGCCCAGGCTGCCTGTCTAGCATCATCTCCTGCTTTTCTCGCCTGGATCCATTTACCTTAGCCACATGCTACTGATTATATTTTTCTTCACTTTATTAATTTGTTCCTTCTCTGTCTTTGTTTATGACAGTCTCAGTGCCTTCCCTCATCCCTGCTCTACTTGCCTAGTCTTTCAAGATTCAACCACAGCACCACCTGTTCTAGGAAACCTTCCCTACCTACGCCTTTCCACACACTCATAGCATCCTGAGGTTTCCTCTAGTATGATGCCTACCACACTGCACTACACTTTTGCATTTGTGTCCCCATTTCCTCTAACTTGAGAATATGTTCTTCCAGGTGGGGGCAGGGTGTGTTAATGTTTGGAGAGCAAGTGTTTAGCACAATGACAGGTACACAGGAAGCACCAGGTATAGAGTAATTAGGATCATGAAGATGAACGGAATTGGACTGACCCCACTGATGAGCTGAAGACACCCAGTGGGGCTCCCAATCGTAATACTTCTAATATAAATACACAGTTCTCTAAAGTCAAATGGGTCAAGGGCAGCAATACAGGCATTCACCCAGATTACATCACAAGCATCAAAGTAACTTACAAGATGGTTATGAATTATTCAGATTCAATATGTCAACTTATCTAATTACTAGTGAGTTATACTTTTTAAAGTTTTAAATAGGTCAAAATCTCTTAGTTAGCTAGGAATTGAACAAATTACTAAAGAAAAGACCATCACTTAAGCACACCACTGGAAGATTCACACGGAGTTCTTACTGATAATAAGACTGATGGACTGTGTGTTTGTTGTACTTTATGGAAGGCAAAGAACATTTCCCCTTTATCCTCATTCTTGCCCGGAGGACAATTAAGCCACTGTCAGAAGCGCTGAAGCTGAGGAACAGCAAAAGCAGGACTTAACCCCTTGAGCCCAGGTCATTCCTGTAATTCCAAGTCCACTGAATCTTTATGGAACTCTGTTGCTTTTTCCCACAAAGTAGAAGTAAAAAAAATACCTCACTGTCATTTTGGAGCAATTCGAGTCAAAAAGTATCCTTTTAAAAACTGTCGTTTAAAACAGGCTTATAAACAGAGAGGAAAGAAAACAATGATTAGGAATCAGGAAGGAAAACAGTGAACAACAAGGACTTTGAGGTCTGATTTTCAGCTCCACAATTTGTGCTTGTCTTCTGGACTACAATAGAGCCGCTGAGCACGCAGGGGCATTAGATGAGTCCAGTGATTTTCAAAGTTTCTTTATTTTTTTTTAACTAAGGACTTCTTTTTCAAATGAATGCTCTGCAGAACCCATCATAAATCTGCTGTGAACAGAAAAGCTCTGATGAAGTGGGGTCCTTGCCCACGCTGCCCCTTTCTTACTGCTTAAGGTACCCCCAGGATTCCTCCAAATAGTGACTGAAATCCACTGGTCTGTTCTAACCCAGCACTGGCCAACTCTTCTTGTTTGCTCCCTCTGTTCCTGAGTACCCCAGGTAGTATGACACAGGGAAGTATTAACGTTAGTGACTTCATCGTCAAAGAGATCCAATCTCCTGGGTGCGAAGGGGAACTGATACACAATACCCTCTTCCCCTCAACTGAGTGCTGACCCAATTGGAAAATAAGACAAAATAAGACAAACTAGAATTCAAACTAAGATGTGAGGTTTGGCTTACATCTTTGATCAAGGGGGTTCACGGACATTGAACTCTAGAATTGACGACTTACTTAATCAGATACAGCCGTGCTAGACAAATGTAGGCCTCCCTTGAAGAACACCTCATCTACCAGGCTTCCGCCAGGGCTGAAGGTGATGGAGATAAAGGCCTCTGAGGGAGGACTTGCTACTAAGAGAGGAAGACTCCAGGGAAGAACCTAGGTTCTTATCCCAAACTCACCTTTTGCTCAATAAGTGGGCAGAGCGGAGCTGGGAGTATGATGCTAGTGGATATGCCCCTCCACGTTGCAAACACATCAAGAGTGGAGAAGCAGGGCTTCCCTGGTGGCGCAGTGGTTGAGGGTCCACCTGCCGATGCAGGGGACACGGGTTCGTGCCCCGGTCCGGGAAGATCCCACATGCCGCGGAGCGGCTGGGCCCGTGAGCCATGGCCGCTGAGCCTGCGCGTCCGGAGCCTGTGCTCCGCAACGGGAGAGGCCACGGCAGTGAGAGGCCCACGTACCGCAAAAAAAAAAGAAAAACAAAAAAAAAGACTAGGAGTGTGTGGTTTCCAGTGTCAGACTGTGTCTGCATTGCTGTTCCACCTCCCGCCTGCCATGAGCCCTGCAAGCAAGTTGTTTACACTCTGGGGTTCAGTCTCCCAGTCTATAAAATGGGGATAAATAATTGTGCTTAGCTCATCAGGTTGGCAGAAGAATTAAATAATTAGTACATATAAAACACTTCAACAACGCCTGGTATTTAACAGAGTCAAATAATAAATGTTGTTAGCTGTTTATTGAAGCTGTTGTATTATTATTTTCTTATTGGTTAAAAACAAAGATCATAATGAAAAACTCACCGCATCACCAGGAAGAGGAATTCAGGGGCCAAAAAAATAGTACCAGGCACACAGCAGGCATATACAATGAACAGTAGCTACTATGAATAGCATTCTAGATTTTGAGGTCTGATTGAGCTTCCATTCCCTTTTCAAAGCCACATCCAGAATAGTACAAACCAATTCCATCTGTGCATATCGTCCCGTAACTGTAACGCAGAAGATGGCTGATATCTCTATACAAAAATGTGTTTTGCCTTTACGGGTGTGTCTGAATTAAATGAAAAGTTATCAGTGTTTACCGCATGCTTAGTAAAAATCAGGTTGTATACGTATTTCATATAAAGTATAAATGAGAGTATTTCTATAGGACATAAATATCTATAGCATGATTATCGTGGGGGTCTAGCAAATCCAAATTCCAAAATTGCGTGAAAGCTCCGCAGTTCTTAAGCAGGGGGACGTGAAGGTAGTTTGGACCTTCAATCGGGGTCTGTGCTCACCAAGCCCATTTTGTCGTGATGCTGCCAAGACCTCTAGAGGATGCTACAATCCATTCATTCATTCATTCACTGTCCATGTAGTCATTGCATTCTGTATCCTAGGTGTGTCAGGTTCAAAGACAAATAGCATACTGTCTAACCTCAAAGTGTGCAGGGAGGGTTAGAGAGAGAAATTTACAGAAATAATGGTGGTCTAATGAGGTATGTGCAAGGGACCCAAGAGGAGGGAGCAGTTGAAGAAGGTTCACAAAGAACAGGACATTGACCTGATTCTTGGTGGTGACTTTTAGGCAGCAAGGGGACAGGCCTTGAAAAGAAGGAAAAACAGCTAGTGGACTCTGGAGTGAAACAAGAGGCAGCCGCTGAGCCAGGAGATGTGATCGGGGCTCAAGGCCTTGAATGCCATGGTAAGGAATATGAATTTGATCTTGTAGACAGTGGGAACACACTGGTGCTGCAGATGAAAGGGAAGACCTGGGCAGTGAGACCCAGGAGAAGGATGTGTTAATAGTTAGAGTGAGCAATAGAGAAGACTCAGACAAGGGCAGAGGCAAGAGCATTTTAGAACTTTCAAGACTTCATAACTGGGTCTTGGGGTGAGAAGGAAGTCTGGAGACTAGAGGAACTTGCTGGCTTTCTTGGATGTCGGGCAAGGTGGGTCCATTAACCAAGACCAGAAGGAAGAGAAGGACCAGGTAAGGGGGGCAGTAATAAGCTCCTTTCAAGGTGCATGTGTGACAACAGGCAAGCTATCCAATCAGCAGTTTGGAATAGAGCTCTAGAGCCCAGGGCAGTAATTAGATATAGAGATGCAGACTCATTCGAGAGGCATGTATGCAAAGGTCTGATGTGATGGCAAGGTACCTCTGTTAGGTAATAAACGAATGAGAAAGCAAAACTTCTAACATTTAACAAGTACTTAATATAAGTACTTGGCACTATATAATATAGTACAGGCACTATACTAAACACTTTAACTTCATTATTATCCCCACTTTTCATGTTAGGAAGCTGGCATTTCAGGTGTTGAGGACCAACTGAGTCACGGTGATAGTCCACAAGCAAGGAATAGACCCTATTTGACTCCAGACTCTGTGTTCTAACCAAGCTTTATCCCTGCACAGCTCCCAGAAGACTTCCATTCGGTGAAAATCCATTTGCAGGTTTCTATGTGGATGACCATTGAGGTTTGAGCTGTATAATCCATAGACCCATTTCCAGAGGCCATCAGCGGGTGGGTCCTAACTGCAAAAGATTTTCCTTTTAGCGCACCCTGACATTACACTGAGGCATCACATAAGTCTGTGTTTTACCTGAGTGGTGTTGTTTAAGCCTTCACAGCAACCCTAACAGCTGGATTACTATCATCCCCTTCTTACAGATGTCGCACAGATGATGCCGCGGGGTGGGCCCTGGTCAGGAGCCTTCCGTTGTGAGTTTACACACAGCCTATGTTCTGCTTACCCTGCATGCATCTGTCGTATTATTTAGGGTTTCCTTTCCAGACCGTTGAAAAGGAGGGATGCTAAAGTGTTCTTTCTTTGTGCTGGGGAGATTGGGCAGGGCTTTTCAATCCACTTCATGCAATTCTAATGGGGGGGGGGCACTGGCTGCTCAGTGCTGGCTCTGGAGGCCTGGAGGGCCGGCTAATGGGATTTTCTGTGGCAAATCATTCACTTTCTAAAAGTCGTGCTGTTGAGTGTTTATGGAAAATGGCACTGGCTTTGTTTATGATAGTCTCCAGCCATATGTTTCTAGGATTTCTCTTTGGATTAACACTTTGACTTCATATTATTTCAATAATCATATCAAATCAGCCTTATGACGATTCTCCAACATTTTCTTTATGTCTCTCTCGAAAAATCCATATGCTATTGGTGTCTAGTCTTAGAAGTGAAACTTAGTAACGTACTTTGGAGATCCCTTGCCCTCTTCCATGGGTCTCAGAGCACTGTCAAAAGGAGGCATTGGTGATAAGAAAATGCAGTTGGGAGCAGGTAGCAGGACCAGAAATTGGAGGGTTCGGGGGTGTTTGAGGTAAACAGGCTGTGGACTCAGAGCTGCGAGATCTGATGCCTTTGTTAATCCTCTGTCTGCTTTCATTTCTGCTTAGTCACAGATAATGGAGTCACTGCAGGACTTGTATTAATGCCTATGTCAAAGTAAGCAGACCTAGCGGAGCTGCTGTCCTCTGCCAGCCGTGCTTTTCAAAGGCACACATGGCAGATGACGGAGGCCTGCCTTCACTGAGCACCTGAAGTTGAGAATCCTTTCTGCTGCGGGCAAAGCACAGTGACTCGTATAGCTCGCTAGATTCTCTGAGCCACAGTCTTCAATCTATGAAACGGGAATTGGAGTTGCTATCACTTCTTTGGTCACTTCAAGGCATAAGTGATAAAAATGAGGAGCCAAGAAATATCAAGAGCATTTTTCAACATGAGGGTCTCTCTGTGCTTTTAGGACATATATGTATATAAGCGCACATATATACACATAGGTACGTACGCACGTAAAAGCTTTGTAGAAGGGTGTACGAGAAAATTATTGGACTCTAGGGAATAGGAAACTTTATATTGTATTTCCTTTGGTAATACTGAGATTTTTACCATATCTGTATTCTATTTTGAACACATATTAGAATATCTGCCTTATAAGGTGATTGTTAAGTATCCACTGAGATACAGTATGATGGGAATATCTAGATGTTTCATGAATAGCGGATTCTTTCTTGCTCTATAGACCTGGGGAGTCCAACACACACACCCTGCTAGGCACAAGCTTTGCTGGTCTTCCTACAACTGTACTGGCTTCTGATCTTAATAGGAAAGATGAGAAATGGGAATATGCAAGTTACCCTGAGTGTCTGGCAACCACAGATGTCCTGACTGAATTTTCTGCTTATGAAACGGAAAAGTCTTTTTATGACAAAGCTTGTTGAATGTCTCTGTTACATTCAAATCAGAAAGGACCTCATAACGTAAAGCCAGGTTTAATTTGAGGCACTGGGGAGTGAAGGGTACTGTTGAGACTTTCTCTGGGGAGTTCTGTGGTGCCCAGTTTCTATCTTCAGGCCTGAATCACTCCTTCCTCATTCTACCAAGGGTGATGGTGGCCTACTGCATATGGCCAAGTCCCTCTCTGGAAATTGCCCTGTCTGGGAGAGCTGCCGACCAAGGTCACACCTCTTCCCCGAGGTAACCCATGCCCAGTGACGGTCAGTGCATGGGTACAAAGACCTGGCCCCTGTCTCAAGGCCAGACAGCTGCAGGTCCAGAGCTCCCCCTGGGATCGACTGAGGTCCCTGTGCCTGCATGACGGCGCAGTGCACCTCCTCCCTCTGCCCCACCCTACTCTCCCATGGTCGTTGCTCCCAAGAGCACACGCCATGACCTTCCTGCAGGCCAATCTCTGTCTTGCAGTCTTTCTCCCAGAAAACGAATCTAAGACCGTCTCAGAGTGAGGTGACGGCAGACCTGAGACTTCCATCCGGGTTTCCTAATTTGTACCACCTTGCATGCCGTGACCCACCTATCGTGATGCAGTGATGAGAGTGAATATAATTATACCCAGCACTGTCTGCCTTCATGGAACCACTGGGGGTACAGATGGAGTTCAGGGGGCTCCTGACCCTTACCAGACCTGTCCTGCCCCCACGGGACCAACTCAACCCTCTTAGAGGGCAGCAAAGAAAAAAGGAAACAAAGGAAGCAAGAGGCTGCCACATCGGCAACTATGCGAGTCAACTCACAGAAACCAAGAGGATGCAATTCCACCAGCACTGCCCCTGGCGCCTCTCCCAGCAGGACAGGCTAGGAAGCCCTGGATGGGTCATGAACAGACATTTGCTTGCGCTCCTCTTATCCACGTGAGCAACAGATTCCTACGTCCATGGAATTCTCAAGCTTACTACTCAGTGCCTCCCTTTTTCTGCCCAAACCCATCCTGGTGAGATTTCCTTCTTCTGTTCTTAAAACAAATCCTTCCTGAAATTCACCCCAAGCCATCCTTCTCTAGTGGGGTTGCAGGGAAGTCAGAGTGTCCTGGTCCTCCTTTTTCATCATGTCTGGGCCTCCAAGTAAACTGTAGACTTAAGCATCTTTTCCTCATCAGACAAATGACACGTGTGGAATTCTACTGCTGTAATGCGTCCTACAGCTACCAACACAGTAGAATGTACAGAGCATTCTCACACTGCGTGGGCACATCCACAGTCTCTTACACTTTCAACACTGAGAACTGCAACTCACAACTGCTTCCTATTTTACAGCAAAGCATTTTTCTCCTTCTCAGCACCGTGTGCTCTTCATCCATCAATACAAAGGTCTTTCTCAATGCCTCATCTCCCTGTGAAAAGGAGCCCACCTCAGTCTGTCCCATGGCTGCTTCTTACAGTGGCAAGAGAAGGAGGCTTGTAAGTGGGTGACATTCAGTTGCCCCAAACCTGCGAGGTCTGTGTCCTCATCATCACCATCATCTAATATTATTATTACTATTATTATTTTAATTTGAACGCAGTAAGATAGAGGCTTGGCCAGGTTCACCGGTTTCCCCATACAGAGGGAGAGGGAAGACATTCCAGCTCTTCTGTTGGCATCTTGAAGCGCTTCCCAGTTTTGCTCAGGACCTGGCCACGTGGGTAGCCGTCAGCTTGCGTTTCTGTTTCCCCCTGCAGGGGAGCTTCTACGTGCCCTCTGACAACTGCATGCAGCATGCTTACAAGTGGCACCGGGACGTGTGCTTCCTGCTCTTACACGCCTACCGGGGACTCCGTGCCTACTTCCTGACCATCATGAGGGACATCCCTGAGCTGCCACGCATGGAGCTGGGTAAGGGGCTGGGCACAGGGGAAACCTCACCCCAGCAGCCGACCGAACTTCCTCTTTTGGACTGGGGCTCGAGAAAAGTCAGCATGCTCTTGTAAATGTCACAGTAGCAAGCACCGTTTCAGATTTTTTTTTTTTTTTTTTGTATTCGACATCACTCTAGCCGGAGAAAATCTTGGACGTGCCAATGCAGGGAGAAAGGACGCAAGCACCTCGAGTCACATTCATTCACTCATTCATTCATCCACGAAGCATTTATTAAACACCTACTACCCACCTGGTGCTGTGGGCACATGATGTGGAGTTGCTTTCTAAGGGAAAATGCCTGTTGACAGCCTTTTTCTTCATTAGGCTGTAGTTACTGTATTGCAACTTACAAGAGTATAAAACAGTCCTACATTTATATATGTAGGTATTTCTACATATATATATATATTTCATCTGGATGACATTAGCAAGCTCTCAGTAGTCACCATATTTGGTTTTGGTTTTCTGGGGGTGAATCGCTTCTTGTCCATCATCAGACATCATGGTCATTGGGCCTCATCCCTCTTGATTGACAGACGGTGGAACTGAAGCTCAGAGAGGCGAAATGACTGCTCAGGGTCACGGTGTGTGGCACAAGGCAGGAGCACAGAGATTCTTCAGTGATGCCCGGGGCAGAGTCTTTATATCGGGTCACACTCATTTACAGCAGGTGGTGGGTTGTGGTTTTGCTCAAAGTCTTCTAATGAGGCCCTTTGCCCCTAGAACAGAAGCCAGGTCCTTAGCCTGGTATTCAAGGGTAGTAACAGTCCTGCCGGGAAGGAACCTCAACTTCCCTCCCTGCACCCTGAGACCTTCCTTGCGGAGAAAATCATGCTCTGGCAGTATTGATGGCCTTGTGCATTATCCGTTATTACACTGAACACACCACACAGCAATCATTTATTTGCATGTTTCTCCTCCCCGCTAGACTGGGGGTCTTGGAGGGCAGAAGACCCCCAGATCCCTCACACACAGTGCTTGGCGCACAGGATGAAGGAGTAGGGGCAACGTTGTTGTTGTTGCATGGATTTCTGGTGCTGTCTTACCATCTGGCTTTGTCAGCTCTAATGCCCTCTTTGAAGCACGTGATCTTGGAGTTGAAATTTTTCAGGTCAGATGCACTCACAGGAGACCCACACAGTTCAGAGCCAGTTTAGCTCAGGGGTAGAATGAAAACAGTGTCTTAGCAGTTGGCTTCTTGCTTTGAGTTTTTTTTTTTTTTTTTTTTTAACCCAAAGGAACTGAATTTATTTGTTCATTCACTCACTCACCATATTTTTGTTGAATGTTTACTGTGTGCATGGGTATACCGTGCCAGGCCCCAAGCGCACAGCCATGATCAGTGATAAAAGTGCATTATGCCTCGTGGGGCTCACAGAGCTGAGGACAGCTGCTGGGCGGGCAGCATGTGCTCATCCGTGAGCGTCGGCCACAGGCAAGGTCTGACCACAGCCTCATGGAACTAGGGGAAAGTTCAAACACAGGCAAAGCTGCGACCAGGAAACCACAAGTGGCCAGAGTCCACCCCGTTCAAGCTGTAAGATGGCGGGGCTGCGGGCTTCTCTGTTGCTGGTGTGGAAGGCTGGGACGAGTTGGTGGTGCTGAGCAGTAGTCTTAGCTCTGCTACCCCGCTTCCCTGGACTTCTGAACATCCACCTGTATGAAGGACATACAGATCCAGGTCCTAGATGTGTCACACAGACGTGTGTGTACGTGCGCGTGCCTGCACGTGCTACATACCCGCAAAAGCACAACAGAATGTGGAATCGCTCTGGACCACACAAAGTGAACGTGGGGCTCTTCTGTTTCTCAGAAATGCATCCATGGAACAATGTTGACCTTTATCTAGTGTGAAGCCACATGGCTCCAAATCACCCTCTTTATAAACAGGACCCTTTAGACAGAATAGAGGAGGAAAGTCCACAGAAGCTGTATTTTTTTCTGTGACGTCAATGCCGACTTGAAATCTGTGCTCCGTTCATTCCGTTAACAAATTCTGCATTTCAGCGTGTGTCCATTTAATTGTGTGGGTTTTTTTTTTCTTTCCTAGAGTCACTTGCTGTTGAAGAAACACTCTCTCAGCTGTGCTCAGAGCTACAGGTAATTAGGAAACTGACTCCTTAGTTCTGAATGGCAGTAGTTATGTGGGGCAAACATAGTTGCTTGCTTGGTGTAGGAATCAGAGACGAAAAGACACGACTGGTTACCTCACGTTAGATCTTAACCTGAAGAAATACTCTTCCATCCACTGCTCTAAATCATTGTGTCTCTTAGACACCTGTCGTGTGCCTGGCCATGTGCTAGATATTTTGAAAAACACCAAACAGGTTAACGGGTCTTGGTTTCCCTGACATTCACACTTTTTATTTGTCTATTAACCATGCATCTAACAAACGTTTACTGACTACGGGCTGTGTGCTTCTCACGGAGGGTGACAGAAACCTTGCACCCGTGCTCAGATGGCTCACACGTGGCAGGAGGCCAGCTTCCATGAAGATGATGATTTTGAAAACAGTGCTTTGCATTTGCCCAAAGTTCATCAATCACGTATTAAGAGTACGTGCTTAGTGAGTACTTGGCAAATGCAGGCTGTTCTGTTATTTACAACCTCTGGAACGCTTTCACATCCCATTGCGTTGGACGGTCTGGGTGAGCACGGCTATCCTCCTGTAACGAGAGTCAGATGAGGTGGAAAGGAGTGTGTAGCTCAGGGTCGGTGACACAGCTAATCCATGCTCAGAGCAGGACTCACAAGACTGTCTCATTGCAAACTTGACGTTTCTATCTTTTAAACCACTGTTTCTCATCCCTGGCCTCTCAGTAGAAACACATTTGGACTTTAGACGCACCCTGGCCTGGGTCCCATCTAAACAGGTTGAAACAGAGTAGATGGGAGTAGAGCTCAGGGATTTGCATTTTCATTACAAGTTCCCCAGATGAATCAAAACCACAGTGAGATAGCATCTCACACCTGTTAGAATAGCTCTCAACAAAAAGACAAGGGGTAAGTGCTGGCGAGGGTGTGGAGAAAAGGGGACCCTCGTGCACTGTTGGTGGGAATGAAAATCCGTGCAGCTACTGGGGAGGACAGTATGGAGGTTCCTCAAAAAATTAAAAAACAGAACTACCATACGATCTAGCAATCCCAGTTCTGGGTATTTATTTTAAGGAAATGAAATCGCTATCTAGAAGAGGTATCTGCACCCCCATGTCCATTGTAGCATTATATACAATAGCCAAGACATGGAAGAAACCTGAGTGTCCACCCAAAGGGGTGAAGAAAATGCAGTGTGTCTGTCTGCAGTGGAATAGTATACAGCCATCAAAAGAATGGAATTTTGCCATTCGTGACAACATGGATGAACCTTGAGGGCATGATGCTAAGTGAACTAAGTCATTCAGAGAAAGACAAATACTGTATGATCTCACTTATATGTGGAATCTAAAAACAAAAAAAAAGCTCACAGAAACAGAGACCATATTGGTGGTTGCCAGGGGCGATGGGGGGAGGTGAGGGAAATGGGTGAAGGTGGTCAAAAGGTATAAGCCTCCAGTTATAAGTAAGTTCTGGGGATACAGCATGGTGATTATAGTTAACAGTACTGTATTATATATTTTAAATTTACCAAGAGAGTAGATCCTAAAAGGTCTCATCACAAGAAAAAGGACATTGTACCTATGTGAGGCGACAGGTGTATTAAGTAACCTTATTGTGGCTGTCATGTCGCAGTATGTACACGTATCATTATGCTGTACCCCTGAAACGTACAAATGCACCAGGGGTTCCCCCACTGCAGCCTGCGAGTGCAGGGGGAGACATGGATATGCCCCCATGCGTTTGGCCACAAGCAGACACAGAGGAGCATCATGGTCCCTGAACCACTAAGGGATGGGCCGGGGGCCTGAACCCAAGGCCATCTGCGAGCCACTGCAATACTGATGCATCTGGTCCCTGCAGTGGTTCAGGCCACAGCTCGGGCTACCAATGAGTTCTTAGATATATTTCATGAAAACCCAGCGGGTTGCCTGCTTCCTTTGGTACCGGCCCCCAAACTGCAGGGAAAAGGCCCCTGGTTTTGAGTGACAGTGTTGCCTCAGGCTTTATTCGGTACAAAGCAACCAAATTAGCTGACTGCTGCAGGGATGCAGCTGGGTGACACGGAGGGAAAGGGGGAGCCTGGGAGGAGCACAGCCTGGTCTGCGGTTTTTTAAAGGGCTGGCCTGGTGCTGGGAGTGAAAGAAACAAAGCTTCCTCCCTGCCCCCCCCCCCCGCCCCCACCGCCTCCCCAAAAGGCACATTCACAGCCCACAGAACTTTTAGAGGCAGGACATCGCCACCTAGTGGTCAACCAAGCACATGGTCACAAAAGCATCCATCTCAAGGACGGATTGGACAGTGGAAACTGTTTCAGGTGATTTAAGACAATTTGAAAACATAGAGCTCTACACTCACGGAGTAGTTCATCTGCACCTTTACTCTGTGTGAATCTTACACACATTTCTTAAGCACCTACGGTGCACACCTACGGTGTGCCAGCTACTCTGCTTTTTGTTGGGAATACAACCGAGATGGCAGAGAGCTTCCCAGGACTAACAGCCTGGGGTGAAACAGATTTGTTCACGCAGGAGGCGCGAGCTCTCAAGAGCATCAGTGCTGGACCAGGAAGTGTAAGACGAGGGGCCTGTGTGAGCACCGGAGGCTCTAGGTGGCATTAGGAGTGAGGCGGGGAGGGAACAACCATGCAAAGCCAGGGCGAGACTCGACCTGACGGAAGCACCGTGGGTGCTCGGGGCCCAGGACGGCTGCAGAGGGAGCCTTTGAAGCCAGTTTTGGGGGTCTGGGCTGGAAAGGTGATTGGAGCCCACGATCGGGATCCCCGCTGTGCAGCCTGATTAGAAAAGGGATGGCTTGTGCTCTCCGTAACGGGTGGAAAGGTTCTAATGAAACTCAGCAAACAGGTTCAAATCATGTTGAGTGTCTACCAGACAGCAATGGAAAAATCCTGGTGTCTGAGTCCTACCCTCAGAGATGGGCCCAAACGCTTTACGGTCTCCCAGTGATTCAGCGTGCAGCCAGGAGTGAGGCCCATGGTGAGAGAACGCGGCTAGCTCAGGGCGTATAAAGCAGACTTTTCTCCACCTGACACCTGCTTACCTTGAAGATGCAACGCAGGCATCACCTCCTCCGGGAAGCCTTCCATGACCCTTTCACAGCACTCAGGACGTATCTCTCTCACAGTACTTTGTAGGTCTAACTATCGAGATAAATAGCTGTAACTGGACCATGTGCCCCTTCCAGGACTGGACATACTTATCTTTGGCTTCCCAGAGCTCAGCATACTCCAAGCTCAGACTTCAGTAAACAGAGCAAGGGGCGGAGGTGGTGAGTCAATGAGCAAAGGAGCGTGGCTAGACCCAGATGAAAAGCACGGCAGGGGGGGCTGTATATTTTTCAGGAGCTTCACCTGAAATGGCACTGGGTCCAGACTGCCTCCTTGTCGGCGTGAAGGGCTTCTCTTTTTCTTGCCAGAGAGACCCTTCCACACCCATCGTCTGTACCTGAACAGGCCCAGGCCTCTGTGAGAGCAGGAAGGTCCTCTTGTGGCTTCATTAGAAGCTGCCTCAATCTTACCTGGAACCATTGCTGTCATCAACTCGGGGAAGAAAATAGTGCTCCCGCAGACACATTTAATGAATGGCTTTTCCTTTCCTCTCTGGGGGCTGAGCTCAGAATTCATGCTGTGTTTGCCAGAATTGCTGGAGTGGACAGTGGGGAGAGCCGTGGGTGTCAGGGCGAGAAGGCCAGTAAAGGAAGTCCAGTTCCTAAGGCACGGGTGCCTCTCACTGATGCAAAGTCACCAGCTGACTCAATAAAGAGTTACCGAGTTTCCATCATCCATCGGCCACGGCGTAGGTACCGAGAATACTGAGAAAGCTAAAGCTTGGGGTGCAGGCAAAGGAGGGTACCGAAGCACCATATGGCAAGTGTACCATGAGAGTAGTCTGTGCAAGGTCAAGTAGACCGCAAGGAGAAGGGAGGCTAGGCCTACACGTGGCACACGATAGAAGTTCTGAAAGAACCATCAGGAGCAAGAGTGACTGCACGGGCTTCTGAAACAGTTACCTGGTGGAGAACAGACAAGTCCGAAGTGGTGAAGAGAGGGAGAAAGGAGATTGGAAGAGGCAGGAGGCCTTCCAAGGAGAACGTGCAGCCCGATCAAGGCCCTGGTGCTTGGAAAGAGCTGTGTGTTCAGGTTGCTGTGGCCGGAGCCATGGGCGGCACTGCGCCAGAGGGAAGGCCGGGAACGTCGTCAGGGGCAGAAAGGTGTCCGGTGCTGATGCAGGAGCTTGGCAGTGAGGGTAACGTGTTGGAGAATGTCAAGATAAGCCACTAATAGACCATCTAAAAGCCTTACTCTCCAGCCTCGAGGTTTTCCAGTGGCCAGTCACATCCCCTACTCTCCCCAACCCAATCCTTCCTTCTCTGCCTCTTAAGACTTTGGGCCATGCATTATGGGACTGAACCAAGAGTGGACGTTCCATGTTTGGTCCCTGTCTCCCAGCAGAGCCAGTGATGGAAACAGTGCTTCTATCAGAAGACAGGGCCATTCTCTCGTTTTGGAGTTTTGTAGCTTGTGCTGTCACCAAAGACTGATCTTTCCTCTTGGAAGAAGCAGCTTAGAGATGCTGCAGGTGGATGATGCCTTGTACCCGGAAGCTAGTCATTAATTACAAAGCCGCAATACCCAACAATTAAAGAGCCCTACAGAGTGTCAAATTCCTTCTTCTCTGTTTTTCTTTTTTTTTTTGCGGTACGCAGGCCTCGCTGCTGTGGCCTCTCCCGTCGCGGAGCACAGGCTCCGGACGCGCAGGCTCAGCGGCCATGGCTCACGGGCCCAGCCGCTCTGCGGCCTGTGGGATCCTCCCGGACCGGGGCACGAACCCATGTCCCCTGCATCGGCAGGGGGACTCTCAACCGCTGTGCCACCAGGGAAGCCCTTCTCTGTTTTTCTTACTCTCAGATGCTTTGCTCCACCCAGCATGCCTTATACTAGCATCAGCCTTTAGTCCAAGAAGAGTGAAGGGAACTTCCAGCGTTTCAAGCGAGGCTTTGAACTTAGTCTCCTCATACATTGTTACACCCATAAAGGGTTGTTTGCTTTGCACGCTCATTTTGCAGATGAAGAAACTGAGGCACATGGCAAAGAAGGAGCTCAGAGATGGGTTTGAAACAGCAATGGTTGTGTGTCCTGCTGCGTCTTCTAAGACAGACACATGCCCACCACTCTTCTTTTTTTCAGTGTTCTTAAGTTGACTTTTTAAGCATATTAAGGATAAGGATGGTATAAACCTATTTTTATTGAAATACAGTTGATTTACAATATATTAGTTTCAGATACACAGCATAGTATTTGATATTTTTACAGATTATACTAAATTTAAAGTTATGAAATATTGGCTCTACTCCTCAGGGCTAACCCACGTTCCTATCTCCTCTGGTGGAAGAGGCTCTCTGCAGGCAGAGACGCTCCTTTTCTTTTGAATACATTTACTGAACTCCACTTTATGTATTTGCCACACCCTGTGGCATGCAGAATCTTAGTTCCCCGACCAAGGATCGAACCCGGGCCCCCTGCATTGGGAGTGCCGAGTCTTAACCACTGGACCGCCAAGGAAGTCCCAAGAGACGCTCTCTAATTCATCTTTGTGCTCCCATGTATTCTAAACATGTGCCTGGGATATGGGAGATGCACATTAAATTCTTGGTGGGTAAGTGATGAAGCGTAGAATTCAGTTAGGCTTGGACCACTGGTTCTCTGGCTGTCCTCAGAGATGTGATCTCTCTTCTCACCTCTCCACAATGAAAGTTACCCCCAGGCAGACGGCCCTCGTAGTTCTAAACTGAAGCTAGCCAAAAGTCCCCGCAAGGGCTCCGGACCTCTGTAGGCTGGGTCCTTCAAGCTTTCGTTAAGACAACCTGGGATCCTTCTGAAGAAATTTGGAGTGTTGGGGGGAAGATGGTGGCGGGTCTGTTGAGCACGGCCATGTGGAAATCACCTAGCAAGTCAGATGCCGTGAGGTTATAAAGACTGTATTGTTTCTCGGGAGATGTTTTACGACGCCTACTCTGTAAAGGCAGCGTAGCGCCGGGGCTTTGTGGTGAGATGGTCTTACAGTTGAATCTCAGCTTTGTGTGACCTTGGGTGTGCTATTTCATCCTCTCTCATTTAATTTTTGTATAAAATGATGACTACAGTAACTTTACCAAAGGTTCATTGTGGGGATTAAATAGGAAAGGGCATATAAAAACACCTAGTGTTCTACCTGCCAACTAGTAAATATTAATAAGTGGAAGCTATCATGATTGTCGAGTAATGAGTTCAGAACGTAATAGGATGCAGAGGAGAGTCCAGAGAAAGGAGAGGGATTCGTTAAAAGCTGAGAAGCCAGTGAAGACTTCAGGAGGCAGTAGCTTCATGGAGCAGAGGTCCTTTACTGCCACCCTTTTGCCTCCCCAGATGTTGAATAATCCAGAGAAGATAGCTGAGCAGATAAGTAAGGATCTTGCCCAGCTGGCCTCCCACCTGATGGCTCTGTGGACCCAATTCCTGGACACGGTGACATTACACTCCCAAGTGACCGCTTATCTCACCCAGGAGCATCACACCTTGCGGGTAAGGGGTTAAATGGTATCAGTTCTCAAATCATGCACCAGTGATCCTCAAGGAAGCTTTACAACAGTTGGCTCATTGGGCAGAATAAAAGTCGGGATGGACTTCTGTAGACCCAATACTAGCCCTTCTCCACCCTGAACTAACAGTGAAACTTTATGAACTTCCTTCGGCTCTCCCATCTTTGCTCTACTATTCAAAAAATACCTTCCTTGGCTACTAAGCGATAGCAAGCCCATCTCAGGGATATGACGAAGTGCTTTGCTAGTGTTTCACAGAAGTGTCTTCACATCTACTCCATTGTTCCCAGCGCATTTTTTGCCACCAGCTTGAGTGCACAGTGGTGGGTACTAACGCATAGTAAAAGACGTTGGTCTTCTCATTTCCAGCAAGAGTACCAAATAGCTAAGTCTGCAAAGTGCTTAGCGGACACACTTGCATGACTAGCCTTGCACAGTCTATTTCATCTGCATTTATCTATGGCCTCTGTGTTCAAGGGTCGCATATTCTAGTAGAAGAAATAAGGCCTAAATGTACAAACGACAGAACGCAAGCCGAGAGCAGATTCATAAACATGCATTCAATTGTGTCCATAAATCAGGTTTGTGCTCAGAACCAGAAAGAGAGAGGGCAGCTGGGGGTGCGTAGAAATACTAGTGTTTCAGAACCTCTGGGCTGTGGGCTAAGCTCTCCCTGATATTAATATATGTTACTTCCCTCGTTGAGCCTTAATTTCTTTTTAAAAAGTCAAGGCTAGGGACTTCCCTGGTGGTCCAGTGGTTAAGACTCTGCGCTTCCACTGTAGGCAGCACGGGTTCGATCCCTGGTCGGGAACTAAGATCCCACGTGCTGCATGGTGTGGCCAAAAATAAATAAATAATTAATTTAAAAAAAAAAAGTGAAGGCCAAACCCACCCAGTGAGTTACATTGTTTATACTATTTTATTCCTCAGGTCCGAAGGTTTTCTGAGGCCTTCTTTTATATGGAGCACCAAAAACTTGCAGTCTTGACCTTTCAGGAAAATCTGTAAGTAACCAGTTGCATGCCCACATCGTGAACCCTGAGCGCCAAGGACATTCTTGTTCAAAGTTATTTCTTCCCTTCATCTCCAATCATGAAGGAGAGAAGTCTGCCCACCTCTGCACATTCAGGTGCATTTTCTCTGAAGGCAAAAGAGTCAGACAAATTGCAGAGGCAGGAGCTGGCAGGTGTCAGAGAAGATCAGTAGACAAAGTATTTTGTTGTTGTTGAGTATCCTTATGGTTTTGTAGACAGAATCAAGACTTCCTAGGTCCCTGAAGACATCTGTGCTGAGTCCTCTTTGCAAAATGAATTAGAAGCAGGTGGTGTGGGCACAAGCAATGTCAGAAAAAAAAAAATTCACCTGAGACTTTGCAGCAGCTATGAAATGCATTTAGCATAAGAATTAAGGCTGAACTACCTAATTAGGAGGACAGATGAATATCTAAGTTTGACTTCCTCCAGAAAAATTTTAAAAATATTCAGAAAGGGGCTTCCCTGGTGGCGCAGTGGTTGGGAGTCCGCCTGCCGATGCAGGGGACACGGGTTCGTGCCCTGGTCTGGGAGGATCCCACATGCCGCGGAGCGGCTGGGCCCGTGAGCCATGGCCGCTGAGCCTGCGTGTCCGGAGCCTGTGCTCCATAACGGGAGGGGCCCCAGCAGTGAGAAGCCCGCGTACTGAAAAAAAAAAAAAATCAGAAAAGTCAAAGGGTTGACATAAGATGAGGTCATTGTCTCTCATTGTAGATTTCACTTGTGGGCACAATCAGTGCTTCCTCCAAGATGTCTGGCCGTGGTTACATAAGTCCAAGCATTTCTTTGGGTTTCTGAATAGTACATTTGCCTCCAAACTAAATGTGGATGGAATAGTGTTCGAGATGCTATAGTAAATCCAGCAGGAGAAACACTTGAAATCCATCCATCACTTAGGACAGACGCGAAGATCTTTTCACCTTCATCTTTATAACCTTATTTTCTCCCCACACTTAATTCTAGTTGGAAAGTTACAGCAATGTTGAAGTTTGCCTCATGGATTCTGAAATTGAGAGGGGCACCAAAGAAAACATATCTCATGTTAAAATGGCTTTTCTAGAAATATCTAGAGTCACTCGCTCATGCATTCATTCATTCAGTCCAGCCCCCTGCTAGAACCAACTGTATTTTTTAAAATGAAAATTGGGAGAGTTAATTTGGCAAATATAAGCATCACTTTGAGGACCACTGAGCAAAGCACTGCAATTCAAGACTACTGCAGGACATCTGATTCCAAATCACCACAACGATATGTAAGCCTCAAACTGCCAGGCCCTGGCTGCATTCCCAAGGAGTGTGAACACACAAGGAGGTGACAGACACATAGGCAGCTAGCGTCCTGGAAGAGTTTTGTTGGAATGACAACCACTTGTACAAAGTACAGATGATATGGTATCCGGGAGACCTGGGTTCAAAATCCTGCTCCTCTACTCGCAGCAGATCCTTGAGAGAATTAATTTTCTGTATGTTTGTTTGTTTGTTTTTTCCCTGAAGCTCACCTAGTCTTGTTTCCTTAAAATGGGTAGGATAATAGTTGTGAGGATCACATGAGAACATCCATGCACAGGACCCGACCTGGGGCAGCTGCAGACTCTGCTCAGAAAGAGTTAGGTGATGCCTGATGACTTGCACAAATGTTTGCTCTTCACATAGACACTGGGGAACAGAATAAAGATGTTCTCCCCATGGGTCACTCATTCTAGTGGAGAGACAGGCAAGAAGTACATGATATCATTTCAGATAGTGATCAGTAAAGAAAAACACATCAAGGTAAAGACCTAGAAAATTATGAGAAGAGGTATGGCCAGGGTCCTCATAAATGTTTCACATCTAGCTCTCAGGAAAGCAAAAACAAACAAAAAAACCTCCAGTCTGTAGTGTTTGCCGATTTCCATGTGTCATGCTCCCATCATAGTCAATTTCAAGCCAGGGATGTGTTAGCACTGAATGTGGATTCAGGAAGAGATGTAAACAGCTGGCTCTTGCAAGCCAATATGAACTGGCTCCAGCACTTCATCTTACTTCATTGGAACCTTATGCCCCGTGATGAGCAGTTCTCCATTTTCCCCTCTCCCAACCCGTGGCAACCACCCCTCCCCTCTTTGATTCTAGGAATCTGACTAGTGTAGACGCCTCCTGTATAGCGGAGTCATGCAATGTTTGTCCCTCTGTGACTGGCATTATTAGCGTAATATTCTCAAAATCCATCCCTGTTGTCACAGATTGCAGAATCTCCTTTTTCGAGGCTGAATAATATTCCATTGTCCCACATTTTCTCTATCCATTCATCTGTCCATGGGCAGTGAGCTTGTTTTCATATCTTGGCTGTTACGAATAGTGCTGTTATGTGCATAGGAGTGCTAATATCTCTTAAATATACTGATCTCAATTATTTGGGATAAATACTCAGAAGTGGGATTGCCAGCTCATATGGTATCTCTATTTTGAAGTTTTTGAGGAACTTCCATACTGTTTTCTACGGCAGCTGCACCATTTTGCCTTCCCCTCAACAGGGCACAAGGGTTTCAGCCTCTCCACGTACTCACCAACGCTTGTTTGTTCCAGTAATAGCCACCCTAACAGGTGTGAGGTGGTAGCTCATAGCGTACATGCCCTGGAATTTTTAGTTATTTGTTAACACGTGAGAAGCATTGTGTGAGGTGTGTGGTCACATTCACAATGTCTGTATGCTACGTTCCAGCAAGAGAGAACTCCCTGCCTAAAATAACTTAGTTCTGACTCTCCAGCACCTATCCTGTTGTATTATAATTACCTGATTAACCACCTAACTTATCCATGACTATAAGTTCTTAAGGTCCAGAATCAAGTTTCAGTCCTCTAGGTTTACTCCCTACCCTGTGCACACCATCCTATGCACGTTGGTGTTCAATCAATATACTTTGTTAATAAGCTGAAAACTGGACCAAAAATTGATGATAGCTGAGAAGTGCAGAACTGATTGCAACAAAATTCCATTTAAATATTCAGACAGAGGTCCAAAGAATGATGAATTTGCAACGGCCTTCATGGCTTTGAGGGAGAGAATAAATTGCTTCTCTTTTTCTTTCATAGGTTAAAATCCCATTGAGAAATAAGAGGCAAATGAAATATACACATTTAATATTTATGTTAAATATACGTATATAAAATAGCATATGTGCGTACATGTCCTTCTTCATCATATTTCTTACTGAGGATGCTGGATTACAGAAGTTGCTCTGGCCTGTGCAACGTTCCACAGCTACAGCACTGTTCTCTGCGGGCAGATAATCTAAAGGGCTGGAGAGTGAGTTTGGGACTTCCAGAGTCAGGCTGCTCTAAAAACGTCTGCAGTTGGACAAAGAGACAGAAAGACAGACAGACAGAAAGTAGCTATGCGTGCTCAATTCTTCTCCCAAACTCACCAACCCGATAAGAGCATCATCTTCGCTTGGGCAAGAGTGAGTGAGCTGGCATGGAGAAAAATGATGGATTGTTAATAATTTTCCCTTCATGGGGGAAAAATAAACTCTTGCCATTTTGCAGGGACTTGAGAGAAGGGAGTAAACATTTTCCACCAGCCCAGCCTTTGAACTAGGAATACTATTTATTTCAAATTCTGGAATCATATCGCTACTCGTGGAGTGATATCTGGGTCATGGAGGAGGAACAAGGGGCCTTTTAAAATCCTATAGGCAGGAAACCAGAAATATGGCTCCTGAACTAGGGGAATTGATGCCCTAATCAAGGATCCTGTTGTCCACACAGCAAGCAGTAAAAAGGCAATTTTAGATGGTTCTGAATTCAGATGCCACCAAATATGATTAAGACCCTAAGTGCTATAGGTAGTTAGAGAAATAGGAGTAAAGTATATATAGATTTAGGTGTTTCCTCCAAAACACGAATTTACGATTCCTAGCCATTTAGAAACTCAGCGTCCATTCCACTAGAATGGTATTTATTACATTCTACTAATTGGTATGCGCTAAATGCCCTGGGGTTTTGCCTAAACACACAATCCGTGTCAGCACCCAGAGCAGTTCTGATTCAAAGCAGACTAGGGCTTTGGGGGCTGGGTAGGTAGCTGGGAAGAAAGGGAGGGGAGACAGACAGACGACAATTGTTAGAGTCTACTGAACATCTTCTGAATGCTGTCTTGGGATAAGAGGGATGGAACAGTAAGTTTAAAACCTTTAAATCTTCCTTGAATGCTCATCGGGTCTGTGTTCCCCAGGATCCAGACCCACAGCCAGCTGTCTCTGGATGTCCGGAATTCGGAGTACCTCGCCACCATGCCCCCGCTCCCTGCAGAGTGTCTGGACATTGACGGCGACTGGAACACTCTGCCCGTTATCTTCGAGGACAGATATGTGGACTGCCCTGCCACAGGTGTGTCTTCTTTTTTGCTTTGGAAACCTCAAGGGTAGGGCTTGCCACTGGGTTCCCATCAGTTGCTCCGTTTACATCCCAGCAGCCATGGGAACAAATCAATGAAGTATTTGTCAGTTCCTAGAGGAGAAGCAAGAGCTAAGGTTAAGCTTGTTATTGGAAATGACTTTGTTGCCGTGAATGGACAAAGCAATGGAAGCCAAGGACACTTATAGTAAAGACTCCCTTTTGGACTCCTGGGGTGGAATTGTATTTAGTGCTTCAGTGTTTTCACCTGTAAGATGGGAACCAAATTCTCCCCCTCACCAGAGTCCCCTGAGAGTCAGATGGAGATCTTTTCTTATCTCAAATGTACAATTCAAATATAAGTTCATTTCTGGTTGAACCTAAATGGCGTTCGGTTGACATTCCTATGCGGTGCTTGCTGTATGGAACGAGCCAGGTAAAGTATTTGAGAAAGTGGGCACATAAATATATGGATTAATGGTTGAACAGCTCACTTCAGGGGGAAGAGGTAACGTGTGTGTGTGTGTGTGTGTGTGTGTGTCTGTGTCTGTGTGTGCAGATTGCAATCTGTTTTGCTGGGGCTGCACGGAGTTTGTTAATGAACTGACCCATCAACTGGAAGGAGCCTAGTGCAAACTGCAGAGAGAATGTCCGTTCCCTGTCCCCTGCACAGCCCTGCTCATGGAAACACAACAAGCTCGTACAAATGACAGAGCTGAAAGAGACCCGTGATCCCTTAAAGGACCAAACTATGCCAGCCCCTATGCTGGAGGTTTTATGAGCTTTCCCTCTTTAACCCTATAAACAACCTCAGAAGTCTATTTAACAGAGAAAAACTGAGGCACAAAGAGGGTAAATGTTAATCCAAGCTGACCCAGCTTGTAAAAGCCACATTCAAAGCCGAGTCACTGCAGTGCCAAAGCCCGTGTCAGCTTGTCATCTCTGGGCAAAATATTTTTTAAACCATTCTATTGGGGTGCCCATCATTAAAGGAGAGGCCCCTTAAATTTCAGAGTTTCCGCAATCTGAGATTTGTAGGATGTTTTAAAAAGTCTAGGTGACTTCCAAGGGCTGCAACGTTGCAAACCAAAGATGTTGTTCGGTTTTCAGTTGTACCCTGACATCTAGTGTCTGCGCTCCGTATGACGGCGTGACTGCGTGTGAGCTCCAGAGATGGCAGCCAACCAGCTGCTCAAAACGACCTCAGTACTCCCTAATGGCCTATATAGGAAAAGAATCTAAACAAAAAAATAAAACAGTGGATACATGTATATGTATAACTGAGTCACCGTGCTGTACACCTGAAACTAACACAATGTTGTAAATGAACTATACTCCAATAAAGGTAAAAAATAAATAAACAAATAAATAAATAAAATTTGGCACCCATCTAAAAAAAAATACATGTATATATTGAAAGAAAAAAAAAAAGCTCAGAACATTGGATTGAGACTGTGTGTGTACATATGTTGATCTTCATTGTAGTTATATGATTGAACTACAGAAAATTTGAACAGTTAGAGAAGATTTTAAAATAAGCACCCACTATCAGACCCCCCAATACTATCATTATTAGACTTCAGATCACCTTCCAGTCTTTCTTTTACGTGCATATTCATAGGTACTCTAGTGGGTATACATCGCAGTCCCCCAGCTCACATGTGCTCTATATACTATCACATAGCTTTATTTTTTATAAACCAACCTCATTTCAGCTGAGCCCCATCCCTCCTGCAGCTTTAGCTGGAAAGTCAATCTCAGCCTTTCTGGGGCTCCCTGACAACCCTCTTTACTGCCCATCACATCACTGCCCTAGAGTTCCACAGCGGCAAGACATTGTTAGGGGAGGTCTTTCTAGGGCCATCTGCCCACGCAGGTCCCTGGAAGCCATGCACTGTCCACATCTACAGAGTATTTTAGGACCGGCATTGCTTTACAACTTCTGTTATGTGCTTTGGACATGGGACTCGGCCAAGGCTAGGACCCCAGCATTTATCACATCTCCCTGGAAGAACCCCGAGGCAGTTGCTCTCAGAGGCCTGGATACTTCCCCAAGGCTTCCCTCACACGCCTCTCACCTGATCCATCCCCATCCCCAAAACTACTTTTACAGAGTCACCTGTATCCATGCTCAAACCCCAAAGATATCCTTATTTTTGAAAATTTTATTGAAGTAGTTGATTTACAATGTTGTGTTAGTTTCAGGTGTAGAGCAAAGTGATTCAGTTATATATACACATATCTATGTAAATATATATAGCCTTTTTTTACATTTTCTTCCATTATAGGTTATTACAAGATATTGAGTATAGTTCCCAGCGCTACACAGTAGGTCCTTGTTGGTTATCTATTTTATATATAGTAGTGTGCATATTTTAATCCCAAACTCCTAATTTCTCTCTCTCCTCCTCCCCTCTGGTGACCCTAAGTTTGTTTTCTATGTCTGTGAGTCTATTTCCCAAAGCTATTCTTGAGGTTCTTGCTGTTTTACACTTTACTTTGGTGATGCTTTAATCCTGGAGCAAAAGTATTAGCGAATAAAGAATTATTTTCTTATTCCTCAAGGGCTTGGTGGCCTTAATTTTTATAATTTGCAATGAAGTTTTTGGGTTTGTATTCCATTCTTTTAGTGTAGTGGAAAAAGGGAAAGAAAAGAATTTCGTTTTCATACTAAAATTGTAATGTTTCTTCGTGGTCTGCTGTAGGACTGTGGCTGGAATACTTAACCTGTACCAGGAACTTGCAAATTCTGTCTATATGATCTGTAATCCCTTCTCTCACCCACCCCCTCACTCTCCTGTCCCAAGGCAATTCGGCTGTTTTCCTAAGATCTTAAGTTGGCCAGATTGCCTGGATTTGAACTTTTTTTTGCCAACATCTAGTAACTATATGAAATTGGGCAACAGGGATTGTGGTTTCTACTCCATAGGCTACTGGAAGCAGTGGATAGTTTCGTCCACTGGCACAGAGGAAGTTACGAATGCACGTCAACTAATACCGTTAGTCTCTGAGTCTAAATCCATCCTCTGTGAATCAAATCCTTTGCTACTCTCATTTTTCCCGTAGTTGTAGTAGTGAAATTAAAATAGCTGTTTTGACAGTCTACTTCCTCACTGGGCTTCCTATGTCCTGTCTTAACTGTCTATGATAAATCTTTCCTTTTTGTTTCAAGAACCCACTAATCCACCTGTTACTTGTCATATAAGGACCAGACTCCTTACTCCTACGAGGCACTCAAGTTCATCCATATTGTGGGCTCTTTCTTCCTGTCTAACCTCATGCCCTTCCCCCACTTCCTCTGTTCACTCTTGCTGCGTCCACGTGGGATCCAACCAACACCTGCAGACTATGCCGCCCAGACTCCTGGGCCTTTGCGCACACTACCCTCCCTACTTAGGTTGACCCATTTTCTCCTTTTATGAAGAAGCTCAATTCGTATTTTCCAGCATACAACCCACATGTTTTGGTAGGAGACCCAGTTGTCCTGTACCATGTTTGTTTCCCAATATTTTGAAAATCCCATAAAGACAAAGAGTGGTTCACGATTATAACTGATCCCCACTTTCCCTCTCTCTAAACCTTGGCCCAGTATAGGGCTTTGCACATAGGATATGTCAATCTACCATTTGTAGGACTAAATAATATTGAAATTGTGTTTTTCACACCGGCACAAACAGTCGATGAGAGTAATAGTCATTGTTCTGCTGCATTTCTGAGCTATTCTCAATTCATTCTATGAACACAATTCATTGGCTGTGAAGTAGCCAGGATGCTAGCCTTGGGGATATAGATACTTATAAAACACAAACTCTTCTCTCCAGGGGGAACAAGCCATGCCCACATGGATCATGGTTTGGTGGTAGATGTGTTACACTACATGTGTGTAGAGGGGACACTAGGAATTTGCAACAGAGAATGTCTAACTTGCTGTAGGGTGTGAGACAGTTCCCCAGAGGAAGGGAAATTTGCTCAGTGTCTCAAGATGCAAAGAACATGTCCAGGGAAGGAAGAGATTCATTCTCCACAATCTTTGTTCTGATCCTTGACCCAATCTTAAATTTCACTCAAAGGATGAGATGATGATGTCTAAAAGCTCCATGTAGTTTTTAAGTAAGTGTCTCAATGGTTTACTCCATGATAATGTTAATAATGATTATATTCATTTAACTTCGTTAAAATTGCATGGAAGATTTAAACTGTTTAAAGAAAATAAAAGGCCAGTCCCCTTTTTTGTGTGTTTGGTGTATATGAAAATTGAATAATCTATCATATAGCTTTCTCAAAAGAGCTATGTTACAGGCACTTATCCCAATTATGCATATTGGGAGGGGGAGAGAGAGAGAGAGAAAGAAAATAAAAGAAGGAGGAGGGGAATGAAATAGAAGAGAAAAGAGACCAGGGGAGAGAATGAGAGACATAATAGTTTACCCTCAAGAAAAGTAAGAAAAAGAAGGTCACACTTTGGCGCGCCTCCACCCTGCTATAAAGACCAAAGCGAACCTGGGAACCTCTTGTGGTCTGAGTGCCGTGTACGATAATTGCCCTGGTTACGGAGCTCAAGCTTGGCAGTGTTTCCCGTCAGAAAGCAGAAACCTGTCTTCCCCATGTGTCCATTTCATATCAGAAGTCTGCTCTGAGTTATGGCTGTGAGGCCCACTGGTTACTATGAACCTGCCCACCCGAGAAGAAAATGTATTCAACTAGGAAAAAGGCTTATTGTTTTTTTCTAACTGTCCGAGGTCTCACAGCTGGCAAGTGTCAGTGTCAGGATTGGAGACCAGGGGCTCCTGGCTCCAAAACATTCTCTATACTCTGTAAATACTGTACACAAGATGGGTACATGTTTTACTATTTGTAACTGGTAATTATTCAAAATGGTTTTTTACTAAGTAAAAGGTAAATCAAGAATTATAATCGGTGGCAGCTTTTGCATTAGTGTGACGCATTTCTGACACTGATAATCCGGTATTAGGGCAAACCTCACAGGTTAAGGGCACAGTCTCTGATACGATTGTCCTTCCTTCACAACTCAGCCACAAGCTCGGGGGTTCTCAGGCCTCCCAGACTTCTGACCAACTGGCTACCAATCCAGGGATTCCCATGACCCCCTCAGGTTTGATAATTTGCTGGAACAATTCATAGAACTCAGGAAAGGGATATACTTATGATTTCAGTATTGTTAGAAAGGATACAAATAAAGACCAGCCAATCATAGGGCGAGGTCTGGAAGGGTCCCAAACATGAAACTTTTATGCCCCCAGGACTGCTATTCCTGGTATATGAATGTACATTGCCCACCGGGGAAGCTTAGTCAGTCCTCCATGTCTAGAGTTGATACTGCGTTTCATAATGTAGGCATGATTGATTGAATCGTGGGCCACGTAAGGAACTCAATCCCCAGCCCATCTCTCCTCTCCAGAGGTTGTACCGACGTCACTTGGTTCAAATCCTCAGTCAACTAGTCACGTGGTCGGGCTTTCTGGCATGGCCAGCCCCCGTCCTGAGTCACCTCCTCAGCACAGACTATCAGAGGACTCACCATGAGTCACTTCGTTATCACTAGCTCAGGATCCACCGTGAATAGCCGACATTCCTATCGCTTGGGAAATTCCAAGAATTTAGAGGATATCTCCCAGGAAGCAGGAACAAAGTCCAGACAAACTCTTTATTATACAATCAGGCATTTGGGTAATTCGTGAGTGTAGATTTTTTTTTAATAAATGTATTTATTTTATTTATTTATTTTTGGCTGAGTTGAGTCTCCGTTGCTGCATGCGGGCTTTCTCTAGTTGCGGCAAGCAGGGGCTACTCTTGGTTGCGGTGTGCGGGCTTCTCATTGTGGTGGCCTCTCTTGTTGCAGAGCAGGGGCTCTAGGCACACGGGCTTCAGTAGTTGCGGCGTGCAGACTCAGTAGTTGTGGCGCACGGGCTTAGTTGCTCCGCGGCATGTGGGATCTTCCCAGACCAGGGATCGAACCCGTGTCCCCTGCGTTGGCAGGCGGATTTTCAACCATTGCGCCACCAGGGAAGCCCCATGAATGTAGATTCTTAAAGTATAACACATTTTTCTTTCTTTTTTTCTTTTTGTAGGGCATAATTTGAGTGTTTACCCTAGTTTTGATGTTGCAGCAACAAGTCCCGCAATACTGAATCTAAACGACAGAGAGGAGAACCATATTGTAAATAGAAAATCATCTTTGAGGGAAGACCTTGTCTTGCCCACCATGAAACCACCCCAGATGGACTCTAACGAAGAGGTTATTAGGTGTCCAGGGCCAAATGAGAATGTCACCACACCTAGTCATACGGACGTGTGCTCAGAATCTCAGGTGTATCTGACAATTGGTGAATTCCAGAACAAACCAGGTTTGCCTGAAGATGAACGTCGGACTGGCCAAAGGTCTGATGTTGGAACGCAGCCGCCGACAGATGAGGACCTGCCCAGGAGGAGTCCTGGTCCAGAGGATGACCAGGCCCCAGCACTGACCTACATGGATGTGAATTCTAGCAATAAGAACCCCTGCAGAGCTGACCCCATAGCGGTCACCAGTACCCAGCACGAGAGCGGGTGCTCTCGAGATAACTATGAATTAGACAGAACTGAGCTAAGCAAAGGGGTAGCAGGTGGAGGTCATCACGATGCCAGCTCTTCAGAGAAAACCACACTCCATGAGTTAAGTACTCTTGGAAAGGGAGCAGACCAGGGGAGCAAGATGGTGCTAAGTCTGAAGCTCATCCCCTCGGAGCCCTGTGATCCACTCAGCTCTTCTTTGAGGGATCCCTTGGACGTCAAGGCTTCCCCAGAGGACCCTCACTCAGAGGAGCGGGAGGGAGTGTCCGTACTCTCTGGGGTCATCAAGAGATCCTCGTCCATCATCTCTGATTCAGGCATCGAGAGTGAACCAAGCTCCGTTGCCTGGTCCGAGGCTCGGAGTAGAGCCCAGGAGTTACCTAGTGACCGGGATGTCTTGCACCAGCTGGTTCGAAGACATGCTCTACACAGGAACTCCTTAGAGGGCGGACACACAGAGAGCAATACAAGTTTGCCGAGCGGGATCCAGGCCTCTCTCACCTCCATTAGCTCTTTGCCTTTTGAGGAAGAGGAAAGGGAACTGGCGCTCACCAAACTGACCAAGTCTGTCTCTGCGCCCCAAATCAGTAGCCCCGAGGAGTCTGCTGAAGGTGCGGACTCCCTGCAGCAAGGGCGAGGTCTTCCTGAGACTTCAGCTGTGCACACCAGGAGCACGGATCCCTCCGGACACCGCCTTCAACTGAGTAATGCTGGGGTTCACCATTCCCTCGTGGAGGTAGTTTCAGATGCTGACAGCCAGCAGGGCCCTGGTTACATAGATATCCCCAAAGGTAAAGAGGATCCGCTTGATCCTCAAGGACCCTGTTGTCTTGACGGCAGGACCGATAACCCTCCAGGGCTTGAAACCAAAGGTCTGAGTTTAAAAATACCACGCATCCCAGCACTTGAAACCCCTAGGTACAGAGCTTTTCCTAGAGAACTCGTGGAGACCCCAGAGCGCATGCCTAAAGGCTCTAATGTGGGGAAAGGAGCTCTTCCCAACAGCAGCATGTTGGACGTTGAGCATTTCATCCACCGTGAGGTGCCTGAAGTGAGTTGCACGTCAGCTGCCGAAATCATCAACCTGGATTCAGCAGGTGAGCGAAGCAGCTCACCTGGCGTCATTGATGATACAGCACTTAGTAGAGGACCTAACGCCGTCCCAGAGGATGGACGTGAAGCAGGCGCTGCGTGCTCCACTGGGACTCACTCCGTCCACTCCCAAGCTACAGGAAACCAGGAGCCGAGGGCAGGCCCCTCCGTCATGCTGTCCCACGTGACCTCTGCAGAGACCTTCTCTCTGGACAGCCTGAAAGCTGTCGAGGTCGTCAACTTATCCATGTCGTGCACTGCCACCTGTCTCCCTTTCTCGTCTGTGCCCAAGGAGACCCCTGCCAGGGCTGGATTCTCTTCCAAACAGACCCCATTTCCCATCACTCATCAACCTTTGGGTTCCTTTGGAGGTGTTCCGAACCATGCCAGCAAGTTGGAAGAGGAAGTCAGTGAAAGGATGTTCAGGTAGGTTTGCTGGTGGCTTACCTACACCAGCACCATCTTTTAGATTCTTCCACATATCTCTCAATTTCAGGCATACTATTTCAAAATTGTGATACCAGTTATTTTCTGGCTTAAATAAAGTGTTACATTCTTATCGTACACATCAGGAATGTAGAGTAGTGCAAAGAAGTAAAAACTATCATCAATAAGCCCATCTCAAATATAGCCCCTGTGTAAGTTCATCTATACGTCTTCCTATGTGCACCTCTATGTATATGCTATTAATTTGCAAAAGTAAGACAATTCTTGACAAACTCTAAGTTTTTTCCAACTTAATATATTGGAAACGTCTTTATATATTTATAAATCTATTTTTGCATTACCATTTTAGTGTAATATTCCATTGTATAAATGTACCATGATTTTGTTAACAAGATCCTTTAGAGATAAACCATAAATGTTTTTTCTTCAGTTTTTCTTACGATGAACAACTATCTTATGAGTGTCATTGTACCTCTGTCTTGGCATATTTCTTTGAGAACCTTTTGGGAATAGGACTAATTCAGATTTTCTTCCTAAGCCCCTTTTGTGTGGTTCTTAAGTTTATCGCTCCTTTTGAAATGCCAGAGTCCATCCCTTTATCCTTGTCTTGGGTTTGTATTCCTATTACTCCCTCACCTATAAACTATGTATTTGATTAAGTATAGTATGGAATCACTTAATCAAAACATCCCATCTCATTCACTTGTTCAAAAAATGCTAAACAGTTACACATTAAAGTTATCCCCCAAAGAAATTGCACAGGCAGGTAAATTTTGGATCCCATGTTTTATAAAGACCATTAAGTGCCTATTATACGCCCATGCCGTCAGTTTAACCAGTGCATAGCAGGCACTGGCCAGTGCCTGGCCAGTGCTGTCCTGGTTGTAACTGTGCTCTCAGTCTAATAAGGAGACGGGGAGATGACAGAAGCAAATGAGGGCAGTTGAGTAAATGGGATGGTTCATGTGTGCACAGCTGAACCAGAAAGAGAAGGACCTCATTTGGCTGTGGGGCAGTGAGTGTGAACAGAGATTGTGGCCATGAGAAGCTTTTTAGAGATGATACCTAAGCTAAGGAGAAAATATGAGACACCATGTTGATGATAATGATGGTGATATGGCTGGTAATCGATCACATCTCCTTTTTCACATTTAATCTGTTACAAGTACTGTTCTAAGCATTTTGAATAGATTATATCACTTAATACAACAAGGCAAAGACAACTTTATGAATTCGATACAGGTGTTATTCCCCTTTCACAAATGAGGAAACTGAATGCAGAGAGGTTATAAAGCAGTTGGTGCACAGCTAGTAAGTGTCTAAGCCGGGATTCTGACTTTGGCAGTCTGATTCCTGAGTCCGTGGTCTTAACCACCTTGTCAGGTAGCCAGGCAAAGAACAGGATAACCAGGTGGGAAAGGAATTTCAGACAGATAGACCCCAATGCACAAAGGCATGGAAGTAAAGACAAGAGGCATAATTCACGCAGGGACTTTATGAGAAACGTGTTCTCTTTGGAGGCTAGCGGATGACGCTGGAGAAGTACATGGAAGCAGGTTAATAAACTCTCACTCCCGGAAGATCGCGTAAAGATTTTGTGGATCCTTGGAGCTGGAGGGAACCTTAGAGGTTCTATTCAATGCAGGAACCACATCTGCAGAACCCAGATCAATACAGCCCTTGGTTTTCCTGGGTCACTTTTCTGCCTCGTTGTTCAGAACAAGCCTTCTTTCACTAGCATCTCCCATGAGGTCCCACATTCAGCCTTGGTCGCTTGGCCGATACTTCCTTGTAGTTGTCCATCACTCCTGCATCCCAGCTCAAAGCATCTCCTGTTCAACATGGAACACACAGCTCGGCTCATGATTAATTAGTGTATTCTCCAGTTTTTATCAGGCCAAAGAAAAATTTAAAAAAGAACTGAAGATTGATGGATTTCTGTACAGTGACTCATCTGTACTAGCTTCTGACATACCGTATTTCCCACCAGAGGAAGAGGAAGAAAATTTGGAAGATGGGATTCACCTGGTAGTCTGTGTCCATGGCCTGGATGGTGAGTTCTACAAGGGTTTCCTCCTCAAAGTTTTGTGCTATAGACGAATTATCATATTCATGAATTAATCTAGTTCAGGGACTTGTTCAACAAATGTTCAATGAGCGACTGTGGAACATTAGTAAGTATGCTGGATCTAGGAAAATGGCATGGCTTTGCTCTCAAAGAAAAGATCTCTCTGGCAAAAAAATATGTTGAGTTAATGAAATACACAAATGAATGAATTAATGCGAAGAAGGAATGAATGGAATGAATAAATCACTTCCACTTTTATGGATTCTAATGTATAACTAAGGGTCAGAGGAGTGAAAGGGCTCCTCTAGGGCTTCAGTGGTGATGAGTAGCAAAACCGGTGGTCACATTCTTCTTATGATGATCAAATAGGGAATGGTGATGGGCTTCACTTCTGTGACACGCTCTTGTTAATATCCTTAATTTTCCTCACTCTTGGGGCTAATGCATTCAATTGTCCACATCGACACCTGGCTGTATGCATTGCATGCCGGGACGCTAAGTCAACAGGTCTATTTAGTGAAGTGGCAGAGAATCCAGTGGTAGATCATCATTCCAGATGATGATGATGATGATGATGATGGTGGTGACGACTTTGATGATGGCCAGCATGTATACATCACTCACCAGGGGCCAGGGACCACTCTAGATACTTAACATTTATTAACGTGGTTGATCCTGACAATAGCCCTGCAGAGTAGCTGCTATTATCACCCCCATTTATAAGTGGAGACACTGACTAAGAGGGCAGCTGAGTAACTTGTATAAGGTCCCACAGCTAACGCGGTTGAGTCAGGATTAAAACCCATCTGTCCGGCTCCAGAGCCCATGGTTTCATTTTGCCTTTTACCAACAAGCTCATCTCTCCCCCAACCGGAACCTCCCTCCACATCCCTGAGTCGTCTTCTTGAAATCTTACTAGGTCTGGTCGTTCCATCACTGGGATGGAAGCTCTTTGTAGCTCTCAGAAAATAAGATAAAATGAACTCCTATTTTAAAAAGCTTCGAAAATTCCCAGCATAAAATATTCTTTATGTTTGATCCTTGTCATTCTCATCTCCTGCCCTTTCTGCTCTCCCCTCTTCCAGCTGCACCAATTCACTCCCATCTCCACGGACAGGGACCATTTCACACCACTGTGTCTTTCTCAACACTGGGTTTTCTTTCCGGTGAGCTTTCCTCTCTCTGCACTGACTTCAGTGCTTCACAAATTTCAGCTGTACACACATTTCCCTTCCCCTTATTTACTCTACCCATGGACCTTGTACTATAATTTCAAAATTTGTACTGAAATGGGCATACTTTTTGAGTGTATTTATGAAAAAAAAGAAACTTCAAATCACACCACAAATTAAATACTAGACTCACGTGCTACACACAAAGAGTCAGACTAAAAATAATTAATATAAACAAAATAAGTTTGCTGAAGTTTGATGTGTGCCATTGTCGGAAGACTTTTTGAGCTTGACACTCACTTTCTCTTTGCAGAAGTATTAAGCTGTTGAAAACATGCTTGTGTTTTTTTCTGTTTTTTTTTTTGTGTGTGGTACGCGGGCCTCTCACTGTTGTGGCCTCTCCCGTTCCGGAGCCCAGGCTCCAGACGCGCAGGCTCAGCGGCCATGGTCCACGGGCGCAGCCGCTCCGCGGCATGTGGGATCTTCCCAGACCGGGGCACGAACCTGTGTCCCCTGCATCGGCAGGCGGACTCTCAACCACTGCGCCACCAGGGAAGCCCAAACATGCTTGTTTTTAACTGGGGCTTCCAATCAGAAGGACCTCCAGAAAGACAAAGAATAACGTCCTCACTCATCCTGTGTACTTTTAACACAGGATCTATGGCCTTGCATGACCAGTGTGCGTCTCTTACTTATCTGATATTAAATTAAAATGAGATAAGCCTCTCAATCTCTTTGTGAAAATAAGAAATCTGGTCAGACTCCATCCTGTAAGCGGGAGAAGAGGGATGCTATAAAGATAGGCCAGCTTCTGCAGTATTTGTGTGGTGTCAGAAAACGGAGCCGCCAATCACAGCATTGTCACTTGGGCATAAAATCATCAAAGAGACAACCAATAACAGAGCACACGTTTCTTTTGAAGGTGATTTCTCTAGTTCCACGTCCATATGTTTAAACTTTGCTGAGTTTTACAGGATCCATTGGTTACATTCCACTTACAAGGCTATATTGATGTTAACAGAGAACTGAAGAAATTGGTAATGGTTATGGGTATCTGCCCAACTCTTCATATTGTGACCAAAGCCCAAGGTTTATATTCTTGTAAGTGTCCTCAGTGGAACACATTATCAAATCATATTTTTTTTTTTTGCGGTACACGGGCCTCTCACTATTGTGGCCTCTCCTGTTGCGGAGCACAGGCTCCGGA
The DNA here is from genome assembly GCF_003676395.1 of Aethalodelphis obliquidens. Classification (NCBI taxonomy): domain Eukaryota; kingdom Metazoa; phylum Chordata; class Mammalia; order Artiodactyla; family Delphinidae; genus Aethalodelphis; species Aethalodelphis obliquidens. The sequence continues at coordinate 13,090,873 of NW_020837985.1, read as the reverse complement.
CGCGCAGGCCCCGCGGCCATGGCTCACGGGCCCAGCCGCTCCACGGCATGTGGGATCCTCCTGGACCGGGGCACGAACCCGTGTCCCCTGCATCGGCAGGTGGACTCTCAACCACTGCGCCACCAGGGAAGCCCTCAAATCATATTTTTTGAGAAAGTTTTAAGTTGCAGAAAGTTCTCTGTTGCTCAGCAGCTGAAGGAGGGGGGCCCACTGTCATCCCTTCCTTAGACTCCTTGTGCTAAACAGAAACACCTGATACATATTTATTAAGGCCACAATGTAGAATGCCATTAGGTAGCTTTAAACAAGAACAGGACCAAAGAGCAAACTTTTACTGTCAGAAATGAAAGGAATGAACAAAATTTAACTTAGTACAAAATAGAAACATTTTCTAAAAGAAAGGGAGTATTTTATAACTGTAGCCCTGCGTGTATGAGCACGTGCTCTGATGGGCCATCGTCGTGGGTCACCCTTCTATTGGGTCATCCTTGAAAATTAAGAGGAGTCTGTCAAACATCTTTAGTTCTCCCATATTCTGTATGGCGTTTTCATCCTCTTTTGAATCCCTTGGTGGTTTCATAAAGAAGGGTATAAAATTGGTAGTCAACGATATCACTTCTAGTTTCCCAGCTGCTTTGAAAGGACGGTTACATGGTAAAGTAGGTCACCTATATAGCCACATAAGCAGCTTCGGACTTTCAACTCTGTAGGGATCCCTTTGAGGAATAGATTAAAACATTCATTAAGCTACCACTGAACCCCATGGCCTGCATGAAATTTACCCCTAACCATACTTGAACAAGAAGCTTATTCTGTTATATCAACTATTTCCCACGTGATTTTCGCTTCAGGGATGCATTCTGTGTGTTCTTTGTGGCTTTGCTATTGGCAGCAGAGCCTCAAGTCCTTGAGCTCTTCTTCCTCTGCCCCGATGGTCACTCACGGAGCTTGCCCTTGCCGACTCTGGTTCCCAAGGGTGATCCTTACTCTCTTGCACATAACTGTGCCCCTGTTTGAGGGACTTCCTTGCTGACAACCTGTAAATGGCAGAACTAGTCCTGCATTAAGGAAGCGATTTGAGAGGGGACTTGAAGACCTCACATTGTGCCACATCCGTGTGTCATCATTAAGTGACACCACTTGCAGAATGTCCTGAGTAAACAGAATTGCCTGTCAAAGAAGGGAGAGGCGGCGTGCCTTCCACCATTCCTGTGTACAGAACGTTCACAAGCCACATATTTATAGATCAGGGAATAATCCCCGTGAGGGAGGAATGCCAGAAAGGCCCTGGCCCTGTGTGGACAGGAGGAGGGGGCAGCACGGGGACCAGTGGATTGGACACGTTTAGTTGTTTTTATTATCAACTTATTGAGAAAGCGGGAGATGGGAGGGGGACCAGAAAGGAGTGAGAAATAAATCCCTTGCGTGTCAGCTGTTATCTGATTAATTGTGGGTCCGTGGTGGGGTTATCTGTCATTTTTAGGGAACAGTGCGGACCTCCGTCTGGTAAAGACTTTCATAGAACTGGGGCTCCCTGGAGGAAAACTGGACTTCCTAATGTCTGAAAAGAATCAGGTATGACAACAAAAGCATCAGAACCGGAAGAATCCCTGATTCGTGTCTTACGTGAGCCTCCTAAGGTCACCGTGATGGTTTATGGCCACACAGATGGGAGGGGACTTTACCAAGGAACACTCCCAGGTGCTTGGAAGGTCTGGAGAGCTCATTTTCTTTTGGGAGGAGGAAATAGTAAGAAGGGGGGACATGTGAGTCAGGTGACTGGGCCTTTTGACCTCACAGGTCATAGGTTGAGTGACAGCTCAGAGCATAAATGATTGGGCATCCGTGGGTCTGTACTGGGGAAGGAGTTTGTCACTGGCATCTTTGTAACCAGTGGAGCTGGATTATGACCTTTTCACAGTCAGAGGTAGACTATGGGGCCTTTGCCATTTCAGGTCTGGAGCCTTAATGGGATGTCAAGGTAGATGAGAACTGAGAGATTCCGTGGCCAAGAGGTGGGCTGGGTGGAATGTGGTCATTGAGTCCCATTCCATGGACTAGAGAGGGATGAGCTAAGTGTTCTTTGGAGGCATAGCACTACTTATAACTAAAGGGTCCCATGACCACTGACAATGGGAATCGTACAGAGAATAATCAACAAGCAAACGCTGGAAGGTACAGTCTCATTCCTCCTCTCTTAGTGGTCCGTCCTGTTGCCTTTTCTTTGACACCTGCTCTATACAAGGCATGCCCTTGGGTGCGTGGGGTATAAACGTGAGCAGGAGGAAAGAGGATCGCTTTGAGCATCTGCGACGCGCTGAGCGGTTGGCGTCTTTCTTCACTTACTTTTCCCAACCGTTCTGTGAAGTGTTGGCACCATTGTCACCTCACAAAGAGGGAACCCACGGTCTGACCTGGAGAGCCCCAATCGGGGGCTCCTTTTCTGGTTGTCGAATACTGATTTGTACCCTAATGTCAGGCGTGGGCATGCCCCCAGGACGCACGGTGGTGTTTAGTGGAGGAAGATGGGCTTGTGCACGGGGCCCGGCCTGGCCCCACGCCCTCCCCAGTAGCCGTTCCCTCTCTCTCCTTCCAGATGGACACGTTTGCAGATTTTGATACCATGACCGATCGGTTACTGGATGAAATCATTCAGCACATCCAGCTGTACAACCTCTCCATATCGCGAATTAGGTAAAAGGAAACCACAGGTAGTTAATGCTGGGGGGAGGGGTGCCACTTTTACGTGTTTGCTGTGTACAAGTTCAGCATGATGCCGTCTGTATACCGGTCTGGGATAAGTTAACCTGGGACCTTTAAGGAGGTAGATTACTTTCAGAACAGAAGTGGGTACCAGGACTGCTTGACACGCCCATATCTGTCATAGCAGGTGTGCAGGAGAATAAACACCGTGCGGCTCAGTAGAACGAGAATTGGACTTAAACAGATATCCTAGGTTTTAAATTCTCGTTCTTCTAACACTCCCAAGTTTGTGTCCCGATTCTACCATATAACCTTTTACAAGCTTTCTGCATCTCTGAGCCTCGGTTTCCCCATCTGTTAAGTGGGACCAGCCCTGAGGGGATGCGTCGCCTGCCCCGTAAAAGGGTTTCAATCAGTGCTAAGTGTGTCCTTCCACTGTAACAGGCAACTTGGCGTAAGTGGTTAAGGTGATAGTCAGTAGCTTGTGTTTCTCAGGCACTTGCAGATGTGGACATAGTGGTGAGTCCCCAATGTCCATGACCCATTTAGGCCTCTAAGATACCACTTCTTTATTCAATAGATGAGGTTTCAGAGGCCTACAGAGTTAGGTAAAATTAAAGGACACACACGAGAAGAGCTAGGGAGCTAATATAATATATAATATAATAGGGTTTTGATAAATAATCATTTAATTTGAAAGTGATGATGTGTCGACTCCATAGATCTTTGAGCAGCAGTGCAGCTGGAGCAGAGCATGTGCTGTGGGCTGAGAGCAGGCAACTCACTAACTGTACTGAGTGAACGAGGGATGAGTAAAATTGGAGAGGCAGGCAGAAGCCGGGACATGAATGGCCTCGTAAGCCAGGCTAAGGAGCTGGGGTTTCACCCTGTGAATGACCAGGAGGGTTCAATGCTCCAATGTGAATTTCAGAAAGAACCCCCAGGTGCACTGAGGGAGGCACAGAGACCAGAACTGGGGGGAGGAGGGTGCTCTAATAACACCAAGATGCCCACACTTCTCTTCTGACCACACTGGGCTCAGAGCTTCCGTTCGCAAAGGCCCCACCTTGGGCTTCACGTGACCAGCGTTTAGAAACCCGATGGGGATGAGTTAGCGGCCCCCCTTCTCCCTGCTGGTTCCCCTAAATCCCATGGGAGGTGGAGGGTGGCTCACCCCTTGGCGCTCCTGGTGCAGCACTTCCCTGGCAGCCAGCCTCCTGCTGTCACTCACGTGGACCCCTCCTGTCTCTCAACAGTTTCATCGGCCATTCTCTGGGCAACATCATCATCCGATCGGTCCTAACACGGCCCCGGTTCCGGTATTACCTCAACAAACTCCACACCTTCCTGTCGCTGTCCGGGCCGCACCTGGGGACCCTGTACAACAACAGCACCCTGGTCAGTACAGGTAAGACTCTCTCCAGCTTCATCATTCCTCAGAGTTCATTCAGGACCCAGGGGAGGGGGAACCAGAGACACATGCTCTTCTTGATGGAACCTGTGGCTTTGGAACCTCTTCAAAGCGTGAGACGGTGGAAGGAGACCTGGGCTCAGAAAGATGTTATTTTGTTTGTGAGCTGAATGAGATTAGACAAGAGGTTCCGCAAGGTCTCTTCTGCTTCAGTTTTCTGTGAATAAAGATAAATAGTGGTGGGGAAGAGAGAGCATGGGTGTCCGTGCAGGCAAGCTGCTGTAACAGGTTGCCGCAGACTGGGTAAGGGGGCGTTTACAAATAACAGACATTCATTTCTCACGCTTCTGGAGGCCGGAAAGCCCAAGATCAAAGCACTGGCAGATTTGGTATCGGGTGAGGTCCCGCTTCCTGGTTCACAGACAGCCGTCTTCACACTGTGTGCTCACATGGTAGAAAGGTCAAGGGAGCCCCTGGGGCCTCTTTTCTAAGGTCACTAATCCCATTCACGAGGGTCCAACCCTCATGACCTAATCACCTTCCAAAGACCACACCTTCAAATACCATCACGTGGAGGGGGTTAGTTTCAGCATATGGATTTTGGGGAAACAAACATTCAGTCTATAGCAATGGGCTTTGAATCATGTCACTTCCATGACAAGCTTATGGTTAAGCTCTAACCCAGGCACTCGAGGAAGACTCTGACCAAGACGTTTCATCTCTGTGCTACTTAGTTTCCTTATTGGTAAAATGAAGCTAATGCGTATATGTTTGTGTATAAATATCGATACATGCATGATGTGTGTATATATATACATATGCCTATCTGTAAACATATATATTTTATATATGTGTGTATGTGTATGTATGTGTTTATATATGTCTATAAACATGTACATTATATATATACACATATGGGGGTGTGCATGTGGGTGTGAATGTGGATGGGGGGCCTTGGGGGGTGGGGCTTAGGCTCAAGGAACAGAAGGGGTCCAGGCGTGCCCCCCACCCTGGTGTCAGAGGACAGGGGACCTCACCTGGGAGCCTAGCAGGCTTCCTGGGCTCGAGTGGGTGCAGCAAACGCCCTCCTTTCCTCTCCTGCTTCTCGGGGTCGTGGGTAGGGAGGGCCTCTCCCACCTGCCTCTCCTGATCTCCGCAGCCTCCCTCCTATCCTCCCAGGACCAATGCGGCTTGAGGGGTGGGCGTTGGAGGGCAGGGGACCAGCCTGGGAGCTCAGCAGGCTCCCTGGCCCCAGTGGGCCCAGGCGACCGCCCTCCGCTCCTCTCCCGCTCTTCCCAGAGAGTCCCTCCCGCCTGCCTCTCCTCATCTCCCCGGCCTCGGCGGCGCTGATCTTGTCTGGCCTCCACTTCTCCTCCCCACCTAGGTCCCCCTACGTCCTACTGGTTCACACTGGGGTTCCTCCCATCTCCTTGGGGGTCAGAGGCCCCCCCCCAGCAGCCGACAGGCGCCCTAGTTGTGGGGAGACGCTAACTCCGCAACTTCCCACACCGCCATCTTCCTTGCATTTTTATCAAATTCATTTCTTTGTGCTTGTGACGTAATGCTCATACTCACCCGTGTTAGTGTCAGCATAACCATAGTAAATGGAGAGACTTCGAAATAGGTTGAATTTAGCTTTTTGATATCCTAAGTGGATCTGTAAGGAGCATTCTTAGATACTTTCGGTACTTAGGACAGTTTCCTTAGGCTCGATTCATAGAAGGGGACTGAAAAATCAAAGGGTTTGGATAGTTTCATGACTCCTGAAGCCTGTCTCATAGATCTTCCATCCCCGCTACCGGTACATAAGAACACGATGTCCCTCTGACTTCCCGAGGATGTGTCAGATTGCCTAGCAGGCTCTCATTTCTAAGGTAGCTAACAAATCAGTTTAATGTCATCTTTCCCCCATTCTTCTTTGCTTTCTTTTCGTTTGATGCGTTTGATGTGGGTTTGGCTTTGTTTTTGTCTTTCTAGGCTTGTGGCTCATGCAGAAATTGAAGAAATCCGGGTCCCTTTTGCAGCTGACCTTCAGGGATAATGCTGATCTGCGCAAATGTTTCCTTTACCAGCTAAGCCAGAAAACAGGTGAGTGGATCCCCCGCAGCACCCCGAGGCCGCGATGAGTGAGAGACGGAGAGCCAACTCCTGAGCCCCAAATTAGAGTCAGGGCTACGCTGACTCACTCACGGAAGGATGTCACCATGAGCTGCACTGTTACACAGTCTCCTCAACTCATGGAGAGGCCAACAGCTACCCAAGAACTCAGCTGCCCCTGGACCGCCTCCCCCCATGGCCTGGGGATGGTATCATGATGAGAGGCAAGTGTGTGCAGTGTCATCTCTACAGCAGAGCCACTGCCCACCGAGCCTTTAATGTCCTAACTGCACAGGCCCCAAGGTCTATGTGCCAACTCCCAGCTCTTTCAGCCAGGTGCAGATCCACCTACAAAAAGGGCAGGTGGACACTGTCCATTTCTGTTGGCAGCGCAAGGGGAGATGGGGGTCCCTCTCGCAGGCCTGAGATCACACCTTCACCCGCACCCCGTAATAAGGAAGCACACGTAGATGTCGAAGACCCTACCTGCCGGGAGTGAACAGAGCACAGCTGTGGCCTCGTGTCCACGGAGAGAGCAGACAGGCTGCCCGACTGTCCCGCTCAGTCCTGCTGAGCAAGCCGGCCTGGCCCAGGGTCTGCCTATGGTCCACAATCTTGCATTCATTTATAAACACTGACTCTGATGATATCTCTGTCTCCTCGAATGTGAGTCCGGCATAGCCCTGGGCTGACGATAACCTTGGTCAAGTTCCTTACCCACGTGTGTCTCTGTGTGCTATGTTGAGGGTTATCCCCCATGGGGAAGTGAGGAAGGAGGCTCGGGCAGCAGGGCAGTTGGACCACAACGTGGTCGCCCCAGCCATCTCAGCGGGCCCCACCCTCTGGGAGCTTGGGAGCTGGGGTGGCCCTACAGAGGTATCCTGACGGAGGGCAAAGGGCTGGTCTTTATACCCCCTGCCACGTATCTGCCGGTCACTGAGTCCAGCCAGTCCCCAGTGTATTATGGTCTTGGGCTGTGATCTTGGATGAGAAGACTCAGGTCAGTGCAGGCGTCCCCCGCAGGGTCCCTGAGCTGAGAGCAGGCCGGTGGAGGACCTGGGCAGAGCACTGCAGCACCTGGAGATCCCTGAGGGGCTCTGGGGACTGAAAGAATAGGCTGTGATGCTTAATTTAAAAGATCCCTCTGCCTCAGTGTGAGACTGATTCCAGGGAGGTGAAGCTCCCTGCAGGGAGATGAGGTCAGAGGTTGATTTCCTCAAGCAGGTGACATGACCGAGGCCGGAACGAAGGGAGCCGTGGGGTTGGCAAGGAGCAAAGTACTAGATTTACTTCCTCATGGACTCCCCAGTATTCCCAGCCAGAAGGGCACATCTGTTACTTCCGTGTTGTTTATCTCTCACTGTTCAGAGTAGTGAGCTACGTGTCTCCTTAGCTTCCGTGACTGATGAGGGCAAAGCCGCCACCTTCCCTCTTTCAACCTCCCAACCCAGAAGGTCCTTATGCAGTGACTCAACCAGTGTGTCTGGCGTCTTCTCCCTTCTCCTCTCTCTGGGGCAAGTTTGTAAAATGTATGCAAAGCAGAGGCTAAGGTGAAACTACCTGGGTTAAAGCACCGTCTGGCTTGTTGCAGGTCTGCAGTATTTTAAAAATGTTGTGCTGGTTGCTTCTCCCCAAGACCGCTATGTGCCATTTCACTCAGCCAGGATCGAGATGTGTAAAACGGCCCTCAAAGACAGACACACAGGTGAGCCACATTCCTTTTCCTTTTTCCTTCTCTTTCCTTTCCTATTCTCCTTCTCCTCCTGGGTTTCAGTGACTTTCTGCTTTAAAAGCAGAAGGAAATCATGAAGGTGCTGTACCCATTAGGGCGCATCAGCCGTTCTGCTCGGGACTAGCCGCCCGACACACACCCAGCCCTTTTCTCTAGATTCTGCTGCTGAGCTCTGCCCCCACCTCCTGTCCGTCTTCCCTCCTTGCAGGACCCGTCTTCGCGGAGATGATCAACAACCTTCTCCGTCCTCTGGTGGACGCCAAGGACTGCACTTTGATTCGACACAACGTGTTCCATGCCTTGCCCAGCACTGCCAACACCCTGATTGGCCGAGCAGCTCACATCGCTGTACTGGACTCCGAGCTCTTCCTGGAGAAGTTCTTCTTGGTGGCAGGACTCAACTACTTCAAGTAGCGGCTTTGAGGGAATGGCCTTGGGGAGCTCACCAGAAACGTTGAAGATCCGTAAGAGCCCTGGCTGAGACATCCTTTTACAGACCTCTGTCATTCCAGGCTGGAGCTCAGAGAGGAAGGCGCTGAGGGATGGAGGGTGGGGTAGGACCAGACATTCGAGGTGCTTCCACTTTGGAGATTTGGGAAAGCTGAACCCATAGTGTAAAAGACGACAGACTTTGCCCGAACCTGTCTAGCCATCTGGCGTCTCGTTCAAGATGCTTTCTAGGAAAATTCTGAGAAAATAAAGAAACAATACTTGGAGTTGGTGAGCCCACCTTCTTAACTACCACTGGCTCACAGAGAGATCACTCCAACTTAACTAGATTTGTTCGGTGTGTAACTAGTTCATAGCTTTATCATTTTTGATGCACACAAGCATTTCAGAACTCAGGTTAACCTCTGTGCAGAAGTGGAACATATCTGTGTAAATACAGTCCTTAATAGATTCAAATGTGCCACTTGTTGAAGACCATGTGATGCCCATGTTCTCATTCTCTCCTCATGTTTTCTCAACAAGGGACAAAGGAATGCTTTGTAAACTCCAATTTTATTTCATAACAGCAGTGGGTGGGGTGATTTGAGGTATGGGGAGAGGCAGGTGATGCTATCGGTAAATGCAAGTTTGTTGCAGAGAAAAAATAACTGGTGAACTGGCCGCTCCAGCTGCTTCTCCAGATTTTTTCTGTGCGTAGCCTTGGTCCGCACATTACTTTCGCTATTGCTGAAGTCTCTGTCTGTGGTAGGGAAGATTGACTGAGACTAAACCTAGCAGAAGGGGGCACTGAGATGAATGCACATGTGTGAAGCTCCTGCTGATACACTTCCAAAGAAATGCTATGTTAGCATTTGATGCACTTGCAAAAAATCAAAACCATTCATATGGCCAGCTGCTTCTCCTCTCCGTGGAAGGGGAAAGACATCTAACTGGAGGAGTGCTGGATTTAAAACCTCAGGGGAGCTCTAAGAAGGGTGCTGGTTATCTTTCACTAGAAATGTCTTCTTGCCTTAGGAAAATAAAGGGCTAGGAAAGGTCACCACTGATACAAACCAAGAGACAACAGGGACAAACGTGAGATCAGAGATGAGAACAACAGCCAGGTCGAGGACTCACCTTAAATTGTTACTGGTAAGTGACTTAAGGGGAAGTTTGGAAAATTACCAGGGTGTTTAATATGGTCCCAAAGACTGTGTACACTCTATGAGTTAAAGGAAGACTAGAGAATCAGTTGTACCGAAGGGATGCATGACCCAGGACCATAGGGGTGACTAACACGGGAGACCCATCTTCCGGAGGCAAAAACTCCTGCTGCTGCAAAATTTGCTTCTAAAAATGTAGAAACTCATCTAGGACCAGATGCGTGGTCCCAGCCCCTGGACCAGAACCTTGGTGATGACCACCAATGCCATGGTAATAAGCCAAGTGATTCTAGACTCACCTGAGAATTTTAGTTCCTTGCATATTAGCAATGTGACTTTGGAAAACAAAGTAGACCATGGAGATCAAGTCCAGGTGGACAGCTTTGCAGGAGAGCAGACTTATGCATTCCTTAAGAAGGGCAAAGGTGGGGAGGGAGTTGAAAGACAGACTCCCACACAACAGATGTAGGGTTTCTGTGGGTCTTCTTCAAACTTTCATTGTATCTTGGTCTTAACACATATGGGATCAGTAAGTCCTCTGGCCACTCTCCCACTCGGTACTTTTCCAGGTTCCCGATGAGCATAGACTCTGGTTACTTATGAACAAGACCAGTCTGCTATATAACCCAGAGGGAATGTGCTTCCTGCAATGCAGCCTGTGATGTTGTGTTTCTTGGTCCAGATAAGTGCCCAAGCGCAGTGCAGGACCATACGTTTGTAGCAGCTTCTCCTTTTTGGCCAAATGAGGAGCCCTGCCCCTCCGGTGAGCGTTTCATTTTTGTGTTCCCAATGCCCATCAGCAAAGTTTGTCATTCCCTGGTCATTTGAAAGACCGTGCAGCCAGCGGTTACGGAGCCAGGGCGAATCAATGATCATCGTCTTTTCCAATAACCAGATGCCATTTTTAACTTCAGTATATGCTGTCTGGACATAGAACTAATGGCAATAAACGTCCAGCTGCGTGGTGCACCTCTTTTTTATAGGGGTGCTCTGCTGTCTTTGTAAACCCTCTCTGGCCTCTGAGCATCTATTGTAACTGTGTAGAAAGTACATCTCTATATTGTATATAAGAGTGTCCAGTGTTGCGTGTCATGCCTCATTTGAAAAGGCTTTTTTATGTCTCTTTCTATTGAAGTATAGATATATAATGTATATATATATATATATATACGCATAAAAATATATACATGAAATGTAAAACAGGGACATTCTATTATCGACTATAAAATTATAACAGAATGCCTGCCAACATAGTAATAGGTCTTCATCCTCAGCAGACTTTCTGTTGTTTTGTTTCTATGACTTGTTAAGTTTCTCAGAACTAGTTAGAAGTAAACATGCGTAATATCGAGATGAGCTGGAATTTGTAGTTCATGCGCCAGATACACCCAGAGAAGCAGATGTAAATCTAAAGTGACCTTGGGGCAAAATAAATACCTCCATGGCAGGTTGAAATCAGCTGGGGTGTTGTGCACCTGGGGAGAAGGTGGACCGAATTAGATTCCTGTTAGTTTCTGGAGTCCACGGGTATTGACTGAGCAACTTGCATCCGTGCCAGGTGAGAGCACAGGGTAAGATGCAGAGTCCCTGCTCTCAAGGAGCCCGAGGAAGATCTGGTCTTGTTATTACAACATGATACAATGAGGACTTTGTTGAGGCACAGGCAGGATGAAGGTGATTCTAGAAGTCCAGTCTTCACTCCCTAGAGAAATCTGGGAATGAGCCGTTGAAAGGGAGACCTGGAAAATGAGATGCTTACCTTGCACAGCCTGTTGCCACCAAATGCACGTTCATCAATTCATTCATTCATTCAACAGATACATATCGAGGGCTTACTGTGTGCTGGAAATGCATTGGTAAGATCCAGTAGTTCATAGTTTAGCAAGGAACACAGCCAGTCAAACGGGAAGTTAGAGCAGGTGGGCACCGTGGAGGTGGCAGGGATCTGATGGGGGCCCAGAGGAGGGACATCCAACCTACGCTGCAGATGTGGCGTGGTGTGTGGTCCGGAAGGGCCTCGTGGAAGCCTTGATATCTAAACCCAGACACAAGGCTGAGGAAGAGTTGGCTGCGTAAAAGGTGGGTTGTGGGGACTCTCAGGGAGGGAACGGAATGTGTGAAAGGTTGAAGATGAGAGGGAGCTGGGAGCCTTTTGTGCACTGGACAGGCAGATGGAGAATCAATTCGGGCATTTACAGGAGTGACAGAAAGGAGGTGTGAGAAGTCAGCCACCATGCGGGGATTTTCTTCTCCTATCAGGAGGAAACTTCCATTGTTAACACTAGTCGGAAAATTTCTACTCGGTAATGAGGGTCCCGTGGGAGACCAAGGTTCACCCCTGTCATCACGTCTCTCTCCAGGGTTATTGAATTGAAAGCATGCTCTTAGGAATTTATAAGCCCCCAAATGTAATTGACAATTTTGGTCTTTTTTTTTTTTTTTTTGCCATGCTGTTTGCTTTGATTTCACAGGGTTTACTTCTAAGCATTGGCAATAACCAGGGCTGCCATGTACAGCTGCACAGGTTGTATCAGAAGAAGAGTGGTCATGGCAGTGAACACATAGAGGAATGGTGCTTTCTTACCCCATTCTTACAAGGTGTCCATCCCAATATCCTTAGGAAGGATGATGTCATTCTTTAATTTATAGAACCAAGCACCATGTGCTAACATCTGGATCAGTTTTTTTCCTCCAATTTTTTTCATTCACTTTTTCTTTCCATGTTTTAATGAAAATCTCTTTTGTGCTGGGTATTGTACTAGACTGTAGAGATATTGAGATATTAAGATACATCATATATTTCTAAACACTGAAAGGATCTGGGACAACCATAAAACTGAGTGTTTTATTTTTAGCTGTTTTTAAATTAAAACCATGAAATCTCAGAATTGGAAGAGGAACAATAGGTTGTTTCATTCGGACTCTATCTGACATTTAGATAAAGAGCTGCCCCCATGAAGATTTTTCTAAACCTTCAAGGTGCCTTCCTGAGTCTTTCTGTGTCCCTTCCTCTTTTGCCTTTGTTTTTTAAAGCTTTATTTTCCATGGTACCTCTTTCCTATTACACATAATGCTAGAGATGTCCCAATAGACAGCTCTATGGAAAATCTAGAAAAGAAAAGCTGAAATCCTCCCAGTGTGCTTCTTTTCATGTTGAATGGTAACAATGCACCTTACTATTCAGTGTGTCAAATTCTAAAAACCGGTTTTAATTTTAGGGAAAAGGACCCCAGTGCCTTCTGTAGCACAAAGGAATGTCCTTACTATACAGAACTGGGCTTCTAGAACAGATGTAAACTGTGGATGGTCCTGCTCTGTTTATATCTAAACCAGGTTATTTCCCTACAGTTGATCTTTTCACAAGTAAATTATACAGTGGAGAATGTGTGTATCTTCATTTCATAGATGTGGTTAGGATTATATGGCTGTAAGACATAATCCTCAAACCCCAAACTTCATGACTCAACACAGATTCAGAGATTTTTAGAGGTAACACAAACCTGGGCTCTCATTGATCTTATTTTTAACAGGTGAAGGAGCAAAGGAATGGAAATAACATACAATGCTCAACTTTGGTTTGCTAAGTCTTGTGTGTGTGTGATTTCATTTAATCTCTAAAACTCACAATATACAGATGATGTTGGTTGAAGTCAAGTAACCTGACGAAGGTCACACAGCTTAGCAATAGTGGAGTCAAGATTTGAGCCCTGGGCCTCCATTTTATCCTTCCTGCTACAATTCCTCCAACCCAGAGAAGTTAATAAATTGCGAAAGTCACAGGTCTGTTAAGATCGACGCCAGGGTTCAAGTCTTCATCTCCTAAACTGTAATCTTATGAGCTTTCTCTCATAACATATTCCTGTACAAGGCACCTACAAAACCTATAAATGAGACGGCAAAGGAAGCCATCATTCAGTGACAAAGGTGGTTTTGTAAAGCACTGTCCATCAGCGTAATGGGGTGATTGGGGTGGGCTGGCCTGTTGGCTCTTGGTTAATCATCTGTGTTTCTCAGTCCCTATGTCTCGAGTTCTTCTTTCTCCTACTAGCCCGAAACCACTTTTCCCTAGACCACAATGCCTTTCCTTCCAAAGCTGCCCCAGACCATGCCTTCCATCTACACCTCCTGTCTCTTTCTGCTCTTCCCACGTTGGAATGGCTGGTCATACTCATCTGGGAATCAATTCCTTGTACTCTCGGTTGTGAACCTGCTCAGTGGTTCATGGATTGTAGATTCCCGCTTCAGGATGAATCTGAGCTCTGTGTCTTGCCCTCAGAGCTCAGTTGTCTCGTGGTTCCATGAACCCACTCCTATCTCATTCCTGTGTTCTGGGGGGGGGGTCCCCCACACATGTACTCCTTAGAGCAGGAACCATGTCTAATTTATCAGTGCATCCCATGGCCTGGCACAGAGTTAGGGTTCAGTAAGTAAGTACCAAAGAGGGCTGGTTCTTTGGAAGCTTGTGTTTTCTTCTCTAGCGCCTCATCCAATACACAGTAACTGATTCCCGTAAAGAAAGGGTTTGACGTTCGCTCACGTTTACCCTCTAAGCTTCTGAATTTGCAGGAGGAAAGTAGTTTCATGAGAGGAGACGTCATCATGGCAGTGTTCTGTAATGGGAAGAACTACTGTGTCTCTGGGGCATGCCTTCAAGCCAGGGGCTGGGGTCAAGTTTCCTCATCTATAAAACAGGCTTTAAAATGTCTCCTTTGAAAGGTAGTTGGCGCGGGGGGGTCTGGATTAGAAAGAGGTAAGCAGAGTGTCTGGACCAGTACCGGTGTCGAGTAAGCATTTTAAAATTGGGGGAATAGCTCAGAAATATTTTATAGCAAAAGTTAGCTCTAAGGAATTTTCGTTACAATAACTCAATACATTTTTACATTCATACACAACGGTTTGAGGGAGATCCACTGTGTTTGAAACTTCAGGCTTAACCTTCCAGAAATCAGAACATTTTGTTGTGATTCCAGGAGCCTCCAAACTGGAGTTTTCCAGCTCAGTTCTGTGCATGATTGGATGATCTATGTAGTAAAACTATTTTCCTGCTCAGGGTATAATGTAAGTCATTGTTAAGTTGAGAGGAAGGGCTGAAACCTGACACACAACTGAGAACAATATTACTTCCAATTTAAGGTGTTCGGAAGTGTTAGTTCTGTAAATGTCATTCAGAATCTTTTTATTGCATCAAACTGAAAAGACTTTTAGCACTTGGGCTGAAATGTCTTTTAGTCCAAGGTTAAACTTATTGCATATGGCGAAATACCCTGCTTCATCCTTCTTGCTCCAAGGAATTTTAATAATAAGCCAGGTACATCTGATAACCTATGCATATATCTTTTGCTTGTTTTTAAACAATTTTTTTTCTTAAAAGAGAGCACCCCACTCTGTCCCACACACTCTCTTGCTTGTGTGTAACAATATCAAAGTCTGTGATTTTTACCTTCATTCATGATCTTCCTGTAACTCACACCTGAATGCATTTCTTTTTAAACAGTGTTTATTTATTCTGTGCCGAGTTCTGTGCTAAGCACTGGCGGCTACAGAGGTTCGTCAGACGAGACCCTGCCATACAAAAATGTATAACCTGGGGGGCCGGGCGGGGAGTGGACATCCACATAAATAGAAGAATGTCCATATAGATAAAATAAGGCAAGAGAGCAGATGGGAAACATTGAGAATATTATCGTCCTGGCGCCTCTTAGAACAAGTCAAACTCCTGATATTGGGGTTCCAGCATCCCATCAGGGTCTGGAAGGAGGAAACCAGCCCAGATGAGATGCTGCAGTGATCTCAGCTGTGCCACTGAAGCAGGACCTCAAAGCTTCCTTGGTGACACTGACGCCATCCCCAGGTCAGTGTCAAGTCAGGAAACTTGCAAAAGGAGAAGCTCCGTGGTACATATTACAGCTCAATGTGTCAAGAGATGCTGCCTCCTGACTGGCATATTATCTGTCTGCAATACAGACTCTTTGGATGCTCTGTGGTTTTAATCTTTCTACTTATTTTCAAATTAATAGATAAAAATAATTATCAAGCAAATAAATGGTCCACTAATTGTGTCCATAAACATTATCACATTCAGGCTCGACCAAGAGAACTAACCTGTGGCTTTTGTCTATCAATCATACAATGTAGGGCTCTGGAATTTATTTTGTTCTATTCTGTTTTAGTTTAGTTTTCAAATGTGACCTCCTACCTTGTAGAAGGTAAAGAGAGGCAGTGTCTTCAACATGGTCCCTTTCTCTGAAAAAGAACCTGAATGTATAGCTTGATGCCACTGTGAATTCCTAATGCATATTTATTCTGGTGACAATGTCTGTGTACAATAATTACAATCTCCCACACACCCTTGGAAATTGTCTGTAAAATTATGATGATGGGAATAACAAAGTCATCAGAACCGATATAATTCTACTATTTTTCTACATTTGCTTTTTTGGTCGGCGTTTTGTGTAGCTTGTGATGTGTATCAACGATAAACAACAACAACAATAATAAAAAAAATCCTTTGACTTTCTCTTGCCAGGACTTTGTGTTTATGACATGTACAGTAGCCACTCTTTAGAAATGCACCTAAGGCTGAAGAGGTTATTTCTACATTTGGTCAGAGGACATCTGGCATATGATGGTTGTTTCTGGAATGCACACCAGAGGAAGGGTCCACGGTACCTTGAGGTGGTGGAACAGGGCAGTGAGGAAACTCCAGACTGGACCTTAGGAGGCTCAGGTCAGGAATGGGCTGTGTTTCAATGAACAGGAGACACCCAAGTCCTCATTGCTATGTTCAGCATACCTTGATTACGTGGACGTTTTAACAATCAGAGTCGCTCATTCAAAATGCCTCTGGAAGGGTGAGTTCTTGGCGTCTGGATGGTGGCTGGGCTGACTGTGTCTGGAGAATCAGAAGCAGCACGCCGTGGGAGAAAGAGCCCGTTGTTTTCTGCTATACCGAAAGGTCCTTCACGATGAGTCCATGCCCACTGCCCACTTCCGGTGGAAACTGCCCGTAAGTATAGCTCCTGCTGGAAAAAGGCGCCCCCGGCAGTTCCGCAGTCTGTGTGGTGTGATGTCTACACCACCTGATCCTATTTCCACCGACCACAGCTCGTTGGACCAGGGGTGAACCTCTGAGCCAAGAACAGAGCTTCTGTAGAGCGGCCAGTGACCTGTAATAGACAGGCAGAACAGGGGTGGAGGAAGCCAGCCAAACCAGTAAGGATATCACTGTATCTCTAGAATCTAAACTGGAGTAACTCAGAAAGAGAAGAACAAATATCATATAATATCACTTATATGTGGAAGCTAGAAAAATGGTACAGATGAACTTACTTGCAGAGCAGACATAGAGACACAGATGTAGAGAACGGACATATGGATACCGGGGGGAAGGGAGGGTGGGATGAACTGGGAGATTGGGATTGACATATACACGCTACTATGTATAAAATAGGTAACTAATGAGAACCTACTGTAGAGCACAGGGAACTCTACTCAGTGCTCTGTGGTGACCTAAATGGGAAGGAAATCTAAAAAAGAGGGGATATATGTGTACGTATAACTGATTCACTTTGCTGCACAGCAGAAACTAACACAACACTGAAAAGCAGCTATATGCCAGTAAAAATTAATTTTAAAAAACTGGAGAATGCCGCAAGGGCAGGGCCTTTGTACCTGGGAGGAGCAGAAAGACAGCAGAGCAGCCTGAGCAAATGGCCGAGTCATTGCCGGGGAGGGGGTGCACTGGTGAGAGGGGGCTCTGATCACAGAGGTGACAACAGGTAACCAGCCTGGAGCTGCCTTGGGTTCCTATGTCCAGTCTCTGTGGGATCACGAGAAACCACAGCCCCGGGTCTCCCATCAAAGATTCTGCCTCTGAGTGTTGTTCCGAACAAGGCGAGTTCAACATTATACAAATTGGAGTAAAAAGTGTTAGCTTAAACTGCCAGTTTAAACACATTCTTCCCAGTTTTATATTCTATGGTTTTTTTCGAAAGATCCTTAACATTCATTGTCCCAGTCAAGTCTGTGAAATAGGAAAAGCAGGAAATATTATTTCCCCCAACTTAGATGGAAAGAAACTGAGACTCTAAGACGCTTAAGAAATTAACCATATATTTCCAAGATAACTCATGACAAAGTCAAGACTTAAGTCCAGCTCTAACTTTATGCAAACATTTTAAGAGTCTCTGAAAACGGAAATTGTTGTATGAAGTGCCCGGTGAAGACACCTGGCAGTTATCACGGATTACAAATGGCGCTCAAGCCCGTTATCCTATTGGACCCTTGCCAAGCTCTATAAGACAGGACGATCTGATGGCTGAGGAATCCAAGGTGCAGAGAGTTTAAGTGTTTGACCGAAATTATGTCTCCAATAAATGAAAAAAAAAAAAAAGCATTCCATCCCCAATTTCTCCTTCTGGGTTTGGTTGTACTTTCTGCTAAAATGTTAGTGGAGCTGCAGAGGAAGATACTCTTACGATGGCTGATGTCTGGGAACAGCACCCCAGGGAGAGACGGTAACCTTGACGGGGAAGCAGAAGGTCACCCAGGCACAGAATGAACGGAGGGCAGCAGTGCAGGATGATTTGAAACGATTTCACCATTCACCTCGGGCTTCTCAGAGATCCTAAGTCACTGAGCAAATGAGGAATGTGCATGGGTGCTGATGGACAGCGGTGTTCAGTGGACCCCCCCCCCCCCACCGCAGTGTCAGACACTGGACCAGGCACTTTCTTAATCCCGCGAGCCAGCATTATTATCCCTATCTTATGGCTCAGAAGACAGTGTGCTTGAGTTCACACTGAAGCTTGCACTGGTCTCTGAGGCTCTTCTTCTCCTCCTTATAAGAACCTCTAAGACCTTGCTTCATCTGGCCTCTTGTCACTTCTGCCTAATCTGCTTCTCTCCCGTTTCCCTCCTTGCTGTCTCCCGCCCAGACACATGGGCTTCTTTGCTGTTCCTTAAACATACGGCCCATCACTGCCCCGAGGCCTTTGCATTGGCTGTTCCTCTTCCCGATGCCCTTCCTCCGGTGCTGCGAGCCTCCTCCTGCTATGTTCCTTCCTTTTGGTCATCCCTGCAAAGTCGCCCTCTTAACGACGCTCTCCCTGGACACCTGGTGTAAGACCTCCCTGCTCTCCCCCCTCCCCACTCCTCAGAAGCTTCAAAGCCCTCCTCCTGCCTATTTTTCTCCTCAGCACTTACATCAGCAACTAACCCACTACCTGTTTTGCTTATTTATCTTATCTGGTGTCTTTTCTCACTAGAATATCAGCTTCATGAAAACAGGAATTTTTTGTTTTTTGCCTTGCTTTCCACTTTTGCATTCTAGTTTCCTAGCACGTGGTAGGTCTTTAATAAACATTTGATGAGTGAGTGGATGAATGAATGAATGGTATTCATGAAGCACCTACTCACAGTAGGCGCTAAATGAATATTGACTAACAAATTCCTAGGCTGGAGCCCTTCCTGCTAGAGCAGGCTGTCTCCCTGGGGGACATCACTGGCTCTGTCCAGCCACATGGAAACTCTCAAGTGTCCTATTACCATCTCGCTCATGGGGGAAACAGGCAATGCAGCCCTTGGCTGCAAGAATACAGCTGTGGAGGGAGCCCTCCCTGGGTTGCACATCTGGGCACATCAGAGCAGGTGGCAGAGACAGATTCATGCAGCCTGCAGAGGGCACCCAGTGCCTGGCGAACAGCAGAGAGTCCGCTGAAGCCTGGAAGTTCCTGCTTCCACAAGTTGCTTGGAACACGAGCAAGAAAAAGAAAGATGGAATTTGAAACGAGAGGAGCGTGGACGTCAAGAAGCTGGGATTACGGCAGCATGACTTTTTAGGACTTTTAGCTAATATTAACCTGATGAGTGAATTTATCCCAGTTCCATCCACAAGCCCTGACAGTGGTGGCCCCTCTGCTGCCATGGTGCTAGGGAAATCCGTGGGAGAATAGACTACTCTCCTTATAGCGGACTCTGGCTTTACCATTCAGTGATCAGCTTGCAAGTTGCCTTCTCAGAAAGGGGCGCTCAGATTCCCCTCTGAAAGATGGCATTTACTAGTTTCATTCAAAAGGAGCTCCCTGGCTGGCCGTAGGGCAAAGGGAGCCCTTTGGAGATTGGGAGACCACTCATTCTTTCATTTCTCAAGTATTTATTGACAAGTTGTAAGGTTCCAGGCTCTCTTTTAAGCACTCAGGATAATCATTGGCCAACACTGGCAAGATCCCTGCTTTAAGGAGGCTCACATCCTAGTGAAGTAGTTATACAACGACAACAAGCATAATAAATGAGGAAAGATGCTGTTTCTATATCACTACCTCCTTCAGAAAGTGTTCCCTGTTTGCAAGAGGCGGAATTCTTTTTTCCTCACAGTGCTTTCTGTCTCTGAGTGCGCGTCATGCTATATAATAGTAGTATTATTGTTGATTCTTATGGCTAACAATTATAAATAATATTACTGGTGCCTGCTTGTATTACTGAGGGTTTGATTTCTTTTCCCTGTCTGATTGTATTCTTCTGGAGGAATGATCATTGGATATGTAAATACGAATAAAACATGGATTGACCTTTCTAGATTTCCAGTTCCTCATTTGTAAACAGTAGCCATAGCCCTGTATATGCTATACGCTTCACAAGGTTGCAGGAAACTCAGCCCCTACTTCCTAGCCCTGTGACCTTGGTCCTCCCTGCCCTTCGGTTTTCTGTCTGGGGCCTCTGCTGATCTGTCCCATGAGATCCCAGATAAGGTGCTAAGTCAGCCCACTCCTATTGTTCCCCAGATGAAAGGGCAGTGGTGGGGCAACAGGAGGCAGGATTCTCCGCAAACACTCGAAAAGTTCAGGGAGCAAACATCCCACATGAAGCAGGTCCCTCGTGGCTCCTTCCAAGACTTCAGCTCCTACAAGCAACTTGCAAATAAAGAGGGGAAAAAATTCTTCATAGGAAAAGTCAATTTAATGCAAATGTATCCTCCTAAATCTAACCCCTTTACTTCTCCTACTTTTTCCCCATTAAAAATACTAGACAGGGCTTCCCTGGTGGCGCAGTGGTTGAGAGTCCGCCTGCCGATGCAGGGGACACGGGTTCGTGCCCCGGTCCGGGAAGATCCCACATGCCGCGGAGCGGCTGGGCCCGTGAGCCATGGCCGCTGAGCCTGCACGTCTGGAGCCTGTGCTCCGCAATGGGAGAGGCCACAACAGTGAGAGGCCCGCGTACCGCAAAAAATAAACCAAAAAACCATCAGCCTTCCCTTTTCTTCTTAGCAGGTGTCTGCAAAGAGTTTAGAATGAGGTGAACTCAAATAAACATGAAGGGAGGGCAGAGAGGGCCAGCCTCTGCATGATCTCTTTTAGACTTTCACCAGTAGCTCACTGCAGCAGTTACTTTTTTGCACTTGGCCTGTGTACATGTAGCGTAAACTGCTGTTGTCATTTTCTGAGGTTAGCATGAATAAGTCCCTTGGTAGATTGATGATTTTTCATTTCTTTATTATTTACACATTATGACATGTTTTGAATGTTACATAATAAAATTTTCAAAGGGGAAAAAAGGAAAAAATAAGTCACGCATTCTCAACTCTTTTTCTTTTTAATTTGAGAGCTAGTTGAGGAAAAAACCATAAGCTTCTTCTAGTAAATACTGTGGATTGGATCAGTTGATATCCACTCCAAACGCTGTGTGCATTCCTGTCCTTTGGGGTTAGAAACCTCAGTTTTCGCCAGTTTTTCTTAGCTCTGCTTGTTATTAGAGTTCCAGATGTGATTTAGAGCAACCAATTTAAAATATTCACCTGAATTCAGAGCAGAGCTAAGGAAAAAGGCATCTGCTTAGTTGATGCTGATCATGGCCTGGCTCTGGGCCCCCTGGTTGTACGTGGCTTCCCTGATTGGCAGACAATGTTCTAATTCCAAAGCCTTCAGGTCCTGCAAGGCACTGCTGCACCAATGAGTCAGTTCTACAGTGAGCTCTGGACGCTCAGTCTAGTAGATTCTTTTTCTTCAGCTCTCCCAATAATTCTATTACCTCCTTAATACTCTGTAATAAATCCCCTGAAACTAGCTAGAGGAGATTCTGTTGTCTGTCAATGAACCCTGATCAATGTAGCATTCAATATATATGCTTAAAAATAGTAAAAAAAATTGGGTTCTTCTGCTGGGCCCAGGGATATGCAGTGCTCACTGTAAGACTAACCTGTCTTCCAGCAATGTTTTTTACTTGATACTCCCGGTAGATAGTCTAATCAAAATAATGTGAGAAGAGAGGGCCAGCTCCCACGCTTGCCCGCAGATGCTGTTTTAATTCATAATACAGCTGAACTCCGGTCCATTGTAATCTACTATCTGAGCCTTAGAGCCAGCTTAAAAAAGCAGAAGCAATGGGAATATGTATAAAGGCAGTTCGTGCACATTTTCTGAGTGTAAATTCAGTTTGAACAAAATTTTTAAAAATTAATTCATTAACTTATTTATTTTTGGCTGCGTTGGGTCTTCGTTGCTGCACACAGGCTTTCTCTAGTTGTGACGAGTGGGGGCTACTCTTCGTTATGGTGCACAGGCTTCTTATTTCAGTGCCTTCTTTTATTGCAGAGCACGGGCTCTAGGCACGCGGGCTTCAGTAGTTGTGGCACGTGGGCTCAGTAGTTGTGGCGCACAGGCTCAGTGGCTCCGTGGCATGTGGGATCTTCCCGGACCAGGGCTCGAACCCATGTCCCCTGCATTGGCAGGCGGATTCTTAACCACTGCACCACCAGGGAAGTCCCCTGAACAAAATTTTTAAATAGGCAAAATTTGCATTTGTCTATTGTCTACCCAATAGAAAAATGTCAACTCAGAAACAGTATGATATGTGGTAGACTTTTTAAGCGTAGTTGATACAATGGACCCCCGCCCGTGCCCTGGTCTTCTTCCTCTCCCACATCATCACGAGTCTTCTCCCTGTGACTACACAAAAATATCCTCTTCTCACCCCCACCTCTAGTATTCACAACCAGCATTTTCACAGCTTCTCAGGAAGGAAGCAGACTCGCTGGCGAGATTGTTGGCATTAAAGACGAGACTTGGACCACCGCGCAGAAGGCCATGGTTTCCCAAGGGCGAGTTCTGGCAGCTCCGATGGTGTCTAATAAGAAACGGCCTTTTCTAAAAACTCACACAGGGAGGACTCAGTATGGAACTCACTCTCCTCCTTTGGAGTGAAAATACTGCACTTATTAGCATCCTTTTCATAAAGGGCAAAGTTGTTTAATGAGCCCGTCTGCTTGCTCGGCCTCTAGTGTTCCTCTCTTTTCAGTTTGCACCCACATATCATGCAAACTTCCTCTTGTGGTTCTGGATTTGTCCGCTCGTTTGTCTTCTCCTGACAAATCAGCCACAACACTGCTTTTTGTTTTTCCCACTGGAAGGTGGTTGTTTTTCTTTTGTTTGTTTTCCCATTAATTATATAATAGATTTGGCTTCTGGAAATTCAAGTGAGTATATTGTGAATGAAAGTGAAAGGAAGCTGGTAAATACAGTACTGAAAGTAGAAGCTTTGCAGATGGAGAGACCTGACATCATACCCTGTCTCTCCCACTTCCTGCTGTGACAAACCGGGTCAAGAACATTTCTGAGCCTAGTTTTCTCCTCCAAGAAATGGGGGATGATGAACGTGTCCTTCTTCTGCTCTTATTTTCCTTCCCAGAGACTTTGGATAGAGTCTGTTATAACCATGGTAACGATTTTGTAGAAAGCTGGGTCTTGTAGAATAAGAAGTGATTCTATATCTCCTCCATCTTCTGTCTTATCATCTCCTCTATCAATATAATTTACTCTTTTCTTCTTCCTTTTACATTTTCTTTAATTATGACTTCACCATCACACTCCACATTTCCCTCAAGATTTCTTCCTGTTTTCCTCTTCTATTCCCCTGACTCTCTTCCTCCCTCCCTCTCTCCTTTCCTAGTTTCCTTCTGTCATCCTTCCTTCCTTCCTGTTTCCTCCTTCCTTCCTTCCTTCCCCTTCCTTCCTTCCTCCTTTCCTCCTTCCTTTTCCTTCCTTCCTCCTTTCCTCCTTCCTTTTCCTTCCTTCCTTCTTCTTTTTCCTTCCTTCCTTCCTTCCTCTTCCTTCCTTCTCCTTCTCCTTTACTTCCTTCTTCTTCATTTCTCCTTCTGCTCCTCTTCCTTCCCTGCCTCCTGCTTTTCCACTCCTTCCAATCCTCAACTTCTAACACCACTGACTGTTTACTGTGACCATCTCTATCACTTGAGATAGAACAGAACTATCAGTATGGACTTATTTCCAGGTGCCTTATTCCAGTGGGTTAAAAAAAAGGTTTGTAATCTAAAGTATTTCCCAAGAAGAAAGAAGGCACATCCAACAACCTTCTTCCAGATTTATTTTCATCACATTCTTAAGTAAATCCATCAAAACCAAATTGGCTGAGACTGTTCTTAGCAAGATTCTGTGCTTCATTTGGTGACGACTTAGACCTAAAACATGTGGTATAAGTCAATGAAGGACAGGTAAAGCTGGACCGAGACAGTGGTCCTTCTAGAGAAAATAATAAATTGGCTTCCCTGCAAAGCACTCATCTTGTAATTTTATTTGAAGTAGAGGCTGAGTGCTTTGTGGGAGAAAAATTAAAAAGGATTTCTGGTGGCAGAGCTGTTCTGGGGTGGGGGAGGCATTACTTTCAAATTTGTTGAGAAAATGCTTTGTTAAATAATGCATATTATCATATTCATTTATTTATTTTTCATCACTTATTTATTAAATGCCTACTATGTCTCTGGTGTACCTCTAGGTGATGGGATGTGGCTAACGATGTAAATAAAGTCCTTGCCCTTATGGAGCTTATATTCTAGTTGGGAACATACAGCAAACAAAAGTGGGCATAAATCTAAGAAACAACGATATAAGGTAGAGATAAACGCCAAGGAAAGGAAAAATAAACAGTGAAAGAGGATAAAGAGTGAGGAAAGATGCAATTCTAGACAGGCTGGGTGGGAAAATTGGTGAATAAGCCAGCACTGAATAATGAAGGGGTGTGAAACATAAAAATAGAAAGGCAAAGAACATCACAAGCACAGAATAAAGCAGATACAAAATCCCTGGTATAGGAGAGCAGTCGGCACGTTTGAATAAGAGAAAGGAGGAACAGCTGAAGGAAAAAAATGAATCAAGTGAGAGAGGTAGCTAGGGTCCAAATGATACTGAAGTCTATGGTAACATTTTTGAATTTTATTCCAAATATGAAAAGTAGTCAATGGAAGATTTTGATTGGAGGAGTAGGCATGGTCTGACTTACACTGTAAAAGGACTCCACTCTGAGTCCCATATAGAGCACATATAGAAGTGAATCACTTCTAGAAGTAGAGGGACCATTTAGAAGTTGTTATACTAATGCAGGTTAGAAATGATGGTGATTTGGACGAGTTCAGATGGCGTGGATTTGGGATTTATCTTCAACGTATGAAAGGGCAGGAATTGATGATTGCTTGAGTTTTACATCTCAGAAATAAGTCAGTCAAAGATAAAACTAAAGATTTTAACCTAAGAACCTGGAAAATGGTGTTGCCAGTTTGGAAGAGTTCAAGGAGAAGATCGAGTATTGGGGAAGGAAGACTCAAAGTGTATGTTTTGTCCATGTTAAAGTTGAGATGCTTATTATATATTCAGATAGAGATTTCAAGTTAGATATAGAATCAAGAATTTAGGGTAGATATATATATATTTATATTATATATGTATATATATAATAAAATACATAGAATAAACCATATAATATGCAGTTTATTAAAAGCTCTACATATGAAATAAATTATATATGTGCTATATGTAGTATATACTATATAAACTATATATGTATATTAATAATAAATTACATATAGTAAACTACATCTATATGTAGCTTATTAAAAGTTCTCTATATAAACTATATATATATATGTAGTTTATTAAAAGCTTTAAGAAGTTCTGCAGTAAACAAGCTCCTTTATCATTTTTTGGTCCAGAGTTTTCCAAAGCAATCTGGCTAAGCAACTTTTGTGTCTTATATGCACCAGGGATCTAGTGTCCCACAGAACACATTTTGAGATATGCTGGTAGAAAGCATAGACTGGAGACCGAACAGTTATACGTCTTGAAAATTCACTGCTGAAATATGAAAGAAGAAGACAAGTGTCCTTGTTCTTGCAGAGACATAACTCTGTAGAATCAGTGCTGAATGGATGGGTCTCCTCATGTGTTGATCATGTTGAAATTAGTGAAAAGTCATTGCTGGAGGGAAACTATGCTTAAATCCAATGGAGGCTAGATAACAGTATTTCTCCTGCCACCTCGTAAATATATCCAAACTCTCAAAAGCTGAAGCCACTGATTCTGAAAGTAGGGGTGGAGCTGGAAGGGAGCCCCTAGCGGTTGTTTTCAGTCTCCCATGCTGATGTAGGTTCGTAAAGTCTATGGGCATTGCATTCGGCGGGATATTTTTCAAACAATGAGTAGAAATTTATTACTATTTAGTATACAGTGGAATGTGTTTAGGTTTGAAACACTACTGTTAATTTAACACACTGGAATGCTCTGACATAGAAAGAAATGGATTGAAATAAGGATAAACAATATCTAAGTACATCCCAGTTAGGAAGGTTAAATACTGTTTCCTAAGTCTTTGTTTCAAATCTGTGTGTGCGCACGTGTGTGTGCACATGCCTGCATAAACTCAGAGATTTTTGGACCAGATTGTACTGGTTTACAATATTCTTACAAAGAGCCGTGACTAATATATTTGAAAAATAAGAATACAGATGGATGCTTTCATCCATGACTTATAAGATGGAAGAGATAAAAAGATTAAAGCAATCCAAATTCAAGAGCCTGCTAGTAGTGTTTGCTTCAGGACCTCAGAATCAATTACTAAATAATTTCTGCCATTCTTCCCCGAGTCTTAGCCATCTCGTATTCTAAGCATCGTAATTGCTTAAAATGAAGTATCATGGTAGGTACCTCATTGGTCTTTGTTCTTCTATTCTTGCATCTTTCAATTCATTCTCCAATTAGCTTTAAAAATATAAGTATGATGTATAGCACAGGGAGATCAGCTCGGTGCTTTGTGACCGCCTGGAGGGGTGGGATAGGGAGGGTGGGAGGGAGGGAGACGCATGAGGGAAGAGATATGGGAACATATGTATATGTATAGCTGATTCACTTTGTTATAAAGCAGAAACTAACACACCATTGTAAAGCAATTATACTCCAATAAAGTTGTTAAAAAATATATATATAAGTATGATGAAATCTCTCTCT
This sequence comes from Aethalodelphis obliquidens, assembly GCF_003676395.1. Taxonomy (NCBI): domain Eukaryota; kingdom Metazoa; phylum Chordata; class Mammalia; order Artiodactyla; family Delphinidae; genus Aethalodelphis; species Aethalodelphis obliquidens. The sequence continues at coordinate 13,064,056 of NW_020837985.1, read as the reverse complement.
CTCTTTCACACACACCCACACGCTAACACCTTGATGAGTTACTCATCACCTTTAGAATAAAGTTCAAAATACATAAACTAACATAAAAACCCCTGGCTTCTGCCTCCTGTTTGGGTTCATTTATCTGTACAGATTCCCTGCTCTTTCAACTTTATCAGTACAGTACATCTTACAAGTCATCAAATATTCCATGATTTCCCTTGACTCCAAACTTTTGTGTTGCATTTAATTCTGTCACTCTCTGTCCTTCAACTTGTGTGTTTAGATCTTTAATTTCATGGTACTTCCTGGAGGCAGGGGTTGGGTTTCTGCCATTTTATTTTCTGCCTCTGGTTTGCTGTCTTTCTCATTCCTTTCTTGCCTTTCTGTGGGCCATTCATTTTTTTTTTTTTTTAGAATTACATATTGACTTCGTTGTAGCATTTTTAACGTATTAACTGGTATATTTTTCTTAGTGTGTTTTCTGGTTATTGTACTGCACATACCCAGGTCCGCTGATGCATTAATGTTTTTCCACTTTGTGAAAAACTTACTCTCATTTAGGATCTTTTGTTCTCCGAACCTTAAAATATAACCATGTTAAGTATTTTCCCTAGATATATTGCACACCAAGTCCAATGGTGTTGTAGTTTTTGTTTCAACCAACAACTATGGTTTAAGAAGCTCACAAGAATGATGGTTACGTATATTTTTGTGTATTTTTACTCATTCTGATGTTTTTTCCTTTCTTTATTTTCAACCTTCTTCCTTGGAAATGATATACAGGGTAGAGAAGCAGTTTTAAGAATTTCTTTAATTTCCTGACAACACGGCCGTGTGTAGGATATGTGACCGAGACAGAAAGGCTTTTCATCATGTCGGTGGCAGTGACAACCTGCCGCTGTGCCTTCAAGCTGGCCACTGTCTGAGGCAGCATTGGAAGTATTCCGACACCAGGGAAACACCCGAGCTTAACTGGAAAGTCCACGTCAGGGGACTTCCTCACCCTTCTATGATACAGGTTTCATCCCTGCTTTTGTGCATTAGGTACCACCAGCAAAAGATGTTTTTTCTTCTATTTACAAATATTTATATCCTGCCCATTGTTCCAAACCTCCCGTGGATATCTCCTCCTTCCTGAAGCATCCCAGATCACTCTGGATAGACGCATCTTCCTTATCCCTCTCAGAGCCCAGGATGTAAACATCATTTATGTCTCATGACTATTTCCACATTGTGGTCGCTTTTTTGTAAGAGCATCTTCTCTGCCCTCCTGGACAGTGAGGCCACCATAACCTGGTCCCAACAGTAAAGACACACGAAGCCCCTTGCCATGGCCTCCTAGGCAGTGGAATTGATAGAGCTGTGCACACCTACAGGGTTGGCACCTTGGACAGAGGTGACCGTTCTCCTTTGGGGCATTCCCAGGGGAGACATCCTTGATATGGAATCATGGTAGGGAGTGTGCCAGATTCCTAATAATGGCAAAGGCACACTAGGGAGAAAAAGAATGGTGTATTGAGAAACTCTTAGTGTGGAGCCTAGAGGGGCAAAGGACAGGTAGTGATAAATGAAGGTGGAAGATTTTGGCAGAAGCCACACCACATAGCACCTTCCTACAGCCCATGGCCAAGTGCATTTATTAAGCGGTATTAGGGGCTGTACACCATCCCAGGCTTTGTGGATACAGCAGGGAAGAGTAAAGTCCCTGCTCTCCTGGGCTTATATTCTTGTTGGTAAGATAAGCAATTAAACTAAACAATGCAACAGCATTTTCAGAAACGATGAGTGCTATAAAATATGTAAAACAGGGTAAGATGATAGTGAATGAAGGGTAGTAAGTGGTTGCTTTAGATTAAATATTGAGGAGAAGCCTTACAGAATTGAAACCTGAACATGAATCCAAAAACTAAGGCAAAGATCTGGGGAGGCCATTCTGAAGAGAGAGAATGGCCAGGGCCGAGGCCAAGGAAAGCGTGGAGATTGGCAAATCAGCCAACATCTCTAGCGTGGTTGTCGCAGCATAGGTAGAGGAAAGGGGACGTGGGCAGGAAGCCACTGCAGGGCTTTAAGTAGGAGAGGGCCATTCTGCACTCAAACGTTCACCACAGCCGTAGAAGGAGAGCAGGGTACACAGAGGGGGAGACATGAAGGTTGAAAGACACATTAGAAGGAGAGAGATGATAATGGCGTGGAAGAGGCGATGATGGAGATGGAGGCGGGGAGAATGACTTTGACAGCTACTTACCACCTGCAGCCAGAAAACCTAGTCCCAGCCCTCACCGTCTGTCCCCTAGATGGTTGAGTTAGCCTCCTAACCGGTCTCCTGTCTCATTTCTCTGCCATCTCTTACCCATACAAGACCCACAGGAATATTTCCTTTTAAACTTTGTCTTAATGTGTAATATGATACAGAACAATGCACAGACAAGAAGCCCAGAGCCTGATGAATTTTTACACGTCGAGCGTCTCTTATAACCAGCATTCAGATGAAGATCGAGAACCTGCACCTTCGTCCTCAAGCTGCCTCCCGCTTCCCTCCAGGTACCAGCTGCTCTGCACAGAGACCACCACCCTGACTTCTGTCGGCAGAGAAGGGATGCGCTCACTTTCCGACTCTGGATAAAGAAAGCCAGCATGTATCCTTTGGCATCATGGTTTTCTTCCCTGTACAATGTATTTGTGAGATTTGCCCATATTGCTGTGGGGAGAATCTTTTAAAAACATAAATCATACCATGCCTCCTTCCTGCCCCAAACCCTCTGATGCTTTTCTATCACATTCAGAATAAAACCCTTATGGTGGGGCACAGATGTCTACCTGCTCCAGCTTCCATTTCTTTCCCACCTTGCCCTGTTTCTTCCTCTACCACCTCTTCCTTGCTGTTGCCCCTGGAACTCACTGAGATGTTCCCCGTATCAGAAGCCATTGTGTGAGGTGGGGGATTACAATGCCCAGTTGATGAGTGCTCGGTTTGTCTTAGGTCACAGAACTCAGTGCATGAGGAGCCGATACGCAACCTTGAATCTAGCCCTCAGTCTCCGGGGTCCTTCCCCTCCCTGTATAGCCTGACCATCAAGGCTGCAAAACATGTCGCCCACCCTCCCTGCTGCATCGTTCTCCACAGAACCTAGTGACACAATCAGCCTTTCATCAGCAACCACCCTTTCCCTCAATCACTCTTTACTTCTACAGCCATTCTTTGCCGAGATCACTTCCTCCCCCTGGAATGTACAGTTGCCCCCATTCCAGCCTCACCACCTCACCACCTGCCGTTATAACTTGCTTGCTAAAGTTCTTGTCCATTGGTCGTGGCTGGGTTGAAGGAAGGTAGTTTCCTTCATACGGAATCTGGAGTCAAGGAACTTGGATGTTAACACATCTCAGTTTCTGTCTTTGATTTGAAAGGCAGACTACCGTGCAGCTGGTCGGAACCGACATTTATTGCCGAGTGGTTAGAACTTGAATTTGAGAGTCAGACCACCTGGATTTGAAGACCCGCTTTCCCTAGGTGCTCACGGTGTTTCTGTGGAGATGAGATGAGTCAGTACACACAAGGTGTTTAGAAGGCTGCCGGCCCTGAGCAGCGCTCAATGCATTCACCTGTTACTGTTGAGATCTCCCCAAGGAAGCCTCCAATCACTCCCAGTGCGCTGGAAACACTTCCGTGGAAGCTTGCCTGGCAGGCTACATGGGCTTCTCCTCTTTCAGCAAGTCATGGACGTGTACATCTCTCCAGGAGGGATTTTACTTCTTGAGGTCAGGGAGGGTGTTTTTTGGTTTTTGTATTCTCTGTGTCTGGCAGAGATGAAGCCTTTTACCTTGTTGGATTTTCTAGTCTGGAAAAAGAAAAGGAAAGTCCTCAGATGCCCACGAGATGGAGCTGTGAGTCCACAATCGTGATGAACAGGAATTGCAGGAAAAGAAGACTCCGTACAAACCTGTACCAAGCCCATCTCCTGGGGGCTGGGGCAACTGATCCTTGGAATTTATGCAGCACATATAAGCCGGTTCTCATCCAACATGTGTTTTATCAAGCATTCTTTTCAGATGTTAGGGAAAAATTCAGAAAGAGCCGGGTGAGAAACTCTTCTTTATTGAACAACGATCCTATGACATTTGTGCATTGATGTAATTTCATTTCGTGGTCACTGAATGAATAAATCCTTACAATCACTTTGCAGAGCCTGCACTAGTATCCCTGTTTTCTAATGAGCACACTGAGCATTCCAGAGGTCGAGTTCCTGGCCCAGGCTCGCCTACAGCACTCCTTAGGCTGCCAAGTCAAGATATGAACACTGCTCCTTTCGAATTTCCAGCCTGTGTTCTTTTCAGCTCCAGTGCCCTACAATTTCAGAGAATGATGGCATGAACTTGGATGGGTACCATTCATGGGTGTAGTTATCCTCTCAGTAGAAACAGATCCTGTTCCTATGGGGACTAGGGGATGGATTGGCCACCATGACCTTGTGTAAAGCTTCTGCAAATGGTCGTCACATACAACTTTTATTACATAGATTGCTGTGTTGAAATTACTAGTTTATGCTCTAAATGATCTCCTGTGCTATGTATAGTAGTGGGTCTGTCTCTTTAATGGATTTTCCAGTTTTTACTGCAGGCTGGTTAAATGCAGACAGTAAAGGGTCAAGGGTTCCTGGTCTCCTTTTCTCCTTAATTTACTACATTTCAATTTGTTGACTTCTGAGATAAGTTAGTCTGGTGAGAAAGCCTCTCTTTATGTGGATGTGACCATGCTTTGATTTTTCTTAAAAAAAAATAGGACCAAATATCAGGACATCAGTTGACAGAGATCAGTCCAAGGGTTTTATGCCCCTCTTATTACAGGTCAACTGCTCAAATAGCTTTTATTCTTTGAAAAACACTTTTCTACGTACTGGCAATAAACCAGGCAGTAGCGATAGAAAGGTGAGTGAGTTCCTGCCCCACGCTGCTTAATCAGAAAGCCCCCCCTTGCATTCAGCCTTCTGCCTGAAGAAGTGCATCTGGACACAGTGAAATTGTTCTTAGCCCAGGCTTGGTGGTCAGAGGCTGTGGACAGCTGAGGGCTTGTCCAACTGCTTCCCTGAAGAATCAGTCTGCTCCCGTTTCACCTGTGCATCCGTTTACGATCATATTTATCAGGTTAAGAGCTCAGTAAATATTTAATGAGTTGAATAGTTTTGATAATCATGATTGAAACGACATAACTCAGAGATGTGCGCTGATTGCTTAAATATGGCATTTCCGTGGCAAAAGAAAACTGATAGCCGACCAATAACGTTTAATTGCTAGAAGAAAATGTAGGAGTTGGTAGATGAGAATAGTGTTGATACAGATATCTTTGAAATATCTGATGCTATGGTAGGAGCGTGTGTCCCAGCATCAAACAGATTTGGGTTTCATTTGCAACTCTCAGTGTTTTATGTGACGTTGAGTAAGTCCTGTCATCTCTAATATGCAAAATAGGAAATATAATGCCCACCTACAAATGTCAAATTTGTGTGTGTGTGTGTATAAACACATAAATCATGATACTCACCATCTTGTTGACCATGAGAATCTGATTTGCTTTTAAGCATTGGGACGTGAGTATGGAATGATGTAGTAGAATGGAATAGGAGTAGAAACAGATTCTAGTGAATATCCCCCACGAGCGAGCTGACGTAGGGTAAAGAAGGAAGGGATGCTCTCTTGGGGGACAGATGATAGGTGTCACCTTGAACATACTGGAAAAGACATGACCAGAGCATATCCACATGGGGATGTCCAGATCTCAAACTGTATGCAAGCTTTGATGGAATAAAGTTAACGATGACAGTAAACTCAGAACCTGACTCACCCAGAGCTCAATGTTTGAACCACAGCCTCCTCTGATTCACATCCCTTCACTTGCACTGGATGAGTAAAGGTATTCAGGTGCTGAACTCACAGGGGATAAAATTCGCCATTCTCGTACTGCCCTCAAGTCCCTGGAAGTATGCCCCCGAGTTCAGCACATAGACACTGTGTTTTTAATTCTGAAATCACACTTGGAGACAGGCTGTCCTTCAATTTAATTTGATTCAATCAATATTTACCAAAGGTCAGCCAGGTTAACGCAGTTAATATAGTAGATTCCACAAGAAGAATACTGAAAACGAAAGGTTGAGCTTCCTGGCTTTTAATAGTTTACAATATAATTGGAGCCAAAAAATAGAGACAACAGAGAAAACAATATCTTTTAGTAGAATGCATTGTCTATCTATGAAACATATTTAAAAGAACACTATGCTTTCTTTTATGGATTTAAAAGGTCCTAGAAAATTTCTATAAAGTAGATCAGATTTTACTAGGGGTTTCCGTGATAAGATGACAGACATGCACCGTTCAGGGAGAGGTTCTCGCTGGACTGAGTTAAAAACCTTCAGGAAGATGGAAATTGGGAGGTGCTGATTTGTCATCCTGGAGGTAGCTGTCTCTTCTCTAGCAGTTCATCCCTACGCCTCCTCCAGGGAACGTCCCAGGCTCTGATGGATTTCACCATATGCAGTGCTCCTCTGCGGGCTGCAGAAGTTTAAGATGTAGTCCCTGAGAGTCAGGCATGAGCAGGTTATTAATCGCATGTACTCACAGCCCAAAAGAGGAGAACACGTGCCACTCAGGGCACACCACGTGCCATGAAGATTACATCTGAGGACAGAACAAACATCCCGGGGCTGTAGGAGACAGACTTTGTAGTATCAGGGGGCGAGGTGTCCCCTTCTTCCCGTGGGAGGATGTGATTGGCTTGTTTGAATAATTCCAATGGCTGGCAGGAAACTGAAACCTACTCCTCAGGTGTAAGCAGGAGCTGTGCCTCGTGCTTTCGATACAGAGAGCTGTTTGGCTATGAGACTTCACCCGTGGGAGCACAGTGGGGAGTGGAATTTGCAGTTAGGTCACGGAAGCTCTCCCTGTTTCACCAGATGTCAAGACATTACATAATATTGAGACTTGATTTTAGATCGTACACAACAGCAGTGGAGATTTTGGATATCCTTGTCCTCTCTGCTGTTGACATTTTTCTCCCATTGACAACGGGCAGCAACGTTTTCAAAACATGCAAAGCCAGGAACGTCCACTTTAGTAGCTTTTATTAAAGGCTTTTAAGGATCAGCCACCTTATCTTTTACAAAATCCACAAGCCTAGACCTATGGTCTCCTGTCTGGTTCTATGTAAGTACTTGCTGATTGAACGGCATGTAGATTGGCGAGCCCATCTACTTCCTTTAGAAAGCTCTCAGTCCTGCAAAACAGTGGCATTGATATTGACATCATTAACAATCGCTATTGTCTCTAATCCTATCAGGAAAGGGGAATAGCATATTAATTTATCAGGTGATGAAATGGAATCCCAAAGAGGTTAATTAACTTGCCCAAGACCATATTGCTGGTGAGAGTTGGATCCAGGACATTTCACATTATACTTGTAATTGCTAATAGAGACCGAAGTGTATTAATTGCTTCCAACCTGTCTCCTTCACTTGTAGCGTGTTTCCTGGTGGCAGAGACCATTTCATAATCCTCTCTGCATCTACTGCGGTAGCTTCACGGTCTGCGGCAGCTTCTCGGTCAGGGCAAAAATAAATGTCTGATGGAAAGACATTGTATTTTGTTGTAGTAAGAATGGAAAGGGGAGGTTTTTAAGGAGGAGTGAAGGAAGGCTGACTTTCTTAATTATAGGATGGTGAGTGGGTCCCTCTGGGCAGGTTAGTTGTCTTAGCTAACCCATCCTTCTTAGATATAAGTTGGAGGAGAGGTGCTGTTGAGTGATTCAGTCTCCCTGTAACCCATCAGTCTTAACCAATTGTGGGCTGACTCAGGGGTCAGATCCAAAGAGGAATCAAGTCAGTTAGGTCTGTGTTGGAGTCTGAAACGAAATCTCCTATGACTTCCAGCCAACCTAGACTTTGGAACACATTTGTGGAGAGACTTGGGTCCATCTTCAGAAACTTAGCCACCGCAGGGCAGACTGCTACCTGCTTCACAGCTTGGCCACCAGAAGAATACAGAGCAATAGAACTGGAATTCAAGGCTGTACTTTTCTTTCCAATTCAGGGGAACTGTGCAGCAGGAACCACCCCTAGCACCTGATGCAAATCGTCCCACTACATCCTCACAACGGCTCTCTGAGGAAAGGACTGTCCTTCTCTTCAGTTTGTAGTTCGCTGGCCAGTCATACATGAGTTTTGTAGATAAACTAGGGGAGGACTGAAGCCCTTGCCTTACTGCAGTACCTTTAATAAAGAGCCTGCTGAGAACTAAATAGCTATTCACTGGGCATCGGCTGATGTGAGATGAAGAAAACAGCATTTCGCTGATAGAGCCCCTCTTCAGACTTCAGAATCTGATATCAAGGCTGAGGATCCTCTCCCACCTTCGCTTACGTCTGCTTCCCAAGGCCAAGAGCAGGTGGAGATGCCAAATGCTGGGTTGTCAAGGGATCATCCACTAGAAGACATTTGTCATACATGTCTCTCATCTGACAATTTAATTGGGGCAAATTTTGAAAATTTCCGGAAGATTATTGAAGAGGCTTTTTTTAAAAAATTAATTAATTAATTTATTTTTGGCTGTGTTGGGTGTTCGTTTCTGCGCGAGGGCTTTCTCTAGTTGTGGAGAGCGGGGGCCACTCTTCATCGCGGTGCACGGGCCTCTCACTATCGCGGCCTCTCTAGTTGCAGAGCACAGGCTCCAGACGTGCAGGCTCAGCAGTTGTGGCGCACGGGCCCAGTTGCTCCGCAGCATGTGGGATTCTCACAGACCAGGGCTCGAACCGATGTCCCCTGCATTGGCAGGCGGATTCTCAACCACTGTGCCACCAGGGAAGCCCGTATTAAAGAGGTTTTAAATGTCTCATAGAAGAGCCTATAATAGCTCTCCCAAATGACAGGGAAATGAGCAAGCAAGGTGGTCCTTCCACAGGTGACATATTTGGAACTTCTTCCTCCCCACCCTCACCCTTTGCTTTTTAACGTAAATGACAGATTTCAGCTTCAAAATGAGACTTTAAAACACAGCCTGCTCTAGAGACGGTAAGTCCCTAATTCTCTGGCTGGCAGAAATTTTCCATCCTAGTTCTTAATCGCTTCCACAGTTTCATGTTTGAGGCTCACAGTTTATTCCATTGTTGAAAGTTACATTAATGCCCGCAGTAACAGTCTTTGCTTTGCTGTGTCAAGGAAGAAACGTGACAAATGGAATTTCCCTTTTAGACCAGAGAGGAGAGGAAAGACCTATGAGCTGGAGTTAGGAAATATCTTTCTGTGTCTGGCACCTTCCTGAGGAGAAGACCAATTAATTCCACCTTTACCCATCCCCCAGGGGGAAAAAAAGCAAGACAGTTGTTTTAGGCTCTCCTCCAATTAAGAAAGTTACCTCTGATAAATCATTCTCTGATTCTTTTGATTAGGATGAGATGGAAAATTCGGAACTTGCAGGGACAGAAACTGATCAAAGAGCTTCATTCTCTGGAAAATGTAATGTCAGAGAGGATACCAACCTCCTCCCCTTTCTCACCTTGCCAACACGCAGCCTGGGTGGCAGGCAGCTCTATGCCAAAGCTTGGACTCTTCGTCATACATACATCCCTGAGTTCCAGACACGGTCTGCTTCCTCAGAGACTGGGGGTGAAGGAGAAAGAGTGGTACCCAAGTTTCATGTCCAAATTTCACAAGTTCCAACAGGTGCACCTTTCAGCAAGCAGAGGGTGATTCTGACTCCTTGAATTCTTTCATAGGACAGAAGGCATAACCTGTGCTGATTTCCACTTGAGCTCTCCGGTGTCATGCTAGTGATCTTTTTCTAATCTATCCATGGGACGTACATGTCCACAAATGCAAACAGGTGGAATTTCATCATTAAAAAAATAAATGGTGCATAGTTATTAGGAGGAGGGGATAAAAGCTTTAGCAGGACATTTAGAGATGGTGTGCATTCTGTCTTTACACAAGGGACATAGGGGCTGTGCCCACACGACTGAGGCATGATGGGTCCAGGATTAAGTCCCATCTATTCTTATGAAAGGTGGAAAATGTCATGCTTTGATTAAACCAGGTGGCACTGGGGGACTTTCCAAGGCTGCCCAAAATAGTAAGGGATTGTTTTTAAAACGGATATTGCTGTATGATGGCTGTTTACCTCTCTTGTTGAATTGTTTCCCTCTCTTCGGAGAGATGGACGAATTACCTACACATTTCAGTAGATTGTTATTTCTAAAACAATGACTGGCCTCATCTGTTCCACAGCTGGCTGGGGGCCAGCACAAGGGCCAAGGGAAGTTCAATTCCTCCCATGAATCAGCAGTCTCTCCCTGTTGTTATCATCATTTATCAGTTTCTATCTTGAAATATACTTGGAACCTCCAGAGGACACCTATACATTAAAAAGCTATTTTTAAAAAGTCCTCAGTTCTTGTTTCCATTTTAAGCTCGAAATTGGGATGTTTTGTCCAGCCAGGAGGTAGGCAGGGTCAGAAAGCAAAACTGGTAGTGTTGGTGGCGATTACGAAGAAATCCAATGTGTTGATGGAGGATGGAAAATTGTCTGTCAAATGCAGCTCATGGTCATTTTGAGCACTGGCTTCTTAATTCTCATGTTTCCAGCTCAGAACTTTAAGCTCTGTGAGTTGGTAGGCTCTAGAGCGCAGCTGGAAAGAGAAAAGCTAGGTGAGTACCAGGCCCCTTGACCCTAGGCACAGTCTCTGTCCAGTATAGACCAGAGACACAATAGAGAAGCATTGGTTCCTTGAGAGTTTACCCTCAAGATCCTCAGTTGCAAGGACTGAATTCTTTCCTGGAAATTTACATTCTAGGTAGTAAAGCTGGGACTGCAGAAGGAAGCGTAACTCAGTGTATTGAAAAGTTACCATGGCCACGAGCCATCTAGGAAGTTTCCACTTTCCATTACTGTGGAGTCACTGAGTTGTTGAATGATCAGCCTCACTCTTTTTCTCCAGGAAGATGCACCTGGATTCTGAAGTGCTCAATACTAATTTGTCAAGCGGACATCATGCTCTCCATTTTATTGATGAAGAAACGGAGGCCCAGAAATGAGAGCATCTTGATCATAATCACGCAGCTGGTTATGGAGAGAGCCAGGCTAGGAGTCTTTTGATGCCTGCGTACAAAGCCTGTTGCTCTTTCCACTACATCACACACCATTCTGGTCCTTTTATTTTTGAACTTTTAATTAAAAAATTTTTTTTGGTTAATTTTTATTGGAGTATAATGTTGTGTTAGTTTCTGCTGTACAGCAAAATGAGTTGGCTATATGATGGAGAACAGTATGGAGGTTCCTCAAAAAACTAAAAATAGAACTACCATATGACCCAGCAATCCCACTCCTGGGCATATAGCCAGAGAAAAGCATAATTCAAAGAGAGTCATACACCCCAATGTTCATTGTAGCACTATTTACAATAGCCAGGACATGGAAGCAACCATTCAGGTCCTTTTAAATTTATTCTGATCCACTTTTTTCTTTTAACATGGATTAAACAGTTGGACAAGCTGCATGGATATGAGTGGGGACGATGAATACGTGACTATGTAGACGTACACAGGCAGGTGGAAGAAGCAAGGGTCTCAGCAGTGTGGACTCTAGTTATTACCCTACTCAGTGTAGCGATGCTTGCGCTCCAATAGTGAGGGAGATTCTTTCAGACTTACATAGATGGCACTCTGGGCCTTTCTTCACAGGGACACAATGGCTTTGAACTCTCAATAGTGTGGCTTTTCTTAATGTGACATGATACAGCGCCTGTTACAAGAGGAAAATAAGAGCAATAATGTACAAATGACTATGTTTCTCCTAGAGGCTGTATTTCAGTGTGGGGTTTAGTGAGTTGGGAGCTTAGAGACCAGCTTTTTGGGTGACATTGGTGAAAGTCACTTAGTCACTCGTGCCTCGGATGGTGGTTCTGTTAAGATGGACACACTGTAAGTGGTGACCAACATGGCAGGCTGGCTTCTGTAATTTTATATACGTATAGGTGTATTTGCAGAAGGATTTTTAGAGTAGAAGCTAATTGCTTTGCTAGCCCCTCTCTGGAACGACACATAAGAAACTAGCCAATCGACTGTTTCAAAAAAAACGACACTTATATACCAGGTGGGAGAGATTTACTTTTCACTGTATCTTTCTTATTGCTATTGGATTCAGTTTCCTGGTATATGTACCATTATCTATTATAAATGAATAATATATGCGAATACTAAATTCATATAAGTTGTTTTGAGAGAAATCGGCAAACATACATGAAAGCGGCTACAAAGTTCTTGATATGTAGTAAGTGCTCCAAGTTGGTTAGTAACCACTCTCTAAGGTGGCCCTGGGAATTCCATGTGTAAAGTCTGCCTACACACTTAGAGACCTAGACTTTATCGAGGAGCCTCACTTGCTGGGTTTTTGCTCATACAGCGTTTTGAAGACGACTCTGGCCATGTTGATGCAATTCTCTGGTTGCCAACCACACGTTGCTATAACCTCCTGCACTCTAGTGGGCTGGGGTAGACTCCCTGGGTGTATGTTACCTATTGCCATAGTAATGCTGTGTAACAAAGAACTTCAGATCCTCAGGGCATCCAGCGGCAGGCATTTTTTGCTCAAGTGTCTGGAGTCAGCTGGTCTTGCCTAGGTGACTCTGTTGATTTTGACAGTGATTACTGACCTGGGCGGGGTTGGCTGGCTATCCTCTGATCTCAGCTGCCCTTCTCTGAGGCAGCTGGCCTGACTCGATCTGCCCCTTTTCTCACTCATCCTCCATCAGACTACGCCAGCATATCCTCACGGCAATGACAATGACCCCAAATGGCCACACCCAGTTGGCAAGCACCCTTCTGGACTTTGCTCATATCACATCTACGAAAATCCCTTTGACCAAAGCTAATCACGTGGTCAAACCCAGGGGTCAGGAAATACACTCTGCAAAGATTTGCCCAGCTCTGATATCTGAAAGGATTGACCAGACTCCGCAGGGAATACTCATGTGAGACTTTTATTTAAAGGTAAATGATATGGTGCAGTGAGATAAAGAGAATGCAGGGAAGCTTTGGGAATACCCGTCTCCAAATCCTTTCCCCTCTGTCGCCACGAACACTTGTAAAAGAACCTTAATCCTGTGGTTCCTCAGGTAACCCATTTAGAAAATGGAAACGATACCTGACTCAGAAGGATAAATTCGGCAATCAGTAAATTAAAAATAATCAATCAATAGTAGCATCTGCTTGGGTTTCTCTTTGCTCCTTCTCTTTCTGGAAAATAATCATAGAGATGATTGTGAAGATATTTGTTGCTTACTTTACTAATTAAAGTTACTAATTACCAGGGTTTACTAATTACTCATTCAAAAAAGCTGGAAAATACTTTGTTCAAAGCTTACCTGAGTCGAGGCTCCTGGAAGACATTTATCTCGGGGGTGGCGTGAGCATAAGGGAAATGACACAGCCTTGGGGCCAGTTACTGAGTTAGACAGACAGCAGGCTCCGGAATCAGAACTGAGATATCCTGAGTATGACCCCTGGAAAGCCACTCCACGTGTCCACCATCAAGCCTCAGACTGAGCAGGCTGCCTCACACAAATGATGGAAACGATGACAATACCAGATTACAGGGGATGAGAAACATAGAAGGATGCGTGGAGGAAAAGAAGGAGACAAGAAAACAAAACCAGAAAAACAAACCAACAAACAAAAACAAACCACAAAAAAACTTACATTCACAGCAAGTTTCCAAAACAAGATTCCAAAACACAAGAAAATCCAGGATTAAATCAGGCTGACATAATCAACCATCAGATTACAACTGTATTCTAGTCTGACAAAGTGTGTTTAAGATGTTATTCGAGAGATAAATAAGGCATGGTTTCATTAAAAAGAAGAAAAGAAACAAAATCGGGCAAAAAATGAAATATGAGAGCATAGATATAAAGCACATAATTCCAAAAATAAAAAAGGAAGATAAAATAGGCAATAAACAGGTAAACTGTAGACTTCCAAGACAAAGTTGCAAAGTAATGAATTGCTAGATGGCGCTGATAAAATCATTTAGGACCCAGCAGAGAGAGATAAGATAGAAATTTGAAATAATAGTTAAATGCATGGAAAAATAGTTTTAGAGGCTGAAATAAGCATAAAATATTTTCGGAGGAGAATGTTAGAGAAGCAATAGTTGACGAGATAATAACTGAAAATTTTCCAGAATCTAACACAGAAGGGAAGTTTTTGTACATGAGCAGTAGTGCCCACAGAAACTGACGAATGATCTGCAAAACAAATCCAGTAATGCATTAAACACACAGGTACACACAAGCATACACATCAGGACCAAAGAACATGATGCAGCAGTGTGAGCATGGTTTAACGTTATAAACATGCACTAATATGATTCACCATATAAAACTGAAAGTTATATATTTATCTCAACAGAGGTAGAGAAATAATGTGAGACAATTCAGTTCCCATCCATGACTTAGATAATAAATGTTTGAATAATAAGTTCTTAATAATGAATGATTAAATAATACATTATTTGAAAATAAATTTAAAAGAATTTTATTTGTAGTCCAAAAAAAAAAGAATGCTCACATTCACCATTTTTACTCAATGCTGTCAAGGAGAAGACCAAGTTGATGAAATAAAAACATATAAATTTTTAAGGAATTGAAAAGAAAAAGATAAACTATCCTTACTTAATGATGATGCAATAATTCCTAGGAAAAACAAAATAATCTAGAAAGAATTAGAACTAATAACATAATTTGATAAGATTTCTGAATACACAATTTACATACCAAATATCTAATAGGCTAGTAAAAGCCAACTAGAAAATTCAGAGGAATGAAATTGAAAAGACAAGAAAAGAAAGAAAGAAAAGTTCCTATTTATGATAGCAATGGTAATTATAAGTTACAATGAAATAAACCTAAAAAAAGATACAAAAAGCATCAATGGAAAAACATTCAAAATTATTTGAAGGACATACATTTCCAAGAATAGGGAGGCAATTAAGTCGTCACAGTAACCGGAGGTGCTACTAATTGAATGCCAGGAATAGGATGCCAAAAATCTTAAAATTTGCAGGAAGGTTTCAAACAAAAACTAGCATCTCACTCAAATTGCAATTGCCTGATTCCATTGAGAAACATGGATCTAAATAAATGGAAAAATAATCCACATTGATGATTGAAGATAAAAAAGAAGACTCAGTATCCTAAAGGTGTGAATTTTCACCCAGTTAATCTATAAATTCTCTCAGTTGAAAGAAGGGGGAAAGTCATGATGCCATGTTTTATCATGGAAGTGGATTTACTAGACTTTTTTCTTATTTCATTACTATTTCCTTATTTCCTATTTCACAGTATTATAAAAAAAAAGGACTTGTTCTTCCATTTTACATTTAATGACACAAAACAATAGAAAAGGGGTACATCTTTGTTCAAGATTTCTAAGATGGTGTCACGACCAGGAGTCAACCATGCAGAAGCCCATCATAATGTGAATGACTTGACACTATCAGTTGGATGTTGGTAGTTTACGTAGTCAGACGGCTTTCTTACTACCTGTATGATCAGTTATTCTCATATTGAAGATTTTGATTGATTTAATTACAAAGACGCTATACAAATTAGCTGCTCAGACACTTATGTAGTAAGAAAATGGTGTATCTTATTCATTTAAGCATGTACTAAAATACTAACAAATATGATACTGAAAAGTCTTAATTGATTTTATACAATTTAAGTAGGAGGAAGAAACAGGCTTTTTTTTAAAAAAAAAAAAACGGATCAATTACATCCTAATACCCTAAAGCAGTTTTTTATGCATATGGGTGCCAAGAACATTGACTCTTACAGTCTCTAGACCAAATAAATGTTTTCAAAGCTATTTAATATATGGCAAGAAATCACTGGAAAAATATTTTTGTGTATTTTTTTTTTTTTTTACGCGGGCCTCTCACTGTTGTGGCCTCTCCCATTGCGGAGCACAGGCTTCGGACGCGCAGGCTCAGCGGCCATGGCTCACGGGACCAGCCGCTCCACGGCATGTGGGATCTTCTCCGACCGGGGCACGAACCCGTGTCCCCTGCATCGGCAGGCGGACTCTCAAGCACTGCGCCACCAGGGAAGCCCTGGAAAAATATTTTTGTAATAAAAATGATTGCTTGCCAAACGTGGTATTCTTTTTGGTACTTCCCATTGTTTTCGTATATTCTGGTCTCATTCCTTTGCTCTCCCCAGCTGGGAAAATGAAGAGGTTGGGTTTTACAGAAAAAATGAGGTGTAGAGAATAATGTGAGAGAAGGGAAATTTACTGAGGGTATAAGGTAAAGCACCATTCTCCACATATAGCATCTTATTTATTTTCTCAAGTGCTACAGGTAGGCATTATTATTCCATTCCAAGAGCACCCAGCTAATGAGAGGCTGAGGAGGCACAATTCAAAACCAATATGGGTGTTGAGAATTAAATCCACACGCATTCTTTCCCCCAGTCACCTAGTGGGACCCTTAAAAATTAAAAAAAATGGGGATCAAAGAGGGTGCCACGCCCAGCAATTCAGCTCCTTGGTCTATGTCCAAATGAATAGAAACTAAGTACTCCAACAAATACCTGTACACAAATGTTTACAGCAGAATGATTAACAAAAGGTAGAAATACCCCAAATGTTCATCAATAAATGAATAGGTTAAAAACATCTTATATCCATACAATGGACTATTATTCAACCATTAAAAAGATTGATATACGGATACGGCAACAATATGAATGAACCTTGAAAATATTATGCTAAGTGAAAGGAGCCAAACAAAAGTTTACAAGTGATTTGAGTATATTTATATGAAACACCCAGAATAGGTAAAGCCGTAGAGACAGGGAGCAGATTAACAGCTGCTGAGGATGTGGGAGAGGAGAATGGTGAGTATCTGATGAGTAAGTGTTTTTGTGGGGGGAGGGATGATGAAAACGTTTTGGAACTTGAAAAAGGTTGAAGTTATACAATATTGTAAATTTACTAAATGTCACTGAATTGTGCACTTTAAAATGGTTAATTGTATGTTATGTGAATTTCACCTAAATTATATTTATTCATATAATTTTATTGTATTCAGAGAGGGAGCTGTGATAGAGACCAAATAAGTGGTGATATAGGCCAGTCAAGGAAGACTTCTCTGAGGAGGCGGCAGTTAAGCTGAGGCGGGAATGATCAGAAGGGTCAAATTACTTGAAGGCCTGGGGAAATAGCATTCTCGGGAAAGAACTCTCTAAGCAGAGGAAGTGGCCAGCGCTCGGTCGTTAGGGAGGAATAGTGAAAAGCCCAGTGAGGCTGGAGCCAAGTCGGTGCAGGGGAAGGAAGGTGCGTGAGGAGGTCTGAGAAGGGAATCGTTGGGAGTGTGTTAAAATCCACCGGGGATTTGCTTTAATCGCGTATAGTTAAGACACGCAGACGTGGAAATGATGGTCATGAAAGATTCTCAGAAACGGGGGGCACAGCACACCACGCAGGCCACACGGGGAAGTGCCAAGGTCGGTCAGGAGGGAAGAGCGTGGCCCAGAGCCTTTATGGGGATTTAGTGGAAAGAAATGGGCAAAACAGAGTAGGTACTCTTACGTTTAGTATTGTTTAGCTTGAATAATTTTGGTGGGCTCTGAGCTATAAGAGTGGCCCTAGCTGTCTGGTATCTGGCCCTAGGGTGATTTAAGGGAGGTGAAATATTGGATCAGTGTGGGACGGTTTGATAAGTAGGTGGTTAGGGTGTGGTCTCTGAATTGGGTGTTTTTTATATCAACGGCATGCTCTCAGAGACATCCTTCACTATCTCTAGAAATTTGCTAGCCCTATGAGGAGCAGTCTCTCCAGGATCATGGTGACAAATGTCAGTGCATCAAGAATACGGAAAACAAGAAACTATAGTCAATACAGGAGTCCTTCTGGTCTCCGTACAAAGTTTGGCTCTTATTCTAGTTGAAATAGAATTTTAAGCAGAAGAGTATGAAAACATAATCTAATTTACTGAATTTCATCTACTCCATGGTTACATTGGTTGATAATCTTCCATAATTTTATGTATTGTGAAGAAAGAGTAAAACTTTGCCAATTAAATTCTGTATGCCATTGATTGTAAGACACCTCTCATGTGAGAGATGTTACAACATGAAAAAAATGTGTTTCCTGGAAGTTTGAATGCAATATATTTTTTAAAATATATTCTGTACTTTTTGGAGAAAAGGGTGGGAGAATTATGCAAAAATAAAATCAGGAAGTGGGGGTTTCCCTGGTGGTGCAGTGGTTGAGAGTCCACCTGCTGATGCAGGGGACAGGGGTTCGTGCCCCAGTCCGGGAAGATCCCACATGCCGTGGAGCGGCTGGGCCCGTGAGCCATGGCCGCTGAGCCTGCGCGTCCGGAGCCTGTGCTCCGCAATGGGAGAGGCCACAACAGTGAGAGGCCTGTGTACCGCAAAAAAAAAAAAAAAAGATCTCAGGACTCACCAGAAAATGCCAAACTTTGATCAACCCTCCACAGGTACCTGTTTAAAAAACACTCTTATAAGATGTCTCATCAGGCTATAATTAGTAAGCTTTAAACATTGATTACTAGATCACCAATGCATGATCCTTCCCTCTATAAGCAAAGAAATTTTACAGTCAAGGCAGAACATCCTAGTGTTTCAAGGTACAGAAAGATAGGTCTGGATTAAACCAGACTTTGCCTCCTGGTTTTGAATCTCAGATCTTTTTGCACTTATTACTGTGAGACTTTGGCAAATTAATCTCCCTGTGTTTTAGTTTTCCTCATCTATAAAATGGGTATAACAAAAGTAGCAACCTCACAGGATTGGGTTAGGGAATAAATAAATTAAATTAAAACACGTAAAGACTCAGACCTCTCTGAAAAAGCAACACTTAAGCTCAAACCTAATTCTCAAGTTTGAAAGTCAAACCAAATCTCATAGCTGCAGGTGATCTCATGAAATCAGATTGGGTGAATGTGAATGGACCTAAAGGAGATGGCTTGAGAGAACAATTTGGTAAAAATGGAAAACTATCAAGAATTCTTCAACACTGTTTAGAAATACAGGTGATTCTCATGTACCGTAGAGTAGGTTTGAAACTTTTGATAGATGTTTACATGCATGCTCAGCACCACCACCCCCCCAATGTTTGCAGGGTATGGCCACTGTCTTTTTCTTTTTATTTCCTATTTGTGCAAATTCACTACCGTGCTCTAAGCTGAGGAGAAACGTGACTAGTTTTGGCCCTGGCCTCACTGAAGGCAGTCAGGCCTGAAAGCTTTGGGAGGATCTCTAGCTTGTAAATATCCTTACAATCCCTGGTGAATTGGCTGCTGTAGTTACTGTAGGATGAAGCCAGCTTACTAGGTATCTATCATCTTTCTCTCTCTCTCTCTCTCATCTCTCTATTTATCTACCTATCATTTACCAATCTACCTACCTTTCTATTTAGTTGTGGGGAATTTTTGCCACATAAAGTATTGGTATTGTCAATACCAATCCCAGCCCATCAACGGGGAGGATGGTACATAGAAACCAGAAGTGGGTGGGCCCCAGGATTTGCATGCACTCTTGGTCTGTGCTTTAAATGCTATCAAGGCTTTTAGATACTTTTTAGAATTATTAATTGCTTGGGTTATACAGAGTAGGAAGTGGGCTGGGAGCTGCAAATGAATCAAAGGAAAGCTCCTGGGAAGTTTTACCATTTCTTTGAAATTGGAAGGTGGTTTCCTTAGGCTATGGAACACTCAAATACCCACCTTTCCATTAATGTGGCCAAGTTAGTTAATTTTGGTTAATTCACACCTATATTGAGTCAGTCCCTGTGCAAAATGTTGTCAGTAATGTCTACATAGTTATTCCTTATATTAGTGTTTCCTGACATTAGTCTAGTTGATGACTGAGGATTCTCAGTTATGAATATACTTGCCCAAGTTCATATACCAAGGATCTTGGGGTTGGGATTGGAACCAAGGCATTTCTTTTCTTTTTTTTTTTTTTTTGAGAACTTTCTATTTTTAATCTTCATTTGAAAGTTAAAAGATTATTCTGTATGTTTTTAAAAACTACCCTGAGATATCATGACATGAGTGATATTTCCATCTATTAGGGGGCAGCACCAACAGCAAAATTCTGTCATATATTTGATCATCAGTATCAAATTTGCAGAGATGGATGGGTAAATGTATTCTGCCCGGATGACTTAACCAAGCAGACTTGTGCAAACTGACACACCCTAAATTAGATCCTTTGGCTACTGGCATGGGAAAAATTATGACATGCCCATGCAGGAACATGAACCCAGACATTTCTGGGTTCAAAGCACAACCTCCTGATACCTTCTCCTGACTCTGAACGGGGAGAATCTGGAACCTCTATTCCATACCAGAACTGGGGCTTTCTATGATTCCCACATATGTGTATCCCTCTGCTTAATTCCCTTTTGGTTTCCATATGATGTTTATTACTTTTTATTTTCTTTCTTTCTTTTTTTAATTCCAGTCTCTCTTAGTATTACCAAGGGGAACCAAGGAAGGGAATTTCTTTTCAGCCAACGCGCGGAGGACATTCTGTAGTAAATGCAAAACCCCTGTAACTCTATTTGAGGTGTGAAGCAAAGACTAACTAATGTTATACAATATGGGCGGAAAAATCTGTCCTCCACCAGAGGGATGCAAATGGACTTCCATATCTTTTATGATAAAAGTGCCAGAGAGCTAGATTTCTTTAAGGCCCACTTTAACTCTCAGATGCTGTGCAGGTTGAGAAAAGTCGTGCTGAGTAGACCACATAGTAGAAGGAATTGAATATTTTCTGGGGGCAGAGAAAGGGTACAAAATCAAGCAACTTTTGCGCTGGATCTTAAAGGATGACTAGGGATTTTAAGACAGGGATAGGGACAGATTTTTGAGTTAGAGAAAAGAATGAGTACAAAAGTATAAAGTGAGAATGGTGTGGAAGGTTTATAGAATATTAAGAAATTCATTGTGTTGCAGTTTATCATTCATGGGGCCCCAAACCAAGGAGCTCAAAGTTTATCCTCTAAGTTGCAAGAAAGTATTGCTTTTCTATTAGGCTTTTGAGTCAATCACATTTATTAAATTCTCACTTTGCACCAGGAACTATGTTAAGCAATTTACATACGTTGACCCATTTAATCGTCACAATAATACATGCTATTATTATCTCTACTTCCTTATAGTTAAAGAAATTGACGTACAGGATAATAAATAATCCACCTCATTCAAAGTGTCACCGTATTAAGTGGCAGAAACCGGATTTTGACCCTGAAAGTCTGGTCCCAGAGCCATATGACCGTAATGCTGTGTCTTTCTTCCTTGCTGGTATCAACGTCCCTCTTGCTTTACCTGATTTGGGGAACAAGAGTGTGGGTGGCAGGGAAGATGAAGGGTGATGTTGCAGGAAGCTCTGTGGCTCTAAATTGCTTTGAACTGCAGTGATGGAGAATGCGGTCTTTGTACACTCAGATACCAAAGCACATCGATCAGGCAGCCCAGGAGGGGTGCAAATGGCCAAAAGCTAATTTCTTCCCGATAGTTCATTTTCCTTTCCTGTCTTTCCTATAAGTCCTTCTCGTGTTTTTTGGAAAATCATTTGTGCAGTGGTAAATGGTATTTTGTCTATGAGGGTCTGGGTATTTCCCTTCTGTCATCTCAGATTTCTGTCACGTCCAGTGTTACCTTGATCTATAAAGACAGGTCAGATTTGAAAATGTTAACTCTAGAAGAATGATGTTTTCCAACCTGCTGTTTTGGCCAATTTATGAAAAATAGACAGGCAGGGAGGCTGTGGAAGGGCAACGCACAGCTCTACTCAAATAAGAACAGCTGCTCTGCAGATCCCCTTCCTGCAGATTGGGTGCTGGTGGGGTCCTCTCTGCTTCCGCTCCATGTCTAAGTCGGCAGTTCCTAAGGCATTGTAGTTTCTTATATTCTACTCCTTCCAAAGACTCCCTGGGTTCCCAAACTGGCATAGAACTTTTTGCATGTCTTTCCAAAATCATACTCATATTTTCTACCTCTAACTAGACATTGTTGTGCACATGTCTTGTTATCTGCAGGTTTCTGTATTTTTTGCAGGCAGAGACTGAGTTGAAACCCAGAGCTGACAAACTAGGAAAACCCACAGGAAAATCCTACCAGCTGCTTGCTGTGCATGGCACGTGAGGTTTCACATTTAATGACTGGGAAAAAAAATCAAAGCTAGCATGCATTTTACGACACGGGAAAATTATGTAAAATTTACATTTCGGTGTCGATAAGGAAAATTTTGTGGAAGTGTGGCCACATACTTTCATTTCTATATTGTCTTTCAGGCTGCAATGGTGGAGTTGCGTCGTTGTGACAGAGACCACATAGCTCATAATGCCTGAAATATTTGCCATCTGATGCTTTATAGGGAAAAAAATATTCCCACCCTTGGTCCGAATCACAATTTCGCCTCTCAAGGTACACAGTTCCATAGTGCGCACGAAAGTGTGGTGCTCAGTAAATGTTGAATCTTCTGTGTTGCAGGCATAGATGTCTCTTCCCTACTCCCAGCTCCCAACGGGACCCTCCGATTCCTTGTAGACTAACCCCTGGCTCACTATTTCTAATTATTAATGGCTTTTGTATCCACATTGATGGCCCCTCGGCTGCTCGCTCAGGTGTTTGCCCATCTCTGGTCCTCCACCTTTACCCCAGCTACCCACTGCCGTCATCCAGCTTGACAGAGACCAGAAGGAAAGCTATGCAAGGGAAAACGAACACCCTCCTTCCTGTTTGTTTTCTGTCCCTGCTTTTGCTTCCCGTTCCAGCAGCATAACCCAGGCAATGCTTCTTCATTCAGGCAGTGGCAGTTCCTTCCTGTAGCAGCCTGTGATTCCAAAATGCACATACAGATCCAGCTGCCACCTGTATCATGTCTCCTAGAGACGCCGGCACCAGCTGACCACTTCGCTTCTTTGCAAGTCCAGGTCCCAGCTCCACAGAACCCCTCCTCTGAGTTTATAGATACCAGCGTCTTCTCAGCAGCGTCTCCTCCTGGAACACCTGGGTTTCAGCTCCCTGAGTCCCCTCTTCCAAGCCTCTAAATTGATTAATTCCAGTCTCTTCTTTCTGCCCTCAGTCTGGGGTTGGGAGCAGCTTCCTGAAGTTCTGAGCTCTGCGATACCTTAGTGCTTTCCCTTTTCTGTTTAATTTTTAGATGTCAAGCTAATGATTCTTTTATTTTTTTTGAAATGTCTATAAGATCTATTTTAATTTCTAAATACATAGAGAAAATAACGTTTGTATATTTAATCTCTTGGCTGTTTCTTCCTCTAGTTATATTTTTAAATAACATGTTTATATTACACTTTGCTTAACAAATACATCTTCATTTTTCTGGTAGGCCAGTGGATACCAGGCCTTGACATTTTTTTTTAATTTATTTTTACTGGAGTATAGTTGAATGATTCTTTATATCATATTTTCTCTGTTTAAGTATTTGGTGGGTTTTCTATCTCCTCACTGGATCCTGAATGATATAAGCACTGGGTGACTTCCTCAGTCCCTCTGCATCAAAGTCTTTGTCACCTTGGTGTCCACGGCATAGGTCTATTCCACTATCCATTTTATCTCAGGTTTTGTTGTTGTTGTCGCTGATTGCTGGGTCCTTCGGTCCTCTCAACCACTAAGCCTCGTGTGTCTCAGAACTCACATCTCAATTTCTCTTTTCCATCTACATTTACTCCATTGGTGATTTTATCTGATGCCATGGCTTTAAAAACCATGTAAAATATTGAGTGGAGTTCAATGGAGTTGAGTGGAGTGGAGTTGAGTGGAGTTCAGTGGAGTTTATCTCAATAAAAACCATGTAAAATAGATAAACAATAAGAGAACTCCACTCAATATTTTGCAATAAACTATATGGGAAAAGAATCTGAAAAAGGATACATACATATATATATATATATATATCTGAATCACTTCATTGTATTCCTGAAACTAACACAACATTGTAAGTCAACTATACTTCAATAAAAAAATTAAAAATTAAACATAATTACTAATGTGATTGCTGTTTGTGTGGCCCCTGGTGATCCAGCTGGGTATAGAAATCAAGGATCCTGAATCGCAGTTCTGTACTTTCTCACTGCTTGTTCAGAAATGTTCTCCGTGTGTATGTTTTCTTCACCTGCTGCAATGCAATTTCCCTGAAGGCAGACAAATAATTTACATTTCTCTTCCATGTCTCATAGCATCGTGCAAATATTATTTGATTGATTTGACAAAAAGAAAAAGTGACAGCATTCCAAAAATATGTTACATTAATTAACTGCTCTGAACAAGTGCCAGGCTCTCCTGGTGTGCGTGCAGATGCATGCGTGTGTGTGTGTGTGTGTGTGTGTGTGGTGAGCATGTGTGGTGTATATGTGACGTGTGTGTGCATATGTGTGATGTGTGTGTGTGTTGTGTATGACTGTCCTTGCATTGAGGTATGCATCAAAGAGCAGAGGACAGAAACCACTTTAATTTGGGTCCCTGAAATTTCTGCTTTCGTAATTCACTGTCACTCTTCCAGGTTCACGGTACAATCTTGGCCAAGATGGGCAGTAGGAATTGAGGATACTACTTCTAAATGTATAATTGAAGTGACGCATATTGCTTACGGAGACTCATGGGATACCGAGGTGACTCAGAACACAGTATGATCGCGGTGTGTGCAGATGGAGGGTAAGCTTGCAAGTAGGAAATGAAGGCAGGCAGGCTGTGGCTGGTGCAGCCAATGTAGGGTGAATAATGGAACAATAGACCATGTAATTGGACGGTGCACTGTCCTCGCTGCTGTGGAGTTTTGCTGCAGGCCCGACAGTGCACGGGGCTGAAACTGCCTGCCCTGTAGAGAGAACAGGCAGTGGGCAGCATGGTGGAATTTTAGGGATACTGAAAACTCCTTTCCTTCTCCCCAGGTGCCTGTGATAGTCTCTTACTTGAAAAGTTTTTCTTATAATCTTTGTATTTTGCATTAAAAAGATTATAAATGGGAGAGACTTTCTTGATTTGAAATAACTATAAAGGGTAAATGAGTATGTTTCTTAAGACATTTTTTAGCAGAAAACACAACATGAACCAACTTAAGCCCAAAGAAGACTCATTTGCAAAGTATTCAGGGTTTGCATAGGAACCAAGAATGGGCATGCAGGTGGGTTTCAGGAATCAACTGGAATCGGGGGCACTTGAGTCTATCCAGATGCTTTCTCTTTCTTCTTTTCTCCTCTTTTCCTCTCTTTGCAAATTCTTTGTTATCTTTCTCGAACAACTTCCTCCAAGTTTCAAGTCAATTTTGGATAATCATGACTGTCAAGAGGACCTGAGTTTTACACATTACAACTTCCGGCACCCAGTTAATGGATCTGGCTCAGTTGTAGTTTCAAAACTATGGAGTAAAGAAAAATAGAGGACCTCATGGTATCACATATACACCCCTGGGTACATCAAGAGTGCCTAGGGTTCTGTCATGCCAGAATGACAGTAATTTCTGCAAGAACCATGTAGATGGTGGTATGGGGACAGTTCCAAGAAAAAGGAAGGTCTTGGAAAAATAAAACATTAGTGGCCCACTGAAATAATATATGTACATAATATGCCGTAAATAACAATTTGGAAAATGTGTCAGTGGGTTATCGTGCATGCCCTGATCATTGGTAATCAATAATTCATTCAACAATCATTGTGGAGTACCTCCACCATGCTGAATATTGCTGGCTAGAGAGGATATGAAGGCTTATAAGATGGACACTCTACCCTCAAGAAGCTTGTCATTTGGTGGGGAGACTCTTCTAAGCTGAACATTCTTAAATAAGACTCAGCTTTAGAAGTCTGAGTTTTCTCATCTGTCACATAGGAATGGAGATAATGTCACCCTCACCTGACTCACAGAGCTTTTTATTTCTTAATACTCCTGATTTTACAGTATACTTTATCTGATGTTCATATATCAATACTACTTCAGACTTATGTTTTCTCTCTGCTTGGTGTACATTTTCTGTCAAATTACTTGAAGCATATTGTGTCTTTCCATATAAAGTCTTCAGAGGAAGTGGTGCTAGTTGAGAGGAGTCTCCAAATTTGGAGCTACCGGACCTGTGTGTGTTGTAACAGGCAGCCCTTGAGAGCAGGGCAGTAGAGATGATACAGTCAGACCTGGGCCAGGTAACTGCTCACATACAGGCATTTCTGGGAGTGAAAATGAGTCAAAATTGACTGAGATTAGAGAGACCAGGTTTCAGGGCTATACAGGGTCAGGAAGCAGGTGGTCAAAGGGAATCGAGACAGGAAAGCATGGATCAGAGTTCTCAGAAAAATCCAGAAGTGTGCACCAGCCAGACAGAATAGCATCAAAGCTGGAGTGTGGAGAGGGCATGGAAGCACGAGGGTGTGCAAATACAAGGACCCAGGAGAAAATCTGTAGGAAACTTGAGTGTGCCTTCAACTATCTTTTATTTCTGCCTATTTCATGTTTGAGTAACTCCAGACTTTCTGACTGGAGGCAAAAATCTTCTATTTTGGAACTTGTCCATGCAGAGCTGCTTTAAAGAAGAGGTCTGAATAAATAAAGAAATTAGTTACTGGCATGAGATATAACTGTTGATTTTTATTAACTCCTTGCAGAACATGGAAGGGAACTATTCCATAAAGAAGGGTAAGGTACACAGATTGTGGCTCATAGCAAGGACCGAGCTCACTCACGTGCTCTCTACATGAATTAAATAAGTCATCCATTTGGGACATAACATTGGGTACCTAGCATATGTTAAGCCCTCGCTAGGTACTATGGATATCCTGTTAAACAGGACAGACACAAACTCTGCCCTGTAAGGACCTATGGAATACCAGGTGGTATTGAGCAAAGCACCTTAAATACTCAGAAGATGTGGCGTACAGCAACATCAAGTTGAATGATGCTATGACTGGGGAAAACAAAGTCGTTTGTGTGAGAGATTCCTTCAAACAAATTGTGTGGTAGAGTGGTAGACAGACATTGAAGGGACCCCCATGATCCTACTTCCTGGTAGTCATACCTCTGTGTAATCCCAAGATGGGACGTGTGACTCGATTCTAATCGACAGAATGCACAAAAGGGACAAGGCCCCACTCTCGTGATTCTGCTGTGCTAGGTAAGACTGTGATTTGTACCCGTCCCACTTCAACATAGTACTGGAAGTCCTAACCACGATGATCAGACAAGAAAAAGAAATAAAAAGTATCCAAACTGGAAGAGTGAGGTTTGTTAGCTGACTCTGGAGTCGTCTTCTCTTGCTAAGTTTGAGGGGGGAAGAAAAGTGATCCTAAATCCTCCAGCTATAAGGAAATGATTCTGCCAACAACCCGAGGGAGACTGGAAGCAGGTCCTTCTCCAGTGGAGCCTCTGATGAGATACCAGCCCTAGATAATAGCTTGGGAGGCTCAAAGCAGAGGAAATAGCTGTCCCTGCCTAGACCCATGAAACTGTGAGGTAATGTGTGTTATGTTAAGCTGCACAATGTGTGGTAACCTGTTATGGAGCAATAGAAAACAAACACACGGAAATATGTTAAATGTCTAACTCTGTTCTAGGCCCTGCACTTGGGACCAGAACAGCGATAAAGAATTCAAGGATCCCGACCCACCACCTCAAGCCATGCTTCAGTATGGCTATATGCTCGTAAATATCAATGACAAACCATGTGAGAAGTATCCCTGGTTTTGTGGTAATTCAGAGAAGTGAGCTTCCGACTCCACCTTGTGGGGTTCAGGTAGGCTCATGCTATAGAAAGCAGGTGAGCTGAATCTTGGAGAGTGAGAAGATGGTCATTGGCCAGAAACTCCCGGACTGGGAGGGCATCAAGCATGTGGCCGGGTACTTGCAAAGGCTCAGGGTTGTAGACTGCACATACCATCAGAACTTCCTGACCATTTTAGGGCAAGAGGAAGCCCTAGAGATCTCTGAGAAGAAAGAGAAAACACAGCCTCTGTTTATGGAATGACTGTGTGTATTAAAATCCAATAGAACTACTTGATTATTCTCCATTCCAGCCTCTCCCCCTTCCCTGAGCTACACACCTCTTGCCAATTTATGACAGTGTCGACAGAGTTATTATCTAGCTAAAATTACCACTACCCACAATGGGAATTTCTGCTGTTATAAAACAAAAGCAAACGCCAAATGGGGAGGAGAAAGGGTGCATATGAGAGAAGGCCTTTTGCATCTCTTTTCCGGCAATGTTCTTTTTATGCTAATATCTCATAGTTTCCTACCTTAATGACTCCATTAAATGCCATGAGAGTATTTGCAAGAGGAAAGCGCTACCTGGAGATGAAGATGTAAAGTTACTAAGTGTGTTTTGAGGAACGGAGAAGATTTCTCAGTAAAGGAGTTAATGTTCCAAAGAAAGCTTTGTTTATCCGACAGACTTTATGACTGTGCTCTTTTCTTCACTCAGCACCTTAATTCTCAACCACCATAAGGCTGTCCAGATGTTTAAAATAAAAAGCCCATTTGGGTATTATCAGAGATTACTGGGAAGAGATAGACAAACATGATGTTTAGCTATGCAACATAAATTCCCTGCGTATGTGCCAGCCAACACACTCTATATTCTCACCCTGCTGAAGGACTGAACTAATAAATAATAAAAACGAGACACAGGGCCTAGAACACAATTTACCTCTAGCCAGCTGCTGTCTCTGGGAGGGACGAGGGGGGTGGAGATGAAGAATGAGAGCGGTGCTTCCACACAGGGCCTTTCCCTCTGCCGAACTTTGAGAATCTGTGTTCTGTTCCCGACCTTCCTCTACTGACTTAGCACCAACCTTGTTAGATGCATATTCGGTTGGAAGCAGCCTTGTCAATTTGTCAATGCCTTGCCAGCTCCTTTTTCTCATTCCTGAGCCTTGATTTATTTCATTCTTGCTGCTTGCTGTGCCTGTCCGTTTTATCTCTGCCAATTAACATTCTACTTCCCCTTCAAGGTCTTGAGACCTCAAGCTTCTTGACACCCTCTCGAATCATACTAACCGAAGCAAATCTCTCTTATGTTCTCGTGTTCGTTAGTCTGCGTTGCCTCGGAGGCGCCTATCACGCTACACCTTGAATACGTGGGCATCGCTATCCAACTTCTCTACAAGATGAAATGCCTTGAGAACAGGAAGCTTAAGTTTTATTTTATGTAGTTCTCATGATAGCAGCCATTCTGTATTCATCCGCCTGGCACAGTACTGCCTTGGAGTCCACGCAAATATTTACCAGATCAGTGCATTTACAGACTGTTTTGTGATATTGTAATCTTACTGTGATTCATAGAGATAAGGGCCATTGGTTTTGCTTTCTAGATAAGGAGAACGAAACCTGTACCTGGGAAGTGTTTTACCCAAGGTCACATAGCAGGGACTCAAGCTTAAGGCTCGACTCCATAAATACTGCACCGTCGGACCTCCCCAGGCCAGGCACATGGTAGGTGATTAAAAAAAAAAAACACAGTTATGAAATGAATGAGAATGCAATTCAGGCATGAATGAATACTCACATGGAAACATATTTACTCTCCTCTGGGGCGATGTAGCTCACCACCAATTATTCTGTCTTTCCAGTGTTTTTATCACTGCTTACACTCCTTGCCCTGCTTGCCTTGTTTTTATTGACAAGTGAGTGGCCCAGCCTACCATATCCCTCGGCTGGGTTCTGGTTCTCTTATTAGCTTGGGCAGGTCCCTTAATTCCTTTTTGCCAATCAGGAAGATAGGGGCATCACTCATATGCTTACCTGATGGTCAGTACACATTGACGCCGATTGTAATGGCATGCCAGTGACGTGAAAAATGCTAGACAAGATCAAGAGAGGAAAAATAAGAAAAAGGGAGAGGAATGTGTTTGGCCTTCATTGAAGAGGAACGTTGTCTGTTCCCACAGCAGAACAGAGGGGCTGATTGTCCGTTACAATGATGCAGTTCTCCAGAAAGACCAGTTGACAAGTCTGCTCCCCTTGACCCTTGGTTCACCTGCTTCTCGTGAAGCTGACTGCTAACTCACCGGTCTGTCATTTACTGACCATGCCCAGTGGCCAGAGATTTATTCTGACACTTTAGAAGGAATAGTTCTAGAAAGAAAAATATTTCATGTAGGGTGGCTGACAGATCAGTGTTCTAGTCCAGGTCTGCCACTAACTAGTTGGGTGACTTTTAAATTCCTGAGCCAACATTTATTTATCTAAGCAGGCGGGGGGGTTGTCCTTTCAACACTAATATTCTATGTGTGCGTGTACATTCACCACAAGCGTTCCTGGGAATTTTGATCCTGCTACTTCTTTACAAAGAGATGGCCAATAATGAGGATGCTCCTGTCCCTTACCTGCGATTCCTAATTACACAGCATAAATACAAATTTAGATGTAATTCTTAAGTGGTAATGAGGTGAGGACATAATAATTGAATGTATTACTGCAGTTTGGGTTGATAAGCAATGGACAATAATATTTGTGTTCCGTTAGATTCTATGCAATGTTTTCAAAATCTTTTAAAATGGCCTCAAAATACTGTGGTTGTAATAGCCTATTAGAGGCAGAAAAATAATGTATTTGGAGAAAAACAAATATACGCATCTTAGAGAGACCTAAATTTAAGTCATTTTAATAATTACTTTTCGAGCTCTTATTAAGAGCAAGACATCAGAGAATATTATATATTCTTCACATCTTCAGGTGGTGTCAGCAGGTACCACACAGACCACATCTTCACCTCTGTGTTCCTGACTTCCAACCCCAATGACTGGGACGTCCATTTGTGTTTTGGTTACATTCTTCCCACTGGACCTTACATTCGGCTGTCGTCTAACACTATTATTACCAAAATTTTAAACCACTGCCTCCCTCCTGAAACATAATCATCTGTCCTTGCAGCCGTCTCCCTCCCTACCCACAGCACCTGCAATGAGACATCTACACCCATCACGTCCTGTATTCCTCTCTCCTTACACTGCCTTCTCCTAGACGCTGGTTCTTTCCTCCCTCACCTGAAGCCCAGGGCTGTTCATCTGAATGGTGTCTTTTCCCATTAGCTCTTTTCAGTTCCTTAGCAACAGTGTCTTTCTGGCTTAGCTGCCCACCAAAATTCCAAACACAGATCAGTGGAACAGAACACCTTTCTTTTGTGTGTGTTTGCACCCAAGTGGCTGCCAGAGAAAAGAATGAAATTCTAGATATCGAGGTCGATCAACTGCATATCTTAAACCTTAGCAGAATCCTCAATAATGCATTTTGAACAGGCTCCTGTTTTCCATGCGGATTCCTAACAAAGCTTTGCTACACTTCTTTTGAGATGAGCAGAGATCCTCTGATCACGCTGAATAAAGTGAATCATTCCTGGTTCTTTTTCTCCTCCTCTCGCATCCAATCTCTCAGCAAACTCTCAAATCCCTTTATTTATCTTTCAACAACAATACCATATTTTCTAAACCACCATCATCTCCTGCTGGAATATTGTAATATCCTGCTAACTAATTGCCCTATTATGATTCTTGGCCACATAAAACCCATTACAACCCAGCAGCTGTAAATTGACTCTAAAACAAAATTGTACACGGCCACTCCTCTGCCTCTTGCACACTCCATTGGCTTCCTATTACATTTTTTTTTTCTGTAAAAGTGCTTTTTCTCTGGCCTAAGAAACTATACATTTCTACATGATTGGTTCCCAGTCTATTCCTTAAACAACATTGTTTTTTCATTATCTCTTTGTTTATTTTGCTCCAAACTGTTTATTTTAATTTAATTCAATGTCTTTCTCATTTTAGGAAAATTATTATTGCCATCCCTCTATATAATCCTCATCTCCTTACTCTTTATATCACCTGTTCTATCCTATATTTTAGGTCTCAGCTCACACGTTACTTCCAGAGAGGTGTCTTCCCAGGCTACACAGTTTAAAGTGCCTCTCACGCTGATGTTCTCTGTCTGAACCTCCTTTTGTGTTTTTTCTTATACTCATTCTATGGGATGTATCTCTTTACCTGTTTTAGTTTCCTAACCTAGTAGAATGTAAACTTCTGAAATAATAGGAAGAAAGGTACTTCTTATTGCCTCTGTTTAGGGCGATGCCTGGCACATAGTAGAATTTTGATGTACGGGGGAGAGAAGAGGGAGAGAAGGATAGGGAGAGAGAAGAAGAAGGAGGAGGAGAGGAAGAGGAAGAAGAGAAAGAGGAAGGGGAGTGGGAAGGAGAGGGAAAGAGGGAGGAAAGGAGGAAGACGGCCTCTATCTTGTACATGAAGTCACTTGGAAAAAGAGAGATGAAATCTCTTATTTCCAGGACAGACGACAGATTAATGGTCTTTCTATTGGTGTTTCAGGTAGAGTGACTTGCATGTTTGAGACAGGAAATCTTCAGATAACTTATATTAGCCTCCTTAGCTCATGTAAGAGAATGGAAGCTTCTCTGATCGAAGTGGGGTTATTTTCACAGACCCTTCCCCTTGCCCATGATCACTCCAGGCCATAACATATAACAAGGTAGGAGGAGTCAAGCCTGACTCCAAAAGTGTACCTTTCTCATAGCATCCATCTTCTTCTCACCATTGATGTATGAAGACAATGCCAGAGTCTGGACGCCCTTTCTCTCAGAATCTCTGTTCTCCCTAAGACTGTGCTCATGAAACATCTTACTTCTGTTCTGCCTCCTACCTTTCCTCACATGAATTATCTAAGTGTCAACTTTGTTTTTCTACTTTTTGCCAACACGAGGCAACACTATGACAAAACCCAGGGCTTCAGATGTTCATGCATTTGGCACAAAAACCCAGCAGTGTTCTAGACGCTGGGATGTAGAGAAGTCCAGGCAGCAGGACCTCTAGCCTCAAGCTGCTGCCACTTCCCGACTTCTTCCCCAGGTGCAGGGTCTTGGGATGTCCTCTTTTTATATGACATTGGACTTTCAAAAAAGAATCCAAGTAGACAGCTCACTGCCTTATGAAGTTAGCTTTATTAGCTCTTAGTCTCGCCATATGTCAAGACAGAAGGATTGTTTGTACAAGATTGCTATTGAGTTCGCTGTCACTAGAATAAATCACTATTGACCTTCCCACTTTTAAGAGTTTAATGAACTTAGGAATGGAAATTACCCACAGAAGTAACAACTGTAACCTTGGCTTCTATAATTAAAACCCATTGTCACTAATGTTCACTCTTTGACGTGCCAGCGCTCACTGCTATTAACACTAATGAATCAGACCAGGGTAGAAAAACTGACAGAAAATCTAAATGGCCCCAATTCAAAGTCAAACGAGAGATTCTAAATGAAAATTCTACATAGATAGGAAATGCAGAAAGACAGAATGGCATGGAATCATAATGCATTTGCAGGCAGTGAACTAACATGTATTATACAAGGACTGTTTTTTAGGTACTATATATACTATATATACTCTAATCATTCTTGTGTATCTGTGAGTTAGCAGTCATTATCTCTACTTCAACTTATTGTCATGACTTCATGCTACAGATGACATAAAGATAAGGAGACTGAAGCTCAGAAGGAAAAAAATAATGTGTTAAAATAATTTATTCATTTAACAGTACTTTCTCCTTTACCAAAGGCCTACAGTATTCTAGAAGACAAGGATATAGAGATACCTAAGACAGACTTCCTAGCTTGTTATTCTAGACAAACACCTGCCTTTTCAGTGATATAGTGTGGACTTTTCCTAATTTGCAGTGAGCTAACAAAGTCATCCAGCTGTACTCCCACCTTCCAATCTTGGTTTCTGGTCCAATCTCATTGTCACTGATCTAATCCCCTGACACGCATTCTCTCATTTATAATAATAAGACCACAGGTTTATTTGGACACTTCTCCACCAAGATAAAGTTTCCCATTTAGACAAGTAAGGTCATCATGTAATTAAGTTCTGGACAATGAATTGAAAGTTCACTCTGACGTGCTCACGTGGTTATTGGGTAATTTGGGATTGGACTCCAGGTATGGCTGGTCCTGGAGATGGTATTCTTTCTATTACATTATTTCCCTTTCTCAGACACAAGGCGTTTAATGTGTGTTTCGGAGACAGATAACTCCCATTCAAATCCAAGTAACCAATGACTAGTTGTAGAACCATGAGTAAGTTATTCATCCTCTGTGAGTCCTCATTTTTTTAAATTTTAAAATAAAGATAATACACCTAACTTTCAGAGGTGAAGAAAGGATCAAATAAGATAATTCATTAAACATTTTTAGTTTTGTGACTATAAAATAAATAATCCATTAAAAAAACTTTCTGTTATAAACATTATTTTTTCATATGGAGGTTTATTACATAGTCCTTTCTTTTATTCACCATATTTTTATGGATAAATTCCTTCCCCACAATTCACTGTTGGAAAAGTGAGGGAGCCATGCTTACTTTTAGGTGGAAGGTGTCATTCAACACATTTACATAAACATGGAATATCAGAGTTGCAAGTGAGCAGAAGCAAGTCACTGAACTTCCCTGGATGTCTGTTCAGTAACCTATAGGGTGAAAAATTAAAACTGAATCATATTACTATTAACCATAGAGATGATAGTGAAAATAGAAGTGGCAATGGGCAGTATTGCTTACATGTACAGATTACAGATGGCACTCATTTGATTAGACAGGGCTTCGTTGTGTCTCCAAAACCAATTCTGACTCCCCAATTCCAAATGCCAATGGCTTCCGTTTAGGGTCCGTAGGGTTCCGGGTAAGCTGACTACCCCAGGCTCCAGGGGCAGAACGTGTGACATAGGCTCACCAGTCAGTGCCTTTATCCACCTTGGACACATTGATTGATTTTAGGGTGACCAATTGATCCACTAAGAGTTGGTCTTGGGGTTTGGGCTGGGAAAGCAGGTTTCAGCAGCTATCTGGGACCGCGAAGGAAGCCAGCTCTATGGTAGGAAATCTCAAGAACAGTTCAAACATTGGACACACACATTTTCCACTTTTCACTTTGACGGTTTCAGCTTATTGCTGTGACTTGTTCAAATTTATGATGATGCCCTGGTCTGCCTACAACCAGTTAGGTGTCATTTGAGACCAGAAGAGCCCAGCATGATACACAGTAATACTTATTCCATCAGAACCTCCCAGTCAGGTGGTCCAGTGATTCACTAGAAGACACCAAAGAAATGACAAAATCCCACTTCTTCATACCGCAGATGACTTAAGGGGCTTAAAGCAAAGAAGAGATCCTAAGGTCCTTTTCAAGTCACAGATACCAAGTGGCTGAATCTGGAAACTCCAGTTTTCCTACTTCAAGGATAAGGACTTCAGAAGCATGTAGGGCTTACTAGAAGTCTACCTATAAAGATCAGAGTGTTGCTTTTCTTTTATCCTTTCTCCTGATTCCAACCTGGAACATGAATATGATAGTTTGACCTACAGTCACCCTCTTAGATGACTAACTGGTGAGCTGGGAGGAGCCTGGGTTCTTGACCGCCTAGGAGGAGCTGCTGTATCTGTCTTGGACTGCATACCTCCAGTTCTTTTATAGATGAGAAAGAAACAGATGTATCTCTTGTATTCTCTTTTATATTTTTTTCATATGTGGCATAACCTTATCCTGCATGATATACTTCTCAGTAGGCAGGTAAGCAGATTTGTCCTCTTGACATAGAGAGAGCTAACTCCTTCTCTATCCATTAGGGATAATTTGGGATGTTGAGAGCACCTTTATGACACTTTATTGAACTCAGCTCTTCTATAACTACCTATTTCTTCTGGACTCTTGTGCTCTGCAGCATCATGCCAAAATCTTGTTCATATGCAACATTTCACCATTGTGAAAACAGGTATGGCAACAACACATAAAACAGACTCAAAATGACCCTAATTTCATCCTATAATTTTGCTTCTGAATTGAGTGAACACAGAAACATTCAATAGTGTAAAAATAAGATGTTATAGAAGTTTTGATATCCAAGTACATATTGATTTTATACCATGTCATATTTGAAATGAATCAGAAAAATCTGGAGAATTATATTAACTGTATCAGTATAAAAACCATATAAGAAATTACTTAAATTCCTATAAATAACAAACATCCTTAGGGTTTTTCAAATTATTCCACTTGCATAAAAATATATTTTAGTGTCTTTGTTATCTAATGTTATGTAACAAAGTATCCTAAAAGGTATCATCTTATAATAGCCACTTAATTTGTGCAAAATCAGTTTAGTGATTTGAGCTGGGTGCACCTGGGCAGATTGTTTACCGGCCTAGTGTAGCATCACTCATTTACCTGTAATCATCTGATGGCTAAACTAGGTCAGTGTGGTCCAAGATAGTCTCACGTCCATGTCTGGTGGTTGGCTGTTGGTTGAGGCATCTCTGTCATTATCCACAGGGCCTCTCCAGCAAGTTAGCTCAGACTCGTTCATGTGATAGTCTCAGGGTACCAAAGAAGCAGGCAGAGAGGCTGTGAGGACTATTGAGGCCTAGGCTTGGAACTCCCACCATGGCCTTTCTGCTGCAATTCTATTGACGTGAATCACAAGGTCAGATTCGAATAAATGAAGAAATAGAACCCATCTCTTGATGAAAGGAGCCACTATGTCACATTCCAAAGGGGATGGGAGGGCATATTGAAATAAGAGGAATTTCTGGTCATTTTTTTGCAGTCTACCAGAGACTGGCCTATGGTTACAAAATATTCACATTTTCCCACAATTTAAGCTTATCTCAGTCTCAGGACCTTCAAAATTGTCATCCCAATTAGATCATATCCAGGCTTAAAACCCGGTACCTCATGATCTGCATCAGATCTGGGTGAGGATGGGGTTTCTCTTACTTGGAATAAGGTTTACTGACACCTTCCTCCTGGAAGTGAACTTGTCCCCCTCACTGTCTCCGAGAACTCCATTCTCTGGTGATCCTTCTCGTGATCTAAGTTAAATAAAGGTGTGTACCCACCCCTAACATATGATCATGCAGAGGGATAAAATACAAGCACGTCTATTAAAACAGGGAGGAATAGGAGGTACACAGCAATTGCAAGTCCATAGCAATTCTGAAGTCCAGATGGGTCCATGTTGTCATATTTCCAGACTCTGAGGCCAGGGAAATATTCCTGATGAGGGCCCAGTTCTGCTCCCATAGATTTGTTGAGTGGACTTTCAGTACATTGTTATTCTTGACTCTGGGCTCCATTCTCTGAGCTCTACCTTCTGGGCACTCAGCTCCTCCCTCTGATTGCTCCCTTCTTTTCCATAAGAAATATCCCCTTTTGCAGCTTAGAAGCTTAGAAGCTTTCCTGCCCGTAAACAGTTGACAACTCCAAAGCTTCTTTTCATTTTTAACTATATCAGCTCCTTGAATACAAGCTGCCAGTGTTTTTACCTATTAAACATTCTTTAAAAACTCTGTGAATTTCCTATATACAATATCAAATTATTCTTGCCCTGCTGAGTTGTAGATTTGTTTTAGTTCAGTGACTCCTTTATTCCTTCTATTATGTCCCTTTTGGAATTGGAATTCTATCTTATGCCTCTTTCACCATTATATTTTGGAAGCAGATAACTTGTTTTGTAATTTCACAGGTCTATAGCTGGAGAGGAATTTTGCCCATGGATGGGTTACTCTGTAGGATGTTATGTCTCTAGCCAACTTTGATGCAGACAGGGATTAACTTGATGGAATATTTAATGAGAACACCATGGTAAGTGCCTTGCTAGAGGTAAATTAGGGTGCCAGAGTCTCATTTATATACCTTATTTAGATGATTTAGATGATGAGATTTGGAGCTTTCTGAGTTGATGATATTTAGATGAAATTTGGGGTTTAGCATTAATACTAGAATACGTTAAGAGTTTTGGTGACGTTGGAATGAGGTGAATGTATTTTGCATGTGGGATGGACATGAATTTTAGGGGCCAGATGGTGAACTATAGTAGGTTGATTAGTGTCCCTGAAAAATTCATGTTCCGCCAGAACCTCAGAATATGACCTTACTTGGAAATAGGATCTTTGCAGATGTGATTAGTTAAGATGAAGTCATACTATAGTGTACCCTAAACCCAATGACTGGTGTTCTTACAAGAAAAAGGAGGACACACAGAGACACACACAGAGGAAGGAAGTCCATTTGAAAATGGAAGCGGAGATGAGTGGTGTGTCCGTAAGCCAAGGAACACCAAGTATTGCCAAGAGCCACAGAAAGTAGGAAGCAGCATGGAAGGATTCTCTTCTAGGACTTCTGGAGGGAGGAAGGTGCTGCTAAAAACCTTGCTTTTGGACTTCTAGTCTCCAGATCTGTAAGAGAATACATTTTTTACTGTTTTATGCCACAAAGTTTGTGGTCATTTCTTACGGCAAACCTAGGAGATTCATACAAGGTAACTGCCACCATGGCTCTAATGATCACGCAGGGCCTCTGACTACAATGACAGTGCCTGTCCCCTCGTCATTTATCCACCCAGACTCTAGCTTTACTTGGCCTTAGTGGCCAGCCACACCTAGGAATGTGACTTCCATCTGGCTTTCTCACTTCTCTTCCTACAAGTCAACTCCGGCTTTGATAGAGCATTGTATGTAATGTGAGGAGAGCTGTACCTACACCCAATGTCAGCATTATTGAAGTGTGGAAGACAAAGCACAAAGAGGGGATGTTTTGCTCAACCCAAGGCAGCAAGGGGATGCTTTTGGATCAAGGTGAAAACCTTGTTAAACCTGAAAGGATGAGTAGGAGTTAATTAAGTCAAGGACAGGATATAGTGACGTATGGAAGATGAGAGCAAGTACAGAGTGTATGAAAAAAAAAAGGACTTTTATTGGGAAAGTTGAAAAGTCTATATGATTGAAGGGTGATGCTAGCCAGACCCCACACATATCCTCCTAAGGAGATATGCCCTGAAGGAAACGTGGTACCACTGCAAGAATTTGGAAATCACTGAAAGATTGTAAAATACAAAGTGGTATTGCTGGGATTATGTTTTAGGCAAATCACTCATACAATATTTT
This sequence comes from Aethalodelphis obliquidens, assembly GCF_003676395.1. Taxonomy (NCBI): domain Eukaryota; kingdom Metazoa; phylum Chordata; class Mammalia; order Artiodactyla; family Delphinidae; genus Aethalodelphis; species Aethalodelphis obliquidens. Next base: position 13,025,059 of record NW_020837985.1, on the reverse strand, counting down.
GAGGGATAGAATCAAGGGGCTAGAAAGTGGGACCGATTAAGAGGCTTCAAATAGTCAGATGAGAAATAGTGAGGGCCTAAGACAGTGAGTTGGGGGGGAAGGAGACCAATATCTGATACACAGATAATTGTTCTTATTACTTTTTAAGCAACATGAAAAACACTTAAATTCTGAAATAAATTTCACCTGAATATTGCTCCTGCAATCAGAAAACAGTCAGTCCTCGTACAAGGTCACTGGTCTACCTATCTCACGTGAGCAGTTCAGGTAAGAAGGACAGTGTCACAAAGATGACACCTAGAAGACAGGATTACACATTTTAGATTCCCAGAAGTATTTGTTGACTAGTATAGTGTTTAAAGAGGATAGGCTCTGGAGTCAGACATACTTTGTTCTATCTCCTAACACCCCAACCTCAGGAAATATCCTTAACTTTTTTTGGTAACATCACCATAGTGTGAAGGTAATAATAGTATCAACCCTATAGCACTCTTGTGAGGATTAAATAATTTAATTTACCATATTTATTTAGCACAATGTCTGGCAGATGGTACATATTCCATAACTGTTAGCTCTTTTTATAATCAATGGATGGATTGATGAACTGATCATTCTGGCAAGGGCTAGGAGCATGTAGCAAAGTCTCCATGTTGTAGAATATTTTGGGACAAATTTGAAGAGTCGAGGTGAGTGAAATGAGGTCGGTCCCTATGCCCCTTGGGGTAATTGGACCAGAATGGATGCACGGTGTCTGAGCAGTGATTAGTCAAGGGGTCTCAGTGATATTGCCAATGAACATCACCACACACCTGCACCTGGAAGGTAGTTCCATTCCAAATGGGAAGGTGCAAATCACTTGTTTTTGAAGCTGAAACACTGAAGGTAACAGGTCCGTACATTTTGTTGATTTCTGGGTCTTTCCCTCTGAAAAGGAGGAGATCTGTGTATAATATATGAAGAAGCAGGCTGCAGGTGTTCAATGAGCTGACGTAAGGTGACAACTCAGTTAAAGTACTGTTCTCCAGGGCAAGTTGGGCTTAAACTCTGGGGCTTGGAACTGGTACTCAGTTAACCTCAGCATTACATCATTGCGAACACATATACCCCACCTTAGTAAAAGGGGCTGAATTCTCCAGAGGTTATTTGCTGTTGACTCCCTTTCACTACTGGCAAAGCTTGGTTTTATTTAGTAAACATTTCTGAGCATCTGCTATGGAATGGGTAGTGCACTAGGTGTTAGGATTGCAAAATAAATGATTTATATGGTTTCTTCCCTTAAAGAACTCATAAACTAGAAGTGGAGGCAAACATAAATCCAACTAGCTTTATGCTTTGGGAGAAATGCCTTAAAGAAGCATAAATACATGCTGGGGCAGAAAAATGGAAGAAGTCTGCTGTCAATTTCACAGAAAGGGTTTACAAGTTTTCAAACTCAATTGCTGAGGGTCTGGCTGTGATAAATCTCACACCCTGTTGGGGGCACTAGAAACGGGCAGACTTCAGAGAGCCATTCGGTAGCATGAATCATGAGAGTCCAATGTACATACACTTGGCCCCTAGCCTTCTTCTGCCAACAGCTATACCTTACATGGACACACACACTGTACACAGAGATATGCACAACTATTTGTCTACAAAGAACTTGATTCCAGTGATTTTTTTTAAAAAAACTAGAAGACAATATATATCCTACAGTAGATATTTTTTATTGAATTACAGAACAGATTAAGGTGATATATTATGCAGCTATTAAAATGATGTAATAGAATAAATGAAGTCATCAGACAATGTTCATCTTACATTGCTAAGCAATAGAAGGAATATTATGAAGCTGTGAACATGGTGTGATCCAGCGTTGCAGAAGACATATTTTTTTTCTAGAAGCAAATATACCAAGATTTTTTTGGGACAGAAGGAAGGAAGTTGGGAAAGGAACTCAATGCTGGTCATGTTTCACTTGGGTTTTGAAGGGTATTGGGGTTTTGAAGGGTATTTGGGTTTTGAAGGGTATTTGGGTTTTGAAGTGTATTTCGGTTTTGAAGGGTATTTGGGTTTTGAAACTGAACTATTGATAAAGCTCGATGTGTGGGACACAGGGTCCTGATTTTTAATACCACATTCCAAGATGATCAATGACATTAGGATGATGGCTGGGGAACCAGGCAAAAGTAAGTTGGAGTCCTGGCCATGACCTTTAATTGCTGTGTCACTTGAGCAAATCATTTAAACTCTCTGACCTTTAAAATTGGACATATGCTATTTATCTCTGATGTCTGGTGTGGCGATTAGATGTCCGCGTATATAGTACCCCATGCAGTTCCTGCACAGACTAGCTGGTGAATACATCATAATTGTTAGCATAGCATAGTGGGTAGGAGAACAGACCCTGGGAGCTGAAGGCCTCATTGAGTCCCTGACTTCTCCATGTACTATCTGTGACCTTGGGGCAGTCACCTAACCTCAGTTTCTTTGTCTGTAAAATGGGGATAATAAATAATATCTAGCTCATTCAGTTGTTCAAGGATGAACTGAAATGATGCCTGCAAATACCCAGAACCTAGCACTAATGAAGGCTTCACTGTCGTCAGCTATGACTATTGTTATCAGAAACTTCTTTTCACTGAGCCATGACAAATACATTGATGGTTTAATAGGAACTACGAGGTAGCAGAGTTGGGAAATTACAGAACCTCCAATATGGACACGCTCCAGAAGAATTTATAACTTCGTGCGTGGACCCTGTGTTCACCCCTCCTGCAAGGGTCCTGAATTCATTCACCAACATTCATTCAGCAAACATTTACAAAGACCTATTAATTACTGTTAGGCACAGTGCTAGGTGGCCTTGGGGGTTCTCCCTTATCCCAAGATGCTTACCGCCTTCCCGGAGACAAGCCCATAATAGTAAACCCAGAGTTTCGGAGAAGCAGGAATACATACAAATTCTCTGGGAGCCTGAAGGCAGGAATTGTTTACCTGTAGGACCGGGGATGGCTAACCCAGGGAAGCCTGTACACAGCCATCATCAGGGGACCACAGGGTCCATGATGCCGGAATGTGTTGAATGAGATCCCTGTCTAACTTCACTGGGTAGAGATCCTCTGTTCAACCTCCTCCCAATGAGCAATTCCCTTCTCCAGGACCCCCTACAAAGCCTTCTTCCAGAAGAGGTGCTGTCCCAGTAGCAGGGAATCCAACACTCCTCGGTTAATTTATAACTTTCACAGACAATGCTGACTTTTGGAAGATTTTCTTTATTTGGAGCCAAAGGCTGCATCCCAAGAACTAAATGACTCTGTCTTATTCCTCTGGAATTTATCAGAACAAGACTTATCCCTCTGCAGAGTCACCCCTCAAATGCAATCCACTAGCCCCATCCCCGCCAGCAAAATATTTTTTTTTACGCTGAAGTTATGCACCCAATTTTATTCACTGAGTTTCTTGGCTTGGGAGAAATCAGTGGTTGAGAGAGTAGACTCTGGAACCAGACTGCTTCGTCTCCTATCCTGGCTCTGGTCCTCCTGAGGGACACCTGTCCCCCCTATCTGTAAAGTGGGGACAGCAACAGCACCCACTTTACAGGGAGAGGAGGATGGTACATCAAACAACCCACTTATCGCCCCTGGAGTGGCTCATGGCATGCGGTGATGGATAAATGCAGCTATTACTTTTACTACGTGCATGCCTCTGTTGGATGTGGGGCATATTTAGGCAAACTAGACCTGGTTCCCAATGTTCAAGCACTCATAGCCCTGCAGAGAAAAAGGTACATGAGGAGACTTGTGAAAAGTGAAATGCAAGACAGCCCCAAGATGCTGGGAGCTTTAGAGCAGGGACACCACACCCAGTATGGACAAGAGAAGGCTCAATTTTTTTTCCCCCAAAGAAAAGATGGCTGAACCCATTATCCAAGACAAAACTTTTTCTCCGTGACCTGGTCACTTTTTCATCCTCTACCTCCCATGTCATGACAGAACTGGTAATTTCTCCTACTAAACTTCCCTTCTAATGCCACACTTCAAATTAAGCAAGATATTAAGGGAAGAAAAGCGGGCTGGTGGAAGATAATGATGATAAATAATGATAAATAATGATACACATACGAGGTGAAATGTTCGGGAATGAAACATTGTTATCTAGCGTTTGCAAAAAGATCTTCCATTTCCAAGGAAATAGATGTAAGATCACGTGGGGGACTGGAAGGAGGGCAGAGGATGACATCAGTCAACACGTTTTTGTGCCACGGGTACCTGTGTACATTTCAAACTAGGGTGCTGTTAGGTGGTGATGTGCTGGCATTGAGCTGACCCCCCCCTCCACGTCCCATTCATGGTGGGACGTGGAAAGACGCTAGACCCTTCAGATGGAGGTGGCTCATTACAGCTAGGGGCGTGCCAGCCAAGGTGGTGCTGGGGGCAGAGGAAGGACAGGGATACCAAGAAAAGACACAGGTCCTGCTAATGAGGTCTGAGTACCATAAAACCTTCGTGCTGCCAGCTCCAGTGGCTTCTTGTGGAGTTTTGGGTGAGGTCCAGCTGAAAGAGAACAATCTTGCCAGAAGGCTCTTGGGTTAGGTGTTTTCCAGGGGGTGTGCAGAGGTGGTTTTTACTCATGAGCTCTCTCTAAGGTCTGGTACCACCCACTGGAGAATCCATACGGAATGTAGACCTTCCTGGATGGTGAATTATTTTACTCCAAGACACTTTCTGATTGGGTGTAAGCAGAGTTTCTCAGTCACTCAATCACGCTGCATCCTGAGCCTGTGCACCGTGGTCAAGTTTCTGAGCACTTTTGTCCCCCAGTTTCTTCACATACAGACAGTGAAGGATAATTGTAGCAGAATAAAATCCGTCAGTCCCTGCCTGGTGTTTGGAACGGAGGCTGACATACAGCATCCCTCAGCTGTCAGCAACACCTCCAGCTGGATTCATCTCCTCACCTCAGCTTCCGGGCGGGGCTCCTCGCATTGTCTGTGAAGGCACCGCCCACTTTCACATTTTCATGTTATTCTCTGTGCTATTGTGTCTTTTGGCCTACAAGTCCTTTTCCTGATTCTTTGCAAGTCATTCTGCATAATGTAACTCAAAGATGATTTTTCCAGAAGCCAAAGGAAAATTACACAGTAAGTTCAAAGCGAACTTCATATATACATCTCCATTAAGGCACTCATCGCACTGAATTGTACTTTTGGTCTTTCTCTAGCATTGTAATTTTAACTCATTGATGCCAGAGACTTATTTATTCTCTATCTCCAGCACTTTGCACTGTATGTAACACGTAGTACAGACTCACCACATTCCTTTCCTTTGACTTGATTTGACTGGTAAAAAAATAGATGCTATGCTGCTTGTACATGAATGAGAAAAATAAACGAAATAAATGTTTTGCATTGTTAATAATCATGGTTCTATTACAATCATGAGGTAGTGGATTTTTTTTTTTTTTTTTTTTTTTTTGCGGTACGCGGGCCTGTCACTGTTGTGACCTCTCCCGTTGCGGAGCACAGGCTCCGGATGCGCAGGCTTAGCGGCCATGGCTCATGGGCTCAGCCGCTCCGCGGTATGTGGGATCTTCCCGGACCGGGGCACGAACCCATGCCTCCTGCATCGGCAGGCGGACTCTCAACCACTGCGCCACCAGGGAAGGCCGAGGTAGTGGATTTTTAATGTTTACCGTTTTTTGATAATGTAATTACTTTTATACTAAAATGTAATTTAAAAATTCATAAAATTACCTTGGTTGTGCAAAATTATTTAGCTTTTTTCAAGAGTACTATTTCTATTTTAGTTTATTAATCTATTTACTCAGCAAAAATGTGTTGAATGCCTGTTATGTTCCCTGTTCTAGAAAACTGATAAGATGGGTAAGTAAGTGAGCACCATCTCAGAACACTGCCTGGCACACAGTAGGTGCCAATGAACACATGTTGAATGACCAGCTGAGTGCATTAATTAATGGTGGATGCTGCCTCTTTTAACACCCAAGTCCAGGGGAATAAAATGACATGTCTAATGTCTTATTAATGTTAGAGCTCTTTTTCTTTCCACACCATTATGCTGCCTGCTTATGCAAACATAAGCGAGTAGAGACTATAAATATTATTTACCAGAGCTATGAAACAATGGGAGGGCTTTTGTGGCAGATGGGCGTCTTGGTGGAGATACTTCAAGCAGACATCCGGTGGGATTGGAATCAGCGATGCTGAGAGAAGCACAGTAAAAATCAACCCGTGACATCCATCAATGATGCAACCTTTCCTTAGTATCCAGGTACAAAATACAAGCCATCCTTGCAAAGAGAGGACATAGGTTTGCCAAAAGTTCCTGGTAGGAAGGTGTACTGGGCAGCATCTGGGCAGAGCATGGACTTTGGTCCAGATTTCCTGGGTTCAAATCTCAGATCTGCTATTTCCTAATAATAAAACTGGGGCAATTTTGTTAGCCTTTGGGAGACCCAGCCCATGGAAGTCACTGTGTGCTAGTCACTGCAGCACTTTGTGCTTTGAAGAATGACTTCCCTGGTGCGGAACTGGCTTTCCTTTTCACCCCTGTCTTCATCCATCCTGAAAGGACTCGGGAAACTTGTAAATAAAACAGATCATTCCAAGTGTCAGGAACTCAGCTCTACTGATTTGTCTGAAACAGGAAATAAGGGGAATCTTTTTGAACCATTCGGAGGGACCCGTGTGGGGTCTCACGTAGGGCTTCTTCCATGTGAGAAGCTAGACACATGACTTCTGCCTTGATTTTTTTTTTTTTGGAATTTTTATTGGAGTGTAGTTGATTTACAATGTTGTGTTAGTTTCAGATATACAGCAAAGTGAATCAGATATATATATATATATATATATACATACATATATATATATATATCCATTTTTTTCAGAATGGATATATATATCTCTCCAAGCTTTAACAGAATGGAATGTAAATTGGTACAACCATTATGGAGAACATGATGGAGTTTCCTTAAAAAACGAAATATAGAACTACTGTATGATTCAGCAATCCCTCTCCTGGGCATATATCCGGAGAAAACCATGATCTGAAAGGATACATGCACTCCAATGTTCATTGCAGCACTATTTACAATAGCCAAGACATGGAAGCAACCTAAGTGTCCATCGAGAGAGGAATGGTTAAAGAAGATGCAGTACATGCATACAATAGAAACATGACTGCCGGCAGTTCCTGCAATTCACAGCTCACAGTTTCACCACCAGGGGGAGACTGAGTGTACTGTCTCAGCTCCACTTGCAAAACTCCCAGGGAGGGACTCAGAGTGACCTACTTTGATTTACATGTGACACCTACACTGCATGCCCCAGGCTCCCCTCCCCTGCTGGCTTCCTGGAACAAGCACTTGCATTATGGGTGGGGGGATTCTTGAAGGACCATCAAAGGAAGCCCTAACTACGTGGTTTAAATGAGAAGCAGCGTTACCTGCTGATAAGGGGAAGGGTGTTCACAGAATAAGGGAGTAGAGCAGAGTTGACAAACCAATAAGTGTCTACAGCAGTGTTTATTTCTTAAATAAGTAAATACATCATAAATGAATAAATGATACTAATTATTAACATATTCTAATACCAGCAATCTGCCTTCTTTCAAACTTAGATGGTGCTCATCACTTATATGTGACTTTTGACAAATAATATATCTTCTTTGGGCCCTACTTTTCTCGTCTCCACAATGACGAGGGAAATAACTTCTCAACTTTATTGTGCCGATTCCATTAGAGAGTCTGTGCTAATGATGAGCTTAGGATCAGTTATAGGATAGATGCTCAATACATGTTAGTTTCCCTTCCTCTTTCTAGCTATTGTACCATCCTCCCCTCCCAAATGAATGATCATTTATTCCTTATAACCACCCTGTGAGGTAAGGAAAGCTCTATTATCACCATTGAACAGATTAGTGGCACTCAGACACGGAAGGGGGCTCACTGATTTGTTTTTTAGCCATTCATGTATTTCAGAAATATTAATTGAATGCTGCTGGAGGCACACAGGTCAATAAAGCAGGGTTCTTCCCACAGAGGAACTAGCAGAGGCAAAGTCTAAACTTGAAGATAACACAGCCGCTCTACGTCCTAAGCTCACACTCTTTCTGTGCTACCATGTTCCGTCCTAGATGCTCTGGTTGGTGATAAAACTCCGAGATTTCTTCCCTCTTGTGGACTGCCCAAACAGTTCAGAGAAGTCAGCAAAAGTAGCCCTAAACATAAAAACAATAAATACAACATTTAAAAAAGTTATCAGAACTGCATAGAATTCTATCTCATTAATTAAGGGTACTCTAGGTTTTGAAAGCTTTTTAAAAATAACAAAAGAAGACCATTTAGAACTATGAGACATACTGATGCAGAATGAAAATTAGTATAATTAAAGAATGTCAAAGACCTGAAGTTTATGACACATACTTTCCAGTGATTTAATATCTGTGTACCTCAGAATTAGACATCGTGGTCTAATTCCGTGTTCACTTACAAGGAGCTATACCTTTAGCTCAAAGCTGGTTGAATCCCATTCATTTCCATAGAGTAAGTAAGAAGACTTTTATGCTCTGAATTCTTGAGAAAGAAGTGAAGTCTCTCTCTTTTAGCATCTGCTTCCTTCTCATAAATTATCCGCCCTGCTCTCAGACCGAGTGTTATCAGGTAACCAGCTGTGGGGCTCTGCAGTAATTCATTACTGTGAAAGCCTTTCTGGACATGGTGGGATTTACATGATGATGAAGTTTCCTGTAAGATGGGGAAGAATGCGCTTGATTAATGGTGGTTTCCTTTCCGGTGCTGAGGGCCTGACGACACTGAGCTCATTTAGCATCCCATCCCAGCGTGTGGACTAGAAACGCCACACCTGGGAGAGGAATGACACAAACAGTTTGGGGTCCCTGTTACATGACAGCCACTGTGCAAAACACATTTTACCTGGGGGTCTCATTTAGTCCTCACTAGGGCCTTGGGAGTAGGTGAGACAGTGATCATCACTTCTTTCACCAATGATAATGGATAAATTATTGAAACTTTGCAAAAGTTAACACAGATACTGTTTTGTGACAAAAGCTGGAAACAAACAAGCACCTGGATCCCACAGTGAGCTGCTCTGGACACTTTTACATCAGTCCCATTCATTGCTGTTTAATCATTATCTTTGAAGAGAGGTCTGCAAAATTTATAAATTATATTCAAAATTCTTACCGCGAAAACAAACCAAAAAACAAAGGAACACAAGGAAACTTTTAGAAGTAAAGGATATGTCTGTTACCTTGATTGTCGTGATGGTTTCGCAGATGTATGCATACGTCCAAGCTCACCAAATTGTGTACATTAAATATGTGAAGTTTTTTATGTAAGCTATACCTTGTCAAATGTAAATATGTGAAGTTTTTGTATTAAGCTATACCTTGTCAAATGACAAAGCTAAAACAATTTGGTAATCAGTCTGATGTCCTTTATTCAAGGGAAAACAATCTATGGGTTGGGGGAGTACAGTGCCTCACAAGCAGTAGAGCACCATTCTCAAAAGATTTGGGGCAAGAGCAAGTTTTATAGAGCTCTAGAAGAAAAGGATGATGGGAAAGTGTGGCAAACAGCTAATCCCTAAATTTAACGACTCCTTAACTCACTTTTAATAACTCTTGAAGAATGCAGAGCTTACTTATGAAGCTCAAAATATTATCCTTAGAGCATCAGTCACCCATCATACCATCTATAGCAATAGTAGGTTGTGGGGATCCCAATAAATCAGTATGGTTTTGAGAAATTCTTCTTAGACACAAAATGTTTTTGACAGCCCTTGGCCTTCCTTTCTTAACAGTATTTCATGGTTTGTTTGGGGTTTTTTTAGATTCTTTATGGAGAAAAATCTCTGTTGGTTGCCAATATTTTTGAGACCCTTTGCTTGTTAATTCATTTTTTTCCTTACTCATTAATTCATTCAATGTTTATGGGATTCAGTATTGATGGGATATGTCTTAACTCTCTTGTCCTAAGCAGGTCAGGGTCTGACTCTGGACATCATCAGATTCTAGTAAAACACAAAGGACAGGACAAGAGCTGGGGCTGATGGACCTCAGAGGGCAAGAGCCATGTGGTGGCCAGGCCACGTGATACACATTCAAAATTAAAACTCATGATCGTTTGGGTTTTCTTAAAGTTTCCTCCATGTGGGGAAATGATGTAGCTGTTAGACGTTCATGGTGATTTTGATTTATAATGAATGAGGCATCACGTTTACAGTCATATCATTTTCCTTTCTTCAACTCAACCAGCTATCTTATCTTTAAATATCTGGGCCTTCTTTTGGGGAAAAGGAAGAAATCCAACACAATGCATAGAACGCATGAGTTCTTTTCTGTACCATTTCCACTTATTTTAGTCAGTTAAACCAAGAAGTGAGAAACCCTAAGAAATAACTTGTGGGCAGTCTGGCCCATTTTCTGCATTTTTCCAGAAGCCCCCTACATGAAGGTGCAGAGTGCATCTTTATCAGGCAAATAGGCTTTTTCTTTTCTCCTTTAGAAAGTATACTTATGTACTTTCATGTGGGCCCATGAAAACAAAGAGGGTGTAAGCTTGATGAGGGCAGGGGCTTCCTCTGTTTTGTTAACACTGAATTCTCAGGGCTGACGGCACTGCCTGGAACATGGAAGGTGTTCAGTTCTTGTTCATGGAGAGACCAGGAGATGGAATCCTCTTCTTCCTCTGCTTTGTGTCCTCTGTGTTCCCCATTCTATCCCATTGATTATACAGCTTTGGCCTTTACCTCTAGCTCCTCCAGCCTCCTGAAACTTTAGGTAAGTTCCCTGCTAGTCCCAGCTCAACCAAACGTAGCTTACCCAGGCTCTGCTCTCCTTGCCAACTCTCAGGTCGAATGCTTAGATAACCGTGTAGCCTCTTTGGTGTTCAGGTTTCTCATCTATCAGGTGGATTGTTCTGAATATCTGGTGAATAATATGTCAGTATTTCACTTGAGAAATATGTGTTATGTGCCTAACAGTCAAAACCCCAGCTGGATACAGGAAACATAAGGCTAAGTAAGACACGAATCTCCCCACCCCAGGGAGCTTAGAGTCTGGTCGACCACTGTCATTATGAGAAGACAAAATGGTTTCACAATGAGCCTATGTTTTTAGAAGACCCAGAACCATAACTTATTTGCATTTCCAGCCCTTCTGGTTAAGTTTCAGAAGACTGAATCATAACCAAGTTCCAAGAAACAGCAGGGCTGTTTGCCGTAAACAACCTTATGTGTGAAACTGGGAATGGATACTCCCTGATAATTTTCAAACGCCAAGGTGAGGAATGAAGACGGCAGCTATGAATGTGGGGGCCGATTCTGAGAAATAAAAGACTGAAATGAAAAGTAAAATCAAAATACCTTTTTCCCAAGATAAAATTGACTGTGCAGCTGAGTTTTGCAGCAAAAAGGTGACAGTAATGAAGAAATGAGGGTCTTTCCCTTCTCAGATTTTCATGGTGCCATCCACAAATGTATACGGTAGAACGTTTCCAATTTTCTAGAGTTTAGACTTCATAATAATTGCGACTATTTTGAGTGCCTCCTCTACATATGTATGTATGTATATGTCTGTTATTTCTGGGCGTCATTCCTTGTTTAATAATAATCATTTAAAATAAGGAAACTGATGCTCAGAGACTAAAAATGGAGAGCAATTGCCTTGCCTTAATTTAACATATCTTATAATTTCTGAGCTGATTAGAAGAATATATTAGAAGAGATACCTAAGGGCCAAGTGTAGATAATAAGCCTGAACCATCTTTAGAGAGGAAATAGCTGTGCAATGAATGCCATTTTGTTAATTGCACAGGTCCTGGGCTCCATGGAGGTTGTGGAGAACAATGTGACCACACAGCTAGAAAAAAATTCTTGTCTATAATTAAGGTAAGTTCACATTTTATTTTGTCCACCGGATAGTTGATTTACTGGAGTAAATTGCAAGGGAAAACCGATGTCCTTTCCTCTTCCCCTCCTTCTTTCTCCATTAAGACTGTGAGCTCCTTGAGAGCAAGAGATCTAAGACATTGAAGGGGAACTTCAAGCAAAAGTCTGAAATTTGATACGGCATTCAAGGCTTCTTTCTGCCTGTGCACTCAGCCTCCTGCTTGGCACTCTTTGCCGCACACACAATTGCTTTTCAGCGTTGTGAGTCTGCTGTGGTTCTCATTCACCGTGCTGTTTCTACCTGCCCTGGCTTTGCTCATGCTGTGCCCTCCTCCTGGAATGTCTTTGGATCGTGTTCATCAGATCAAAACCTAATCATCCTTGCAGACTCAGACAGGGTCAGGTCACCCTCTTCACTCCTATTGGCAGGCTCTTCCAGACCCCAGAGAGCCACCGAGTTCCCCACATTGCCTTACAATTGTATGCTAATACCCTTTGTCTCCCCAACAAGACCAGGACTCCTTGAAGGCAGGGATTTTGCCTTATTCATCTTTTTCTCTCCAGAATCTGGCATGTAAAACACTTTCAGGAAAATGTCCAGAATGAACGAGTACTGCAGAATTTCTTTCCTTCAGAATCAGGTGCTTTGATTCTTTGAATAACATCTCTGTCAGTTGCTTTCCAGACTCTCATAGGTACTACAACACGGATGGAGAACTCACCATCAGCAGAGGCAGAGTGTACCTGCTTCCTCTTTGCTGTGGTTTACCTTCTCTCCTTGTCCCTGGCAGGTCTTGGAAGGTAGGATGTGCTCATGAAGAGTACATAGGTCTTCAAATTGGAAAATCTAAGACCCGCTTCTGTGGACCTTCAGCATAACTATGTAGGCTTGGGTATGACTAATCTTTAATTCTGTGATATTAAAGTCCCTTCATCTTTTTGGCAGTATTCTTGTGAGGACCAAGTAAGAAAACAGATCTGAAAGAGATACTTGTTATAAAGTTATTTTGTAGTTATTAATTATAATTTTCATGATATAATTTTGTTCCCTGGAGTCAGGCAGGATGAAGTACCATTCTACGTTGATCCAATATATCTTTTTTTTAATCATGTTAAATATTGTGCCAGAAAAGGTGAGGTGCATCATTGATGCTCCCAATACCTTTTGCTTGATGAGTTTGAAAATTTAATGTTGTCTAATTGGCCAGTAGAATAAGACTTGTAAGACATAATTGTCTTGCTTGTACCTTGATAGTAACAATAATGAGAACTAACATTTATGAGGCGCTCGTCAGCAAAGTACTTCTGGATTCATTATGAAAACAGCTACCACATGTGAACACGTATGAGTGCCATGCGCTGTGTTAGGCTGTTTATGTACAGAATCTCAGGTCCTCACGGTGACATTATGAAATGCTCACTACAAGTCTTCTTTTACTCATATAGAGACTGAGGGTCAAAAAGGTCTGATGCTCGGGCACAAATTTTGCAGGAAGTTGGTGACTCTCTTCACTAGAATTTGAAACCAGCGTCCAACGACACTGCCTTTCCGACCTGGAGCATTTGTACCCACAACTAACATGATCTCCTCTGATCCTGACAATGACTGTGGAAATGAGGCTTTAACAAGCTTTCCATGGACAGTGTCACCAAGATCCAGAAAGGCTGAGAAGTTATTTAAGAGCCCAAATCTAGGCAGATGAAATAACTTTAAATTGCCATTAATCAATTTGTAAGCATCCTTCAGCTGGAGCAGTTGGGTTGGTCAAAATTCACCCGGAGGGGTAACAGTAGGGACACACGTATCCTCTGTAACAAGACCATTGACACAATACCATTGACAGCGGATGATCTTATTGTCACTCTATACGTGGTGACATCCTTTCATCTCTCGTCATTTTAAACAACAGAATTCATTAGTTTCTTGCCGTGCAACCTAGGGCGAAAACAGCTGCGGGCTCTTCAGGTACCCCTTGCATCCTACTCCCCTCTCTGTAGTCCCAACCATGCTTAATTTTCAAAAGAGCATCACATCAGGAACCTGAGATTTTTGTTTGGCGAGAATCACTCTCTCCAAGTGCTTTTTACAAATGGTAGCTGATGTCCTCTAAGGCAACGGTGCCAATCAGAGAACTGCATGACATTTTGCAAGGTATGGCGGGAGTCAGAAAAATCCTACTTACAGGTCCAATTTCTTCCTCTGACAGCCAAGCACATGAAGTGGTGGCGTGGAAATGTCAATATCACCTATCTCCCCGGGCTGCGGAGAGAGGCATATTAGAGTATATAAAATCCCTTGCCTGCAAACGTGAGCCCTCACTTTCTTCAGTTTTATTCAAAGTCACTTTGTAGAATGTTGTTGCTGTTGTTTGGTTTGTTTTTTGAGAGATCCTTGGAGGCTTTGGATTTAATTCACATATTTGTTGAAATTTCTTTCGGGTCAGGTTGACTGAAGGGTGAAGGTCAGTAATGTGTACACATTAAGAGAAAATTCAAATCCTTGAGTCGTGTCTACCTGCACTCCTGATCCGGCTTCCCCCTCCCAGCTCTCTGAGGCAGTCACCACCCTCAATGTGGTCACTCTCACCTCTGTGCTGTGCCCACACGTGGACTCTCCTGTATGACCAGATGAGCCAGATAAAGGGAAGGAAGGCGTCCAGGTTGACACCCAGGTTTCTGACTCAGCTCTGACAGCCGAGTGGAGGATGATGTAATTCTCTGAGTTGGGAAGGCGGAGGAGGAATGTGTTTGGGAAAAGAAGTTGTAGGGGCCTAGGACATGTGTCTCCTTGGTAAGCAGGACTGACTCCAAGACTTAGGTCTCCAGGAAGCCTCCTGTGATCCCTTATACCCCCTTCAACTCCAGGCTACATAACATACCCTGCACTCTGCTTCTGCACAATTCTGACCTTCCTAAATGGTCATAATTCTCATGATATACTCAAGCAGTATGTTTTAGAATATGCTTCCCAAGGGACTCTGAATCTTTTCCATCACGGACCTAGTTATTTTAATTTATGCTCAGCATGTGCTACCGTGCCCAATGCATAGGAAGCACTCAATAAAGTTTTGTTGAATGCATAAGCTAATTAATGAATCCATGGTTATGTCTTCAAGTCCATTGTGCTTATAAACATAACACCATCTTGCCCCTACTTTTTGCCAGGCTCCACCTACTATGGTAAAACTCCAGAGTCAAAAATCCTGTGCTCAGTCACAGAGGTGTGGGTGTGGCAATGCCTGTTTGGTGAATCGGAGAAAAGGGTCCCAGCACAGCTGTGGGGGTCTTGCCCCCCTTACTTTGGCAAAACCGCCACCTGCTCACCTCCTCCTCCATCCACCCCCATCCTCTCAGCCTGTGCGGACACCCAGCGTCCTTTCCCCACCTCATCTCTAAAGCCAAATTGACAGCCTGAGAATCCCTGAGCTCCTGGCTCTATTTCTCCAGTTGTGTTATTCTGTCTCTATCTCTATTTTATGATTTCTCACCTTGAGGGAAAAACAGAAAGAGCTATTTTTTTTTTCGCTTCTGCCCTGCAGGGGGTAGAGCAGATTCTGAACAGTATAAAATGATCTTGCCAGGGGTTGAAGTCATTCTCAGGTTCTAACCATCTCTCTGTGTATTCAGATGGACGGACAGGTGAAGTATTTCTTTTCCGGTCAGCAGAATACTGTCTTATTTAGGTTCCGTGGGAGAAGGAAAAAGAAAGAACAGAAAGTGTCAGAAATGAGGAAGGTTTATGTCCATGGATCATTTTTTTGCAGCCATTCTGCAACACTGACACATACTTTCTTGACCAGAGACATGCAAATTTGAAGAAGAATTCCCTTGACCTCACTCCACGTTTTCTCTGATAATAGCCCCTTGCATTTGCCTAATCCTTTTCATTTTGCAAGTGGTGTTGCATCCATTAGCTCTTCTTATTCTTTAAGGATCCCAGTGAAGTTTGTAGGATAAAAGTTATTTCCAAGGTTAACCCATGAGGAAACTGAGGCTGGTAGGAGACAGTGCGCATCAAAGATTGGCCACGGGCTCGCTGTCAACGGACGTCCACCTGGACAGGGACCCTCATTTTGCCCAAAGCCCGCCCCCCGTTCCTTCTCTCCATATCGTATGACCTTTTGAAGTGCACAGCTAACACAGACTTCATATATTTGAGTCATTTATTTGACTATAATTAAGAGAACAAATATAATTATCCGTCACATTTTTATTTCCTGATTTTAAAGTTTGCTTTTTTTCTAACATTTACGTTTTCTTTCCTAAAGGACCATGAAGTGGACCATTTCATTCTTGATGGGAATCATGAGGATTAATCTTCAGGATTAAGAACTTTCAATGTTCTTCATTACCTCCAATGGGTCCTGCATACCACTGTCTCTGAAGCTTGACTTTTACTGAGAGCCTTCTCATTATTCAAGTCCAGACATACCTTGAATGTATTTTTATAGCATTCCTACCATATATTAAGTTTACATATAAAAGTCTACAGGAATAAGATGCACTGCTGTGCTAGGGAAAATAATAGTGGCATCACTTAGCACTTCCTGTGTGTGTTGTACACATATAAACTAATAGTCTTACAATTACCCTATGAAATAGGTATTATTACTACTCCCATTTTACCGGTGGAAAGCATGAGGTATAGGGAAGTGAAATGACCTGCCCTAGTTCACACAGCAAAGAAGTGACAGAACGGGATTTCACACCCAGGTGGTCTTGGTCAGAGTCCGTGCTTGTGCTGTATAATATACTGCCTCTCCTAGATCGCTATGAAAGCCTTAAACCTAATGCAGACTTGGAGACTTAAGAAAAGTGGGTTTCTTGGAGATAAGGAATACCTAAGTCCTGAAGGATGAGTAGAAATAAAGGCAAATACTAGGTGGGGCACTGCAGGCAGAGGGGAAACTATGGTGCATGTAAAGGCGTGTGATCCACCCAGGGAACCTCAACTACATGATTACAGCTACATATAGAGCCCTAGACAGGGATGGCGGTGGGAGATGAGCACAGAAAGTGTGTCAGGGCCGTATGAAAAGCGACAATTGTCATGCTAAGGATTTGGGACTTTTTCTGAAGACATTAGACAGTCATGGAAAGATTTGAAATAAGGAAGAAAGAGGATAGGCTTTGGTTTGCCTCAGCTGGATTAGGGAGTCAACCTCAAGGCAGAGACACTAGTTATAATTCTATACTCAACCTCCAGGTGGAGCGATCAGGATGGTGTTGTGTCACTGCCCCAAGAGCCTCATGGAGATTAGAGTCCAGGAAACAAAGGATGACTCAGGAGGCCCAGTATTATTGTGGGCACCGAGGGAAATGCAGTAAAGGGCACTTGAAGTTAACCTTCACCTCCTCGTGGTGAGGCTCCTGTCATTGATGGAAGGGAGGGAGGATAGGAGTCTTATCAGGTCCATGGAGCTCATGCAATTACACTCGACCTCTATTCAGAACAGTATTAAGAAGCTGTGTTAACTGGAACACAAAAAGCCTACAGGATCTCTGAACTCATTGGAAGCAATAAGAGTGGTCTTTTCTCATCATCATAATTATTAGCATCCTCAACAGTTTTATTAACACCATTAATTAAAAATGTGCACGGTACTTGAGCCAGACACCCCATATTTCAGAATCACTTCTTCAGCAATAAAAGTGTGGGTACCTTGGGACACGTATATTATACATGCATGGCTGTGCTTTTGGAAGAGCAAAACCCCCGACATCAAAGAATGTCGTTCAAAATGAGAATAAGTATTCTATAGAAATCCCACACCATGAAGGTAGTCATAATCAAGAAAGCTGCTTAATTAATGGAATTTAACCAAAAAATGTATATATACATATATGTATATATATACATATATGTATGTGTACATATATGTATACATACACATATGTATATATACATATGTGTGTATATGTGTGTATATACATATGTATATATATGAGAAGGGGAGAAAGAAATCACAGACTCTTGAAACATAGGGAAAGGACAAAAAAATACTAATAATTTGTCAGTGTGGATTCAGCACCATACTGGGGCTGTCTACTGTCTCCTGGCTCCATGCACATAACTACTGCAATGATCCAACTCACTTTCATTGCCCTGAGCCCAGGATCCTCTCCAAGCAACCTTAGGATGACAATGTGTTTTTACACGTAGACAACCCTGCAGGAGAGCATGCTCTGACCAGCGCGCACAGCGCTCCAGTGGGCCTGCTGCCAGTTCTAATTTTTCAGTTTAAGCATTAAATTGACATCTGATTTCTCCATCTGTCACTGACAAGTTTGGTCGCTCTGAGTCAATCCTCCTGAGACTGATCACCTTTGCATATTTTTAAAAATGGAGATTCAATACCCAAAGAGCCCAAAGGAAAACTATAGAACCAGCAGGATTTAGCTGAAGTGGTTTTGAAAGAGAGGCTTCCCTAAAGACATGTTCAAGTCTGCGTACATTTTGGGTTGTCACGACTGGGAAGGTGCTACTGGCAGGAAGTGGACGGAGGCAAGAAATGACGCTAAGCCTCCTGCAATGCACAGGACCACACCATCCCCTCAATGAAAGAATCACCTGGTCTGAAATGTCAATAATGCCAAGGTTTAGAAAGTCTGAGCTACAACAATGTCATCTTTGGGTTCTGGTATGAGCCACTCTGGGCCATTTTCTCTGAATTCACTTTGAAACTATAATAAAAACAAGAGCTCTTGTATATTCTGATTTGCCGGTTTATTTTATCCTCACTGGCATCTCATGTATAGGAAACACTTGCCAGTCCCATTCCTCAGATGTTTCAACCATAGAAGAGACACCGTGATGCTTGTTAAAAAATTCTTGTACAAATTAATAATTGCATTGCGGACTAGAACCCAAGTTTTAGGCTCCCCTCATCTGTTATTTTTCTCTGCAGCCTGGCACCTTCAGACAATAACCCTTGACTTTTTGTTCCAGAGTTATATCTCAATGAGCTATCTAGTTTTCGGTGATTGTACTGATTAAACAGATTATTATTTGTAAAACACATCAAATGTTTACTGTCAATGCCGTACATCGCAAGGAAAAACAAACAAAAAGGGAAACCATTCATTTTATGTCTGAGAATATACTGTGCTGTATGTGAGCTGAAGTCCTATTTGCATATAATTTGATACCTATCTTGTGGTGCAGAAATGCTAGTCTCTTAGATCAGCAATGATACAGCTGAGGAATCTGAGCCATCTGCTGAAAAATTCCCTTGTTTTCTTCTTTTACCTCTGATTTATTTAATGTGAAAGAGACAATGCTGCCATTTGGATGGAGGGTGTGGGAGGGAAATGTCAGATATTCAAATCACAGGCAAAGTGTGGGATGTTCTTCTCTAACGCAAAATGCAGATAGCTTATCAGCCTGTGATCTGAAATATAGAGGTGGTTTCTTAGTCTCAGTAGCAACTCCTCCTGAATGCATACCATTCATAAAGTTGAACTTTTGGAATCAGTCCTACAGCTAATAATTGTCAGAGCTGGGAATAAAACAAGAGTTCTGTCTACCAGATTCATATAACTAGAGAACATTAGAGACGGAATGTTTTTAAAGGATTATCTGGGATATGGAAACGTTCGTAAACATGATCCAAATTATTTGCTGAATGTTTTGTGAATCCAATGCCTGATGCATGAAGAAATTATCTTCTGAAAGGGATGTTCAGAGCATGAAACAGAACGAAGAGTCACATCAGAGATGTGATCTCATAGCTGGTGTGTGGGAGTCCTGGGATTTGGTGAGGCAGGGGAGTGGTACCCAGAGGGTCAAAGTCTAGTTAGAAGGAAAGTTTTGTGTAATAAATATAAAACATGTAGAAAGGGTATAAAGAGGCAACTATGTCAGAGGACTGGAAAACAGGAGAGTTGGGAGAGATGGGCTAAGACCTCAAATGGCGCATGGTGCCGTTGGGCATGCTCTCTATGGCATCCAGTATGAGTATCAGGTCTGGGGTCAGAAGATGGATTTCTGAAGAGTCATTTCAAAGAACTATAACGAGCCACACAGGTGGGAAAATCGGTCACTTAGCACTATGAGTATGCTTCAATTCCTTAGCAAAGAAGAATAAGAACACATATTTTTTAGTTTTTATTTATTTATTTAAGTTTTTGTCTTTGGGGGGGATAAAAATGTACTGATCCATGATACGTTTGCAACAATGATTAGTTATTATTTTTATCTGTTGTTAATAAAGTACAAGGGATGAGGTTAAGCAGGAAATACTGGGAAGAAAATGCATTTTCAAATTCCATTAAACGTAGTAGGAGCTCAAAAAAGTTTGCTTTATTCTTTCCATATTCTCTTTCATAATTTACATTATAATTATTTGATGCACACCAGTTTTCCCAATGGCTTAGAATCCTTGGGGGCAGGATATGCAGAAGTCCTCGGGACAAGTCTATCATATAGCAGGTTCTCAATATACATAGTGTCTTTCTTTCCACCCTCTCACTCTGCTCGAAGCAAAAATATGTACAAAATGGGTACCAAAGAAGACAAGGGAATTACGACTAGGGTGATGGTAATCAAATGGCTTTCTTGTTAGATGTTCATTATTCAAGCCCGTGGGCATCTTCTTGGGAGGCTCTGGATACAATTTAATATCTATTTGAGACTCTCCTGGATGAACACTCGCAGGGTGAAGTCCAGCCAGCAACTGTCTCATTAACATAGCCAGCACCACATGCAAATATGTATAACTTCTTTGTGTTGGACTTCAAAGGGAATTTCCCTTACTGGGATGAGCTATATTGAGGGCAACAATCTTTTTAGTGTCATTAGGGTAAATGAGGTAGTAATGGGATTGCAGATTAGAGCAACTTCAATCATGTATTTCACAGTCCCCCAACAGGGTAGCTTTTACAAACAGCCAGCATCCTTAATTGAAATGTAAATGCATGGTAAATTATGAAAAATAAATTATGAAAAGTAATACATGGCCCAAATAAAAGATCAGAAATAAAAGGTTTTACGAAGTTGAGAAAATGAGTCTGAAATGTTAATTGCTTGGCAGGGAATAGCTCACACCGTCAGGGCGTGGGGGCGGGAGTGAAGAAAGGAAAGTCATTTCCCCTGCAGTCTGTGCAATTTGTCCATGTCCTTTTCTTCTCTATTCTGGAAAAGGTTCATGCAGATAGAGCCCTGCCAACTTCCCCTCCTGGAGACAGAATTCAAGGAATAGAAAAGGAAGAATTAAAGTAAAAGGAGGATATTGGAGGAGTTGGTGGGGATGCCGCTAAGGCTGCTGGGACATGGTGTCCTTTTTTTATTATCAATCCTTTGGATGAATAAAAGTATTTAGAACTAGAACAGTAGCCAGCAGCACACTTGAAGACTTGATTGACCCAATTTGTTCCCTTCGTCATAGACTATAGGCATTGTCTTTGGCGACACAAGAGTTAGAAAGGAGTTTACAGTATGATTGCATGATGTCATATCACAAAAGTGATCTCCCAATCCTGTCTCAATCCTCCATACCAGGAGGATGTCCACATAAGGGAAGGGATCGAGTTGGGTTCTGTGTTGTGTAGGATGTTACTGTCTTGGGAATCCCATCGTTTACAGCTTCTGCATTAGGGACAACAGTGTGCTTTGATAAGAAAGTGTATCAGCTTCCTTTGCTACTGTAAAAAATTCCTACCAACTTAGTGACTGAAAACAACAAAGATGTGTTATCTTAAAATTCTGGAGGTCATCCGTCCAAAGTCAGTCTGAGTGAGCTAAAGTTAATGTGTCAACAGGGCTGATTTCTCCTGAAGTCTCTAGAGAGAATTTGTTTCCTTCCCTTCTTCACTTTCTCGAGGCTCCCTGCTTTGTGGGCCCCTCTTCAGATCCCTCCAATCTACTTCCATCATTGTATCTCCTTCTCTCTGACCCTGACCCTCCTGCTTCCCTCTTATAAGGACCTTTCTGACTACCTCGTGCTTACCAGGATAATTCAGGATAGTCTGCAATCTCAACATCCTTAACTTAATCACATCTGCAAAGTTCCTTTTATTGTCTAAACTGACATAGTCACAGTTTCCAGGGGTTAGGACATGCATCATTGGCATCTTCATTCAGCCTACTACAGGAAGCTATTTAGATATTACTCAGCAGTGGGACTGATTTTTAGGGAGATGCTGAAGTACCTGCGTTTATGGCAAATGATTGGCTGAGGCAGAGTGAAAGGAAAGGGAAGGCGATTATGCAAATGCACAACCATTCCTACCTTCTCTGAGATCACGGGCCGGGAGCAGATTCTAAAGTTTGTCTCTGAGCCATTTAAACTCCTGACTATCAACAGCAAATACCTGCACAGTTATTAAAATATATACCAAGAAATAAAAAGATGAGTCAGAATGGTCCCTGCCTTCAAGAAGCTTGAGGCCAAGTGAAGTTAGAGATTAAAGTGATGCTTTCAGTGTCACATAACTAGTGCTAATAAAAGAAATATCTGTGTAAAGGAGCATGAGGCCAGATAAACTGTGTCTTCCCATTGAAGGAGAGGCAGAGAAAGATTCATATTAGTGGAAGTGTAAGAGTTTTCCAGCCAGAAATAAAGGGGTAGAATGTTAAAAATTATTTACTGTCTACTCCACAAGCTTCTTTCTAAATACTTTAAAGGATACACATTGCATTTGTTCTCAATTGTACATCCCACCTGAGTAAGAAACAGGTGGTATTGATGAACAAAGTGTCCAAGGAACTAATCATGGTCTGGTCTGTGTTCTTTGGTGAGTTTGTTGTTTTTCACTCCACATGGTCCGGACAGAGATACCCACTCTTTCTTCATAGATCTTTGTTACTAAATGCAGAACAATTCTAATCCACATGTTTTAAGGCTGGATCACTTGATTTCTACTGAAGTTGTTGCCAGTGTGCAAGATGTTCTGTGATTATAAAAAAATATGATAATTTGGAGGCAGGTGATTGTTGTCTGAGTGTGGAATTGGTTACTTACTGACCATATGATATTGCATATATCACCTCTGCATGAATGATTTCCTTGCTGTGTATGGAATTATTTTGAGGAAAGCATAGTACTGTCCTCGGAAATACCGACTTTCACCGACAGTAAACCACAAAACATCCAGCTAATGTTGGTTTTCTTTTATTGTTTTTGTTACAGTAAGTATGTGCTTTTGAGATCAAAGAAAAACAAAACAATGACTGTAAGCAGAATTAGAGAATGCCAGGATTCTTCCAGAATAGACGTACTACAACCTTAATAATGAGCTTGGAGGTATCTGTTCCTATAGAGATTGATACCCAGCAGGACCTTCCGGAGCTCCTGGGCGCAAAAGCCTTTCTCTGTCCTCCATTTCTTGATTACAGGAAATAGGCTTCATTCAGCCTCCATGATCTTCCCTGAGTTCCTACAGGCAGGTTCAAAGAGTTGCTACTTAGGGAAGGGAAGGGATGCAGAGACAAGGGAGGAGCAGTTAAAAGAAACAATAGTGCAGCCTTGGGGCAGGGTCCCGGTTCCCCCTCAAGGTATACACATAACAACATCTTTGAGTTGTTTTGCAGATACTGAAACCCCCTCCAGGTGGGAGAAGTTAACTGTGTGCTGCCCACAAGCACGCAGACCCCAGACCAGGTGGAACCGGAAGGTTGATGATGCCGACTCCCACTACCTCCCCACCAACCAATCAGAAGAGTGTCCATACCCTCCTCTTTGAACCATTACTATAACACTCCTCCCTACTCCCTCCAGGTGGGGACACAACATTTTGAGGGCATTAGCCCGCTATGGCCCCCTTTGCCTGGCAAAGCAATAAAGCTATCCTTTTCTACTTCACCCAAAACTCTGTCTCTAAGATTTAATTCAGTGTCAGGGTACAGAGGCTGGATCCGGCTTCAAGACGGGAGTAGGACCAAGGATCAGAGACCAGAATCAAATGGTGTTTCTGGAGTGAGGACCTTTTGTACATATGAGAGTCTTAGGAAAGATCATTTTTCTTGAGTAAATGGTTATGGTTATGGTACACGCATGTGTGTGTGTGTGTGTGTGTGTGTGTGTGTGTGTGAAGGGTGGAAAGAGAAGTGGGTTAGGGAGTAATTTCTTATTTCCAAGAAACATGGGAGATCTTAGTACCGCCAGGCCCGCACTAGTTTAGGACTGTGCTGATGTATGGGCTGGGTACAATGGTTGGGAAACTGATCATGGACTATGAATATAAAGTCATAAATATAACCCTCTGAAAATTAACAGAAATAGAGTTATGTCAACCCCCAAATGGGCTGCCAAACCATGGAGGAGGGAGATCACATTGACATTTAGGGTGGTTACGGCTAATCCAGCAGGAAGGGGTAGAATGTGTGCTTTCTCTGCGAGTGTCTAGCCCATCAGGATGGGGCCACAGCCACATGGGGGGAGCAAGCTGGAGAGGAGGTCAGGTAACTTCGCACCTGAGCTGCAGCGTCCTTTGTCAGCTTTTGCCAACAGCCAGCTTGGAACATCCATCTTATGTCTGTTTCCATGCAAAAGTATAACAACTGACATCTGACCACACTGCAATAATTAGGAGTTCCAGTTCTTCCCCACAACTACTACGTTTTCAACAGAGAGTCAATTTCCAAAAAGAAGTGAGTTTGTTGTTGCTTTCAGGCAATCTGCAGATTCGAGATAACTGACATTCCTTGACCCTAGTGAGAAATCAACCCTCCGGCATGATTCAGGTTACAATGTTGTCCCTTTCCCAGGTTCTCTTTGGTCCCCTTTACCTTAGTAATGGCCATACATATAATTTATTTCCCAGATCCTATTGCTAAGTGGTTACAATGTGAACACTTATTCAGCAACTCATGATTATTGTGGCTGTACGATCTATCGGTTACCTATTCCTGAGTAACAGCCCATCCCGAAACACAGTAGCTTTAAGCAACTGTTTTCTTTGTATGTGACTGTGTGGTCAGTCATTTGGGCTGGGATCTCCTGGCTGACTCTTCTGATCATCTTGCCTGTGGTCACTACACGGGCTGCATCCCCGGGTGGGTCGACTTGATGGTTTAAGATGACCTCACTTAAGCCTCTGTCATTTGGTGCTAGCTGTTAACTGGCCTTTCTCCCATCACTAAGTTCATCATCCCAAGCTAAATTATTGAATTAAGGAAGCAAGAGAGTATGAGTGGAAGCTGCAAGAAATTCCCTAGGCTTAGGGAATCCCACGATGTCATTTCTTCCACCTTGGCCCACCAAGCATTATCACATGGTCTGGAAGAGCCAATGGCAAATTTCCACACAAGTGACACTGGAATGACCTGCATAAACGAAGAGGAAATTACAAATGGTTCGTATGTTTTGAGCATACACTATATACATTAGACACAATTCTAAGATTGACATGCATTATCTCAGTTAATTCCCAGAATAACCCTAGGAAGTAGGTATTTTAATTTATTCTTATTTAACAGATGAAGAAATCGAGGCACCAAGAAATTAAAGTATCTCTCCTGAGGTCACACACTCTGTAGATGAAAAAGCTAAGCTTTGATTCCAAGTCATCAAACTTCAGAGTCATCTCTTAAAGCATTTTGTAAGGATGATAAGGATTCAGTAGACAGTTGGGGAAGCTGCAAAAGGTCATACATTCCAGTAAGAGGGAGAAGCCTGTTCAGACTGTCAGGGGTCAAGAGGCAAGGCATGGAGAGG
This sequence comes from Aethalodelphis obliquidens, assembly GCF_003676395.1. Taxonomy (NCBI): domain Eukaryota; kingdom Metazoa; phylum Chordata; class Mammalia; order Artiodactyla; family Delphinidae; genus Aethalodelphis; species Aethalodelphis obliquidens. The sequence continues at coordinate 12,999,496 of NW_020837985.1, read as the reverse complement.
GGGCACTTAAGGAAAACGGAGATAAGAGGAAACAGATGGAGAGAGGTATGGAGATACAGATCCTGGTTAGAACTGGAAGGACCATAGATACCACAAGGAATTTCAAAAAAAAAATTAAGCAGTTAAAGGAGAAGGGTCCATATTTAGCCACCATGGTGATTTTCCAGCGTCTGGGTATTTGCCATTCAGTCTCACGCTCTGGACGCTGTAGTTACAGCATCCTTTGCCTTAGAGACTCGACTGGACTAGGCTATGCTGTGATCCACTGTTGTGATTTGTATGTTTTTTTGAGATTTCATTGTGTTCTCCACTGATAAAGATTCCTTAAAGTTACCCTTTTGTGGCAACAGCAGTCTCCTTATGGAAAGCCTGCTCATGTCCTGCTTGCATTATCTCATTCACAGATAGCTTTTCTTGGGGCAAATTTTTCAAATCAGAAATTTAACATTTAGAAAATTTAACATTTAGAAAAATGTCACGGGTCATGAGTTGCAAATGGTATTGAAACATCCATTAGGCATCTGAACACATTGCTCTCTCAGGTTAAAAAAAAAAAAAACAGTCAAGAAACAAATCAAAAAGCTGGTGATGACTGAGTAGGCAGGAGCCCAGCCAGGATGTGACCTATTTTAAGCATTCGAAAATCAATAGAAGAATAGCCCTCCTTAATCAAAAGTGTTCAATTTCCCAGGGAGAGAAAAGGCATACAAGGGTAAAAATTACCCACCAAGTATCTGTTAGTGCAAGGCTGTCCTAGTTTGAAAGTACTGAATGCAGACGTAATTTAAAATGTATTTGTAGTCATGCTTTTCAGAACAGTAGCCTGATCTTTGGAATGGCCCCTTTCTGAAATTTCCAAGCTATAGGAACCCTGCTTCAGTTTCTGTCTCCTTTCCTAATATGTGGCTCTAAATTCAAAGATGACTATATAAAGAATTAGAGGAAGCTCTGTACCCAATAGTGCTCAAAGCGGGCTCTGCTTGATGATGGTCCAGGTCACAACAACTGTCTTGGGCAAATTATATGTTTTACAAAACCCTCCTTTGAGTCAGAAAGTTATGAAGCGATAATTGTCCCTGGCAAAGGATGAACAGAGGGCACAAGAAGAAAGGAGAAGCATCCATTAAGCTGGTGGGTCATTTATCAAACCAGCAGAGAGGGTGTATTATCAGAGACGCCTCCAGCTTTGGAGTTGGCAAAAGTCTAGAAGATAAGGCTCTGTCCAGCTTGCCACCTGGATGTATGATCTGGACACACTGTCAAGATGATACTCAGAGGTTGGGGAAGATTGAGCTGCATCTACTCAGCTCCTGGTGGGAGGCACAGCCAAGCCCTAAAGAATGAGAGGTGGGGTAGGGGGGAGGAAGCTAGGATGGTTGAGTAATGAGAATATGGCATCTACAAGCCAACGTCAGGGCTGAAGGAAAGGAGTAAGGAGAAACGTCCCAAAGGGACTGAAAATGTGTTTCATGGGCACAAACCACCATGCATTCTTCTGCTTTAAAAAGTTTCCAGGGCTTCCCTGGTGGCGCAGTGGTTGAGAGTCCGCCTGCCGATGCAGGGGACGTGGGTTCATGCCCCGGTCCGGGAAGATCCCACATGCCGCGGAGCGGCTGGGCCCGTGAGCCATGGCTGCTGAGCCTGCGCATCCGGAGCCTGTGCTCCGCAACGGGAGAGGCCACAACAGTGAGAGGCCCGCGTACCGCAAAAAAAAAAAAAAAAGTTTCCATCTATTGTCTCTTTGAATACATTTTCCCCACATCTTCACTAGCATTTTCCCCCTATATTAAGTCATGTGTATTAGACGTATACTGAAGGTCATGCTTCTCTCCTGTGCTTCTACTTCTTCTTTTTCATATTTTCTATTATGTATAGATATATATATTCTATTATGCATACAAATATATCTATATATGTCTATAATATATTTATAACTATATCTATATAGATCTTTCTCATACACATGCTATATATATATTATATATACTAATACCATAAAATATACCATAAAATATACTAATTAGTATATATATACTATTATAAATACTAATACCATAATAAAGTATACTGTAAAATATACTAATATTATATATACTGATACCATAAAATATACTGACATATCACACATACTAATACCATAAAATATATAGTATACTATAGTATATATACTATATATATACTATAGTATTATATATTTATAAGAGTATATATAGTATAGTATATATATTATATAATAGTATATATATTATATAATAGTATATATAATTATTTATAATAGCATATATAACATATATGCTTTATATATAAGATAATATTATAAATATTGTTACATATATTATATTATATATACTTTAATATATACTTAAATATTTTGGGGATTTCTCAGTTTTAAATTCTAAATCGTTATTTTTTTCCTGAAATAAGTTTAATATGTTATCAGTGCTTACTATGGATATTATTATACTGTTTTACTGCAGTGGCTTTATTTTTTGATTCCTACATTTTCATGTGGTTCTTTTTTATCTGTCTGCTACTTTTTTCTCATTTACTTAACATGGTTTTCTTTGCAAAATTTCTCTTCACTTCCGTCTCTTTTAGAATTATAAATGTACTTATTTTAAAGTCCTTTTAGATTTGCCTCACAAGTTCTGCCGCCAATGTGAGTTGTTTCCATGTGTGTTTTTTATGGTCGTTCACATGCTTTGATCTTTTTTTTTTTTTTTAGCAACTGCCTGGGAGTTCCTTTTTTCCACCATGCCTTCCTTCTTTCTAGTGCTTTTGCACTTAACACATAGTCCTGCATTTTGCATTGTGGCGGGGAGTCGTGTTGCTGGTATGCCTTGGGGATTGATACTCTTCTCAGGCACATTTCGAATGAAGTTCGTGTTTACAGGGTTGCTTCTCTTTATTGCCTAAGACACAAAAAAGGTGGTATTCAAGCTGTTGGATGAAATTATTTCAGATCCAGTTCACTAAACTGAATGTGGTCCAAGATCCTCACTTCAGGCAGAGCTGACCTAGGTTTCTTTCCACTGGATCATGTTTGGATTCTTTTCCATCAAAGGCTCTGAAGGCTTGATCCCACTGTGAGTACCCAGTCTCCCACTTCGGAGGGCTGCAGGGTTCCACTTCCCCCTCCTCCACTCACCCCTAGGGTTCCTCTCTGCTGTTAACACACACAGGTTGTCTTCTGGTTTCTGAGAAGTGCTACATATCTTTAATTAGTTAAAGAAAAAAATGACATAATTTTGCAATAAAAGAGAAGTGGATTATGAATTCTGTCTGTATCTTGACTAGAAGTCTTCATTCCATTTTTACCCTTCCACATTGAAATCTCTTACCTCCACTAAATCTGTCCAACTTAGACTTCCCTCTGGGTTTTAAGGTTAAACACAGCAACTTTCTTCTTCCCCAGCTTTGTGGCCATGTGTAAGTTATTTTATTTCTCAGAGTCTCTGTTTACTTTTGGAAGCCAGGGACTGATAGTATTTTGCATTGTTGTCAGGATTTGGAAAAAAATTATATCAAGTGCCGATTAATGTTAAGTGCCTAGTAGATGCTGTTTATAATTATAATGTGAATGTTTACCACGTGTGTAAAAGAGTTAAATGAGATCAATTGTTCATGCTTGCAGATATTTTATAAGAGGATTCTGTAATACACAGTTCTATAAGCTATGGAAGAGCTTTGTAAGCTGGAAAATCCAATTTCCATGCCAAGGAAGTGTTTATGGGTTGAGCTGTGCCCCCCGGAAAGATATGTTGAAGCCCTGACCCTCAGTCACTCAGGATGGGATCTTAGTTAGGAATAGGGTCTTTACAGGTATAATCAAGTTAGAATGAGGTCATGAGGGTGGACCTAAACCCTGTATGACTGGTGTCCTTATAAGAGGAACTTTGGACACAGAAACAGACATGCCCAGAAGGGATGATGAAGAGAAGGTGGCTATGTGACCGCTGAGTCAGGATTGGACTGACACATCTACAAGCTAAGGAACACCTGAGGTCACCTGAGGTCACTAGGAGAGAGCCCAGGAGCAGGTTCTTCAGGGAGCACGCAGCCTTGCCAACGCTTTGCTTTCTGCACTCCAGAATTGTGAAATAATAAATTTCTGTTGTCCTAAGTTAGGCAGTCTGTGACACTTTGCTATGGCAGCCCTAGGGAACTTACCCAGAAGCTTATGATTCTAGTTATCGTTATTACAACTAGATGTTGCTTGCCTTTTTTGCCATATTCCCGTAGTCTACGTAGTTCATTCATTATATGCTCCCAGGATGCTTGCACAGGCCCTTTTTCCATAGTTCCGGAATGCCCTTCTTCCATTCTGTCTATCGCTAATATATTTTAGGCTTAGAGCAATGCTAAACTCTGATTCCAGAATGCTCTTCCTGGACCTTTAACCCCCTTCTCACAGATGAAGTTAGGTGTTTTCTCCAACCCCTTTCTTAGCTCTGACCACACAGCACTGTGGATTTTAATATTTATGGTCCCCCATGAGCTCATCAAAGGTAGGGTGACCTTATGGGCCTCTTTTCCCTCTTGGGTGAGTGAAAAGGAGGAATGAATAAATGTTTCTTGGATTTAAATCCATGTTACCCCCTCTATCCCCAGAGTGTGCCAAATGAAAGCTTGCTATTCTCAGAATGGAAACACAAAATCATCAATCCGTGTTTTAAATGCCGTAGCTCATCTGGAGCCAGGGAGAAAGAGAAACTTTATGACACTTTTTTTTTTTTTAAAGAAATAAATATTTGGACTTTAGCCTGATATGTAGGGTGGGTGTCCAGACAGTGTTCACTGGTATATAACTTCTTAAAATATGGAAATACTTTTCTGTTGCTGGGGAAATAGTCACTGTCTCTAGATCCTTAGATGACCCCGATCCCACTCTCTAAGCACCGCCTTCCTGACTCCTTCCAGGATCCAACCTCCTCCCGGTCTAAGGCCAGCGTCTCTGTGCTTTGACTTGGGCTCATGCTTAACAGATGGTGAACTATGTTCAGCAGAAGCCCTGTCTTTATGTTTCTTCCCATTTGGGGGCCTGGAGAGGAAAAGGGCTTTCTATTGTTTTCTGTGATTGCTCTAACCTAACGGATCGGATGCATGGACCTCATTAGCTGCAGATTTATCACAAGTCAGGCATCCCTTTCTCAGAGGTAGATGCTCATTTGACAGAGACCTGCCGGTCCCAGGTCGGGATCTCATTGCACTTTCCCAGACCCTACAGGTCTCATTTGTCTCTGAGCAGGTTGTCACCACTGACAGACAGAGGCAGCTCTTTCTGTAGGAGTGAGCTTTTAGCAACCTTGCCCAAGACCAATCATTCCCATCAACCTGATTTCTGCTGCTTTCTCGACTTTTACTCGTTTCCCAAAGTGCTGCTGTCAGATGCAGGCATTCCCGACCTCCAGAGCCCCAATTCCAGGCAAGACATATGCATCGGGAAAGTAAAAGCCAGCATTGAGAACTTATGATTGAGACAGTGAGCCTAATTAAGTTAATGCTTCCCCCCCACATTTTATCTAAACAGAAAACTCAATAAAGGTTCTGTGGCATCTTTAATAGAGATTAAGCGACTACAGACAGTCTCTACCTTACTTGGAGGCTGAGATTTTCTGTGTTAACTGCACAAAGTCACACCACACATGCATGTACTCATGCTTTGGGTGTCATTGCACAGGGCTGGCCCACAGCCAGATCCCCAGCTGTACAGAGTAAGAGAAGGATGACTATGTCCTTCCTCCCCGAAATTCTCTCCTTCTTATGAAATTGTCGACGCATTGCCTGTTCACCGGCTGTTTTCTCTACACGTATCTAAACACGTTCCTCTCTCAGGCCAAGTTTGTCACTGTTTCACAGCCCTTGCATTTATGGTCCCTTCTGCCTTGATGGCTGTTCTCTTTCCTCACTGCATTCACTTTTCTGCTCCAAGTTACCCCATTCAAAAAGCCTTTCTTTATTATTCTAACAAAAGTAGCTCTCCCCTCCTACCATTTACCACTTTGCATATCCTTATGTGGCAAAATATTATTTGTTTATTCTCATCGCCTCCACTTCACAGGGAAACATTTCGCACTTACCAGCATTCTCCCAGCACCTGGAAGAATACTTGGAATGTAGTAGGTTTTCAAATGTGTTTATTAAACAAACGAATGGCGTTGATTTCTTATAAAGACTAACTCTTGCTACAATAGAAAGGCAATAAACATTTATTACTCAGTCGGCTATTTGACACCTATAAACGGTCACATTTCTTTACTAAGCACATAAAACACCTAACTAGTTTGTTTCCATTCCTATTATAGCCTTTATACCAGCCCTCTCCAAACCTCTCTAGAAAGACCCCCCTCCCCCATATCCAGTCTCTGTCCATGGATATAGTTCTCATATTTCAGGGCTGAATTCCAGTGTTACCCCTTACGGGAGGTCTTCTCTTTACTCCATCCTTCCAATGGGCAACTTTGAAGGTACGTATGGGCCAGAAAACATCCTCCTCTTCTGTTAATCTTGGAATTGCCCCAATCTACAGTCTGGGTCCCTGGCTGTTGCAGACCATGGGCCAGATTTGGGCACCTGGTCCAAGATATGCTCTTCAGGTTCTTCTTCTGAAGAATTCATCAGGGAGAAGCAGAGTCAAGCAGATCTTGGAAGGTAGCTGGAATGACAACAGATAATCTACAGAAAAATAGGGTAGCTTTCCATCCAAGACTGAGGAGCAAACATCTCCAGTTACTCTTCAGAGAGACAAGAATAAAGCAGAGATGAAGAAAGAGACAAAGACCCAAGACAGAGAAGGAAAGCTGAAGCCTGCCGGTCCAGGCTGGCATTTTCCCTACGAAAATCCTTATCTTTAAACAAGTGGATAGCAAAACGAAATGCTTCCCGACTTACTCTGAGCCCAAGGCAGGAGGAAACCACATACTGGATACCAAAAGAAATGGTAGCAGCCCACCCTTGAGGATTAACAAAGTGAAGCTTAGCCTCAAACTGGGCATCTGACTCTTGAACACTGTAACTACAATCATGGATAACAGGATCAAGAGATTAAGAATAGAAAGAAAATGTTAAAAGAAGATTATTTTGAAAGAAGTTCCCGCTCCCTTTTGTTTCTCCTCAGGAGGAAGAGTGCTTGGCCCTGCCTCGTACCTTGGGCCAATTGAGCTAGGTATCACCAGGACCAATGAAGAACTTAAAATACGTGTCCTTAAAATATGTTGGAGGGATGGAGTAGACCGCTGTTTGACTCTGGCAAATCTGAGGGACAAGAGCAGGCTGGCTTGCTATATTCCTGAAGGTGTGGAGGAGATCACTAGACTGGGATCAGATTTCCTGTTAGGATTTTGTTCAGGCAAAAATGTGGGTCACTAGTGTGAGAATGCCAGTGTGAGGATGTCTTAGATTCTATCCTAGAGGATCGAGAAGAAGGGTCGGCAGAGGAGAATCTGGAGTCTGACCGCAAGACTTCTAGGGGTTGGGGAGGGGGTGAACATCACCACCAAGAGGGAATGCACTTTCTCCAGGTCAAGGAACTTCAAGTGAGAGACCATACGTGATGTGATGGGCATGGGAGAGTATCCCGCGTCACCCATGATAGCATGGAATCAGATGAAGAGCTCGTGTTGGAGAGCTGCCAGACCTAAGGGGTGAGAAGCCAGCCAGTGATGGTGCCAGTCAGGTGAGAAACGTCCCGCTCCCTTTACCTCTCCTCGGCACCTCTGTGATAACCCACAATATGGTTTAGAAACAGCAGGACGAGGTGGAAGAGGTGCTGCGTGAGAGAGAGAGAGATTTCCAACTGTACCCTCCATCCCTAGAGGGCAGGCAGCCTCCCTGGCCCAGATCCTGACTGTGGGAGGGAAACCATGAGTTCTGTTTATTACATTATCCAGCTCCACTGAATAATCTGCTCTCCACTTCTGCTTTAAAAACGCTCAATGTGGTTTCTGTTTCCTGTAACCCAAAGAGCTTTAAGTAATGTGTCTGCTAAGCTCTCTTCAAGCACGTGTAGCTCTATTAAAAATGCTTGATATAGTCTTTTCATATTACAATCCAGATGTCAGGAATGATGATCTAGTTCTAGACACTAGAACTCATGAACTATCTACTCACAGGATCCATCTCAGTGCCTGTGTAGGTTATAGGGGGAAAAATACTGTTTATTAAACATCTCCTATGACCAGTCACAGCACTTATGATGTCTGCCTCTTCCTGAGCGCTGGCTACCCACCAGGCAAACTGTGTATGATGAGCACTTTACAAGGGTTTTGTGTGTTGGGACAGCATGAAAGGTGGGTACTAGTATTCTTATTTGCTACTCAAATGAGGAGCAAAAGTAATTGACTAATACCTATTAACAGTGCCTGCCTCAGGTAGGATTGTTACAAAGTGCTTGGCGATCCAAGAATTCTTCCCCAAATATTCCTAACTCCAAAGCCTGCATTCTTTCCACTGCTCAGAGGAGAGCCACCTGGTACCCAGGGATGTACGTTGAAATGAGGGGAGGAGAACCTGGAGACTAAACTTGACGGCTTCCTCTTTGTTTTGTAGATGATGCTAATAGACGCACCAAACTAAAGCAGCAGATCTTTCATCTTTCTTTCCACATAACCAACCACCAATCCGTCTCTGGATCAATTCTGCCTTCTTGCTTGAATATCATTTATCTTCGCCATTTTCTGTGGAGTAATTATTATGATTTGTCTTCTCAAAAAAGCTATTAATGCCAGACTATAGCAAGAAAAATAATTAGGTAGAAACATTTCAAAGCAATGTCACAACTGATTATAGTTCTAATTGTGCTTGTTCCCAGGTTAAGTACGACACTGCACATTACTGGGTAGAAACCAACCATAAATTATTGTACTTATGGCATGCAGTGCAGCACAGAATCGCATGCCAAATTCTTATGACAGACATAAAAGAATTATTCAGAAATACTTCTCTCTTTGGTGCCAAATTTAGTGATAATTTATAGCTGTCTGAATTTCCACACCTGCTGCAAATTCCTTCAAGTCCTCAAGTTTTACTGATTCCCCAGTGGTGGAATTTGACGAGCCTTTTTCTCTTTTTAACCTGTGGGGAAATTGTGACTCCTTTGCTGTATCCTTCAGTACAAGAATCTAGAAATCTAGAAATTCAGCCCTTGGCATGACTTGACTATGGCTGGACCAAACCACATCCTGGCAGGCAGCTGAGGTAGCTGCTATGAAGGCCAGGTTCCTCCATCTATTATGATAAAGGGCAGTTTAAAGGAAAAACACTGATGTGCAAAGAGAAATTGGAGATCTCATCTGCAGGTGGGTTGACGTATAACCAACATTCTTATAGCGATAGATTTAGTTAAAAAATTAATAAAGCCATTCGTCCATGAACTCAGTTATTTGGATCCTTGTTTTCTTATCTATGGCCTTGCAGTGCAGTACTGACCGGAATGCCAGGCAAGATGCCCCATCCTGCCACTCCAGGAGGTGGGATGATGATCCAAGATGGAACAGTCAAGGTGTCCTTGGAATTTGCATCCTGATTTGGGTAACACAAAGACAGAGGATGATTAAGATTAATGCATCCAAGTCATGGTGACGTGAATCAAAAGTTTCTTAACCTCTGCTATGCCAAGCCTTAGAGCTCCCAACATGTCCATAGCCCTTACCATTTGTCAGATACCATTTGATATGCCGTACGTATGCTAACTCACTGAAACCTTATTTCATGTTATCATTTTTGAGGTCTGCCTTCAGTTTTTGAACTAACCCTTCTCCTCCCAGTAATGCCCACATAAACTTTTCTTTTTCCTTACATTTGTCAGGGTGGGTCCTTGTTGCTAGCACCTCAAGATTCCTGCTGCAAAGCAAAAGAAACAAACTGGTAAATTAAATAATAGAAAGTGATTAACAACAGTTAGTGTGCCTTTCCTTATTCCTACCATTTAAACAACCATGAAACATAGACATAAAAAATAGAAAGAAAATGAGATGCAAAAATAGGAGAATCGTAGCTTTGTAGAGCTGGCCAAGGATTCAAAGCCTGCCTGAACACACTCCGCATTTTACATCAGGGTCGGGTCCAGGTCGTGGAATTGAGCTCAGCACGGTCACTACACTGTTCCAGTGGGTGTGGTGGATCCGCATGGGGTGTGGAGCGTAGATGAGAATTAGTTATAGTTGGTGCTCCTTCAACTGGGTTAAGCTGGAGCTAGTTTGATTAATTCTGCTCAGGTGGGCTTGGGGGATGGAAGTTGCTTAATGTAATAAATTAATGAAATGAAATTTTTGTTTGAAGATGCACATTACACTGGAAAGAGGATTGAACTAGGCCTGGATCCTGATTCTGACTCTGGGACTAATTTATGAGTTGATTTTAGGTAACTCACTTCATCCTGCACTTCAGTCCCTTCATCTTCTGCAAAATGAAAGTATTTGGTATGATCATCTCTGAGGTCTCAACTTCTAATGTCTAATATTAAGATTTTATGACAATTATTTCAAGAAGCAGCAGGTACCTTAAAGAAGTAGGAACCAAGGTAATTTACTAAGAATCTGGCAAATTATGTAGCATCTTGAATTTTACAAATCCCTCCTACATCAACCTCACTATCAGATCCATATTATCCTTGTGGGTTTTATCCTTGCCCTTTTAAAGGGATATGGAATGAATTTAATAAGAGCCCATGATGTGCTGAGAGCTACGTGCTGTCCAATCAACACAGACCTATTAGGCTCCCATCTTAGCTCGGGCGGTTAACGGCTTTGTTATTACTTGCCCTTTGGGGGTTGCAATAAATGGGGTGATCATACACATGTCGAAGAGGATACAAAAGATGCATGGGTTCATCTAGACAGAATCTGTCTCATTTATTCACTCTGTCAATAAATGTGTATTATCTTTATCCTTAAACAAGGTGATTGCTGTCTATGAAATCATAGACCTTTGTAAGTTTTCTGGGTTTGTATATTTTCTTTTAAATATACAGCATCTAAGAAAAAAAAAGGAGGTCTGGGGAAGAAGAGTGTGGAAGGGCATATAGGAGAGGACACAGAGCTTGTGGACCTTTATCTTTCACACTGAGCCCACAGGGAGCATATGCCACAGAAGAGGCACCAAAACAACTAGTGGGTAGAGAAGTTGGCCACCTTTGCCCTTAGCAACACGGGTCCTTATGTAGAGGGACCATAAAAGAGTAGCCATGGTGTCAGGAATGAACACTACGCATGGAACCATCAGCACGGGTGTCCCCTTGCTATGGCTGATCTACCTACAGTTACTGCTAAATTTATTGATTTGTCAGAATGAGAGACCAATACTGATCCCAAGATATGGTAAAATCACTACAAAAGATCAATAAGCCACTTGGTAGCAAGCTGATTATATAGGTCTTATAGACCATGGTGGAGAGTTTTACTTTTACATTGAGTAAGATAGAAAGCTTTGGAGGTTTTGAGCAGAGAAGTGTAATAATCTAACGTAGGTTTTACAAGGTTTGTTAAAGATAGATGATAAGGAATACGTTTGAATAAAGGAAAACAGTGAAAAGGTTATTGAAAAATTTTGGTAGCCTTTTGGACTAGGATTTTTGTAGTGGAACTAATGAGAAAGGCTCATCTTCTGGATATATTTTTAAGGGAAAGAGTATGTGTTGATGGGTTAGGGATGCAGTCTGAGAGTAAGAGAGAAATTCAGAGTGAATTTTTTAATTTGATGCCATAGAAGAATGGAACTTCCATCATCTCAGATAGGAAACTAAAGGAGAGTCAGCTTTGGGGGGATAAATATAGGAGTTCAGTTTGGGGTCTATTAAGTATGTGATGCCTGCTAGACAGTCTTGGAGATGGTGATGGTCAGTTGGATATACAGTCTGGAGTTCAGGTCAAGGTCTAAGCTGAGGGTATAATCTTGGAGAACAACGGCACAGAGAAGGTATTCAAAACCATGATGTTGGATCATGTCATTGGGAGTGATAATATAATTTTTGAAATACCAAGGGACAAGACCAAACACTGAGACTTGTCAAACTCTAATATTTTGTTTATGAAATAAGAAGAAACTAAGAAAAAATGGAAAGAGTGAGGTAGAAGGTAAGTCATGTGAGTTTAGTGTTGGGGAAGCTAGATAAAGTGTTTTAAAGAGGAAAAGTCAACTCTATCAGATATTGCTGACAGGTCAAGTAACATGAGGACTGAACTTTTAACCACTGGGTTTAACAAAGGGACAATTTGGGGGGAAATATAGACAAGAGGTTGGCAGAGAGAAGGCAAAAACCTGATCAGCGTGGGTTTAAGAAAAAGTAAGAGGAGATGGAGTCTTGATATAAAGAGGAGCAATGATGGGGGTTTAGTTGAAGGTTGATATAGAGCGAGGAGTTTTTACTTTAGGACAGGCGAGGATAAAACCTGCTTTTTGGTGATAGAAATGATTAGAAATGGAAAAGACGGGGATGAGAGGTAGAAGATAATTGCTTGAGCAAAGCCCTTGAGTATGGGAGATAATGAGACACATTTTTGTTTCCTTGATAAAATGTATAAAATTAGAGAACAGTCTCTTATGGCATAATTCATTTTCCAACGTTGGCCACGACATATCTCCCATCCTGCAAGATTTTCTGCAATGTTACCTTGCAACACCCCATCCTGAGATGAAGCCCATCGTGGTGGGTTCTGAGTCTGCTTTGATCAACAAAATGCAGCAGAAGTTACACACTGCAAGTTGCAGGCATAGCCCCTAATTGGACTGGCAATGCTGATGTCCTGCCTCTTGGGACAGTTGTTCTTGGGAAGTTCCAGCTCAGAACCCAGACTCCATCATTTGAGAAGCTCAAGCATCATGTCTAAGCAACCTTTCAACAGCACCAGCTTAGCTGCCAGCCAACAGCCAGCACCAACGGCCGGCACGTGAGTGAGTCATGTCACAGGTCAGCCCCCTGAGCCCTCAGAAGACTCAGCTGCTCTCTGAGTGGAATGGCAGGAAAGGTCCCAAGTGAGCAAAATTCACCAGAGCCCAGACAGCTCACAGAGTCGTGAGAAAGACAAATGTCAATTACGATTGTAAGCCACGAGCTTTGGGTGTGTTTTGCTATACATCAACCGATGACCACAACAGAAATTGGCACCAGAAGTGAAAATGGCTGCTGTTACAACAGAAACAAGAAACAGGTGGCACTGGACCTGGGGCTGTGCTGAAAAGCCTTGAAGAGACTGCTAGCGGTTTTTTTTTTTGTGGTACGCGGGCCTCTCACTGTCGTGGCCTCTCCCGTTGCGGAGCACAGGCTCCGGAGGCGCAGGCTCAGCAGCCATGACTCACGGGCCCAGCCGCTCCGCGGCATGTGGGATCTTCCCGGACCGGGGCACGAACCCGCGTCCCCTGCATCGGCAGGCGGACTCTCAACCACTGCGCCACCAGGGAAGCCCATGCTAGTGGGTTTTGGAAGGACAGTGAGCAAATCATTATAGGAGGCTGGAGAAACACAATACAGCTGTCCTGTCCTTACATATCCATGGGGGATTGGTTCCAGGACTGGCCCAGGATCCCCAAATCCACAGATGTTCAAGTCCCATATTCAGCCCTCAGTATCCGTGGCCTGCATCCACGGATTCAACTGGGGGAGGATCAATTAGTTCTGTATCTACTGAAAAGAAATCCACGTATAAGTGACCTGTGCAGTCTAAATCTGTATTGTTCAACTGTATATGTTAATGGAAAGTTGACAAAAATCTGTCACTAACGGTAACAGGAAAAATGCAATGTACAAATAGTAATCTGATGTGTTTGGCTAAAGAGATTACTGTGCAGAATGGTGGAAGTACCAAATTCTTTCTTTTAGCCACATATGATAATGTGTGAATAGAGATGCGCCCAAAACATAACTGTTCAGTTTTCCAAAGCAGTAAGAAGAAATAGAAAGAACCCAGTATATTCTGGGTTCAAAAATAAAATTGTTTCTCCTAATCAACCTTCCAGGCAGCAAAATACTGGAATAAAAAAGAAAGAAAAGAAAAAATAGTCATCGCGGTAGAGATCATCTCAGTGTATGGTTGTATAAACCTTTGATAAGATTTCAGAAAAAAATATGGAAACATTTAATAGCGCCCCTGAACTATACAAAAATGGCTTCTTACAAAGTTAATGGTATTTTTCTGTAGTATCCTGATTCTGATTTCAAGCCAAGGGGAGAATTATCTCAAAAAGAGCTGTTTGTGTGACTCTTTTCTAATAGACTAACCCTCAATAAAATGCATTACAAACACATAAGGTGCATAAGATATTGATTTAAATAGTTATTGTTGTTGTTGTTATTATTATTATTGTTTTATCAGAAATCCTGTCTGCTTGGACAAAAATAGTGCTAAGTGGACAGGATCCTCTCAAAAATGGACTGCAGGTACAAGGAAAAGGCTGAAGAAGCTGTAAACACAGGCTACTTCTTGTGGGAAATGGATGGATGACTCAGACAGAGACCAAGAGCCACAGAGAACAAAAATCCCAGGCATCAGGGCTGGTCTCAAATCAAAACACTAGCAACAAGAGCCCAGTTGAATTTCAGAATCACTGTAGACTAGTAATTACTTGTGCCCCCTGATTTTCGTCCTTTTAACAGGAATGTCTATTGAAGTAATTTTTCCGCCTAATGTATGTTTGACGTGTGTGGAGTAGTTGATTTGTACCTTTAGCTCATAGTTAAAGATATAAATCTTTAACTCAGATGGAGATAAATTGTACTCAAGATGCTGATTCAAAGAATCGCTCCTCAGAAAACCTCCACATCTGGACCTGATTTCGTTGGTGATACTCTGGCTTTGAGCAGATGCTGTAACGGGGTGAGTTGAGCTCCTGGATTCCTTGCGGGAGTGGTAAGCACCATGGGCGTGTGGCAGATACGTGCGTTGCTGTGGAAGATTGTATTGTCTAAATATGGCCCCAACGATGTCCCCCATCCCACTGACTCTTCTGCGGTATGGTCGTGCCGGTCGCCTGTCAAGAGGTGAAGCTTACCTCTCCACTCTATTGAATCTGGCACTATGACTGGCTCTATGACTTCTTTGGCTGATAGAATTACGTGGAAATATCAATACTTTGCCCATGTTAGTCATTGCCTTTATTTGGCCCGGGAGCTTCTACTTTCTTTCTCATGGAATGCTCAGTCTTGGGACGTGATCTCTCCAAACCCAGTCATCATGGACTTGGAGAGATCCTATGGGTTTGGAGAAGCCCAAGCCATGTCGAGAGGTCATGCGTAGATACTGTTTAATGGCTCCATCTGAGTTCTGCAATAACCGACATCAATTGCTCGTCATGTGAATGACACATATTGGACATCAGCCTAGTTTAAGGCTGCAGGAGACTCATTCCACTGCTACTGTCTTGCTGCAGCCACATGGCAGAATCTTAGTGATTCTGAGTCTGGTCACCAGCTGAGCCCAGTCAACTCAGGAAATTATGAGGAAAAAAATACGAACGTGTTGTTTAAGCCAGTCAGTTTTGGGGCAGTTTGTCACACAGCCATAGTTAGCTGAGAAGTTTCTCTCATTCTATCACGGTGATGGCTAAAGAACTAACAGTGCAAAATGCCTAGCATGATACTTGACACAAGCAGGAAATCAATAAATATTCTTTCTTTCCTTTTCAGTTGAGATAAAGTTGAAATAAAACTGAGTATGATATTGGAAGTACCTGAAATTATTCACATCTCTCTCTTAGTATCTAGCTGCTGCTTGTGGCCAAGTGAAAATTCCCTCATTCTAGAGATAAAACCAGAAATTAGAATGTAGTTCCCCAACTTTCCTTCAATATGTAATGCCCCATGATTCTGTGATTTAGTTGTGCGATCACCCTCACTTGTGATAGGTTCCTTAATAAGGTTTTCAGAGGGCATGTTCTTAGAGCAACTTTCAGGACACATGGCACATGTCATAGTCAAGGGTAAAAGAAACACTGAAACAAAAAGACATGTAATTTATAACACAAAGGCAACTTTCAGTCCTGTGACATATTGAAATAAATTTAGATGTTTCTGAATTTTCATTTTCTTGTTCTAAGTAGCGTTTATTTATAGAACATAAAGGTCTACTGAACCCTGTGTGACAATTCAACACGAATTTCAAATGGGACAGGCTATCTCCACGTGGAGAGTTCCACAGGCCCATCAATGGAGAAGCAACACATCTTCAAGACCACAACACTCAATACACAATCAGTTTACCATCCATAAAATTATCAGAGTAGCAAAATTCAGTTTCTAAAAGGCAAGAGTCGAAAGAACAGGATTCCTTCAATCTGTAGTTCTTTCTTGGTCAAGCTCAGAAAATAATAACACTCACTGTACATCCACACTCTAAAGCTTAAGCTGATTTGCATCAGGCTCTGTGTATAAGGGACTCCTCAGTACTCCCCCAAGCAAACTCCATGCCCCCCACTTTCCCTGCAATATGGTCTGAAGTTACTACATTACAGAAACCTTCCACTGAAAAGACGGAAGCTTCCCGCTTACAGTGAACGACCCCATTTGCAGGTTGCACGTGCAGGTGGGAGTGTTTGGATGCTCTCTAGCAAATGGTGCCACAAGGGGGCAACAGAGGGCCGTGTTCCTGAACCAAGGCAGCCGATCAGGGTCAGTCTGTCCCCATCCTCACCTGTCGCCCTCTGGGCTTCCGACTGGAGAAATTACTAGTCTGATCCAGTCCAGAAAGCCTGGAGCTCCTTGTTTCTGTTTCCGGTTAGTCCATTTTCTAAGGGGGTTATAGACTTTTACGTGTGCATTCGTACATTCATCCACTCCATCATTCATCAAACACTTGCTCTCTCTTTTCTGGGCACCGTTCTGAGCACTGAGTGTACAAAACACATTTGACTGTTTCATCAAGTCCTTTCCCTCCCGTGAGTCCTGCCAGCTTAGTGGAGGCATAGTGACTCAGTGGAACTGGCACATACAGAGGACCCAAATCACCTGGGTCCAGCCCTGTGTGAAGGCACCATTTACTCGGGTGCAAATCCCCCTAGATTCTCGAAGTTCCTGGACACACCTGTTCCTCACGCCTCCCCGCCATCACACCTGCATTTCCTCCACTCAGAGGCGCTAACGCTGACCGCTGTCAAGTTTCTGAAATCTTCATGAGGTGAGGATGTTGAGTGTTTACCTCACGCTTTCACTTAGCGTAAGAGCTCGATCCATGCCTTTAATGAGCAGGCATTTATTCCGTACCTTTTGTGTGCCTGATACAGGCCCTGGTGATGCAGCGGCCACAAGGCAGACAGAGGACCCGCCCTGATGGTAATCTCGTTCTAGGATGCGGGGGCGGGCTGGGGGGGAATAAGCAAGTACAGTAAGTAGGTAAGTTGTCACATGGTGACTTGTGCTATGGACAGGGAATAAAGCTAAGCCAGTCAGAGGGAAGGAAAATCATTACTATTATTGTTATCACTGTAATATAATTTTGGGAGGTTATCTACATGATCAATTATAATCAATAGAAGCGGAAGATGCGGGCTTCCCCGTTAACCCTAAAAATCACAGAGTGGCTGTGGAATTCTCCCCAAACCAGAGAACAGCATGCAGGTGGGTGGGTGGTGTGGACAGAGAATTTGAACTTGACCTTGAAACAATGAGTAGGAATTAGCTATGCAGGAAAAGAAGTGGGGCCTGGGGTCTCAGCCGAAAGAATAGCAGGTGGGATGGCAGGGAGGGGAGGCTAGTGCGTGTGCAGAGCTGTGAGCAGTGGCTGTGATCAGCTGTGTGGCAGATGAGCCCTTAGGGAGAGGGAGTGCCTAGCCTCGCTATCTTTGGGCTCCCAGTGCCCGCTGGCCCTGTGCTGGGCGAGTTACACACATCAGCACAATGGAAGGCTCATCTGTGCTTAGTAAAGTAGGTGAACGGATAAAGGAGATGTGGTACATATACACAATGGAGTATTACTCAGCCACAAAAAGGAGCCAAATTGGGTCATTTGTAAAGACGTGGACGGACCTAGAATCTGTCATACAGGGTGGAGTAAGCCAGAAAGAGAAAAACAAATATCATATATTAACGCATATATGTGGAATCTAGAAAAATGGTACAGATGAACCTATCTGCAGGGCAGGAATAGAGATGTAGTTGTAGAGAATGGACGTGTGGACTCAGGAGGGGAAGGGGAGGGTGGGACAAACTGGGAGATTAGGATTGACATATATACACTACCATGCGTGAAACAGCTAGCTAGTGGGAACCTGCTGTAAAGCACAGAGAGCTCAGCTCTGTGCTCTGTGATGACCTAGATGGGTGGGATGGGGGGGGAGGAAGGGAGGTCCAAGAGGGAGGGGATATAGGTATACATACAGCTGATTCACTTCATTGTACAGCAGAAACTAACCAACATTGTAAAGCAATTTTACTCCAATAATAAGAAAAATAGTGGGCATTGATACCCTTATTTTCAAGCAGGTTTGACCTTTAGCCTATACACAATAAAAGTAAAAAACTGGGCTTCCCTTGTGGCGCAGTGGTTGAGAGTCCGCCTGCTGATGCAGGGGACACGGGTTCATGTCCCGGTCCGGGAAGATCCCACATGCCGCGGAGTGGCTGTGCCCATGAGCCATGGCCCCTGAGCCTGTGCGTCCGGAGCCTGTGCTCTGCAACGGGAGAGGCCACAACAGTGAGAAGCCCGCGTACCGCAAAAAAAAAAAAAAAAAAAAGTAAAAAGCTAACATCTGTACACAATGCCTCAATAGGAAAATATATTTGTGTGCTTGGGTACGTTTGTAGGGGCACCTGGTCTGTCCAAAGCAACTCATGGTGCCCAGCTAACGGCCCCCCTACGTGGCCTGACTGATATGCCTAGAGGAATTTCTAGAGGGCTGGTTCCATCTGGCATTGACGGTCTCTTAGATCAGGCTGGGGCACATTTGTAATTCCCATCCAGGCCCTCTTGGTGGCGCAGCAGATCCCCCCGTGACGTCCCTGGGCTCACTCTGGCCTTGTCTGCACCTCATCTTCAAAGAGGCCTCTGATGCTGTGACGGCGAAAAGAATGTTAAGCAAGGAGCAGCCTTAGTCTTCTTGTACAGGGGATGGGGATGATGCTCTCGCGGGAAGCACAAGAACACAGCACATGGGACAAGTGGTGGAGGATAGAAGAGCGTCTTGCGGCCGAGTTTGGAAATGGAAAATTGTATGGGAGAAGCTGCGTCAGACCACTTTGCAACTGATTCATTCATTCTTTTTTTTTTTTTTTTTTTTTGCACTACGCGGGCCTCTCACTGTTGTGGCCTCTCCCGTTGCGGAGCACAGGCTCCGGACGCACAGGCCCAGCGGCCATGGCTCACGGGCCCAGCCGCTCCGCGGCACGTGGGATCTTCCCGGACTGGGGCACGAACCCGTGTGCCCTGCATCGGCAGGCAGACTCTCAACCACTGCGCCACCAGGGAAGCCCCGATTCATTCATTCTTGATCCATTTGTTTATTTTTCACTTGTGTGCTCATCTATTAAGTGTTATTTGTCTTAGGCCCAAGGACACTGAGAAAAAGGGACACATTTTGTCCAAGAGCTCATAGTCTACCAGAAAAACAGAAGGGTAAACAGACAGTGATATCTGCTTGATTACATTTTTGCAAAATTTAACGTTTCTGTAAAATTTAACTATGTAAGCTTGATAAATTTAACATCTTTATGCTTAACCACAAAATGGAGGAAATAATAGTGGGTATCTCAAAGGTCTATTATGAATACTAAACAAGGTAATACAAAGGAAGTATTGGGCTTACTCTGTGACAAGGAATATGAGCTACAATAATTATTGTTATTACTATTGTTCGTTGACACGGACACAAAGTATAGAATCATAGAAGAAATTAAATGATAACAATTTCCTCTAAGGATGGAGGAAAGGAAACAGACTTGGAGAAGGATACAAAGAAAAAATGGACCTGTAATATTTACCTAGTAAATGTATTTATTTAAAAAGTTCTGGAGCAAATGAGACAGAATGTTAATATCTGTAATTTATAATGTGTAATTTATAATGTGTACAAGAAAAAATGTACCTGTAATATTTACCTATTAAATGTATTTATTTAAAAAGTTCTGGAGCAAATGAGACAGAATGTTAATATCTGTTAATTTATAATGTGTACAAGGGTGTTTATTATATCTTTATTCTTTCGTATGTTTGACTTTTTTAAGTCAAAAATCTTACCAAATAGTGAGAATAGGATGTTGTAAATGGAGTGATGTGTGACTGTGTCAGCCTGGGTTAAAGTGGGGTTTAGCGTTCCGGAGCCAGGATCAAGCAGGGAAATGCCATAGAAAACCTCCCAGATACATGCAGAAATAGGAATCTGAGATCTGGAAGAGGAATGGAAAAGAAATCACATTTTTGAACACCTACTACATGCTAAGCACTGTGATAGATTCTTTTTTGTTTGAACTCACGTTAATGGGAAATGTGGTGTCCATGCAGAGATGTGCGTACCATAAACGTGGACCTAACCAACTCCTGTACTGCCTAGTAAACTAGTAACCTTAACTGCCAGAAATTCCGCTCCTCAGGCGTCGTTTGGCAAAGTCCCAGAGGCATTTCTTTGTGCTCACAGCCGGGGGAGAGCACATCCTTGGTATCTAGTGAACAGAGGCCAGGGATGCGGTTCCACACCCAGGGCGGCCCCATGACAAAGCCCAGACGGTCAGGGGTGCTGAGGCTGAGAAGCCCTGATGTGAGCACAGCCCAGTGAAGAAAGTGGACATCCTGAGCTCTGTAACAGACCCACTTTCCTCTTCCTGGACATAAACTTTCTTCCCCATGCCCTCCCCCGCCCTGCAACCCTGTGCCTATCCTGACTTTTATGATAATCCCATGCTTACTCTCCTTCCTGTTTTCCCACCTGAGTATGCATCCGGAGACTTCTGAACGTTATCCAGGCTCTTCTGCTAACACAGCTCTCGGTACCTCATTTCCTGCATCTGCAAAGCAGGGATCCCGTTCGTACTCACTGCACAGAACGGTGTCACATGGGTCGGGGTCTGTACAGTTGGAACAGTGGCAGGTGCATCACAGGCGTCCTGTGTATTTGCTATTATTATTATGTCAGGATATTTATAGCAACAACAAAGAACTGCGCGTCTCTCTGGACAACTGGTCAAGGTTATATTTAAGTGCCGGTTGAACTGCATTTCTGCAGTTTCATCAATCTGACTGGGCGCCTTCATGGAGGAAGAGGAAGACCCGGCCTGTAGAGTACACTCGGGGTCTGTCCTGAAGCCTGGCTCCCGGCCCCTGCCTGTCCTCGCTGAGGCAGGCAGCCCCATGACCAGCCTTCTCTCTCTCTCCTATTCCAGGAAAGACGAGGATCTTCTGACCCATCAGGATTTTCCACAGGAAGAGAGCAGATAACAAATTGGGTTCAGCCTGGAAAAGGCTCCCTGTTGTGTGAAGGTTATCGACTCCATGGTACGTCCTCTGTCGCATTATCCAACCCCCTCTTTGCGCGATGCAGCATGGCGCTATAATTTAACTGTCTCTCAAAGGCTACAAAGACTCCTGGAACATCGCAGATCCTTCACACCAGGATTCCTTTCCCCTTCCTGATGTCACTGCTCCTGCCTTGTCTGTCACTGCCTGGACCACTGGAATTTCTCCCAACCCTTCCAGGCCATTGACTCCTTATCCATGTGAATGAAAACTATGCTTTGCTGAAAGGGAATGGGCGTGACCGGTCACAGGATGTGGGATGACTCTCCACAGTGAAGTTCAGTGAGTGAATTAGGGGGCCAGCCTTTTCACCTGTGTTTCCCTCTACCTGAGATGATGAATCTCCTCTGTCCCCATCTGCCACACCCCTCACCCCACTGAGGTCCATCGACTGCTCAGGTCTAGGTTCTACCGTAACCTTCCAAGGCAGTAAAACACCAAGGGCCTAAAGGATGCTGTGGTACCACCAGATTCCCCTGTTCAGAGGAGAGATGCTCATTCTCCCAGCTGCCGGGAGGGCCACCTGCCCACAGCACATGGCAATGCCCTTCCCTGGGGATCACCCTGAGCCTAACTGAGCTGCCTTGCCCAATGTTCTGTCCCTTTTCAGAGGCAGCCCATACCAATCGTACGTTTTTGTGAGAATACGAAACCTCTGATTCGGCCTCAACTTCAGGCAACTCTAAAGGACCACTCCAGAGGCAGAATTCCAAGGGGATCCACTGTGGTCTTTGTTGCCATGACACCACAGTTCAAATTCTGCTTCCCTCCATTCCTCCCTCCAAGTTCGGACTCCAGAGAGCACCCCACAGTTAACTTCCTTCCTCCAGAGTCACTCAGGGAACTCGCGGGAGTGGTCTGAGGAACAGATAGGAAAATGGGCTTTGGGAATTGGTCACCCTCTGTGGCTGGCAACGCACATCCTGTCACTGGGGAGTAAGGAAGCCCCAGGGAGTTGGTGCACTTGTTACAGCTTCCACCTGTGCTGACCTGGGTGGGGAAATAGTGCAGCAGATGTGATATCTCCGGCTTTGGAGAGATTCATGAGATGTGATGATTACAGGATTATAGAATTGAACAATTAAATGTGTGTGGTTCAAGGCAAAAGACAATCCAGGGCTGAGGATGGCTAGTCACTGATTGAAAGCCAACTTTGAAAGCCAGAAAGCCTCCTTGGAAAAACATACAGATACTCTCACCTACTCCAAGCCAGAGGGCAGAAAAGTAAGGAGTCCAGGGCTTAATTGTAAGGAGGTCTGTCTTCCAAAGGCAGTTGAATTATCAATTTCAGCAAGTCGGCTGGTCAAAGCCAGAGCCCCAGATGAGCATGAGAAGGACTCTGAGACTCGGAGTTAGGACGTTTGGATCAACACACTAAAAATATTCAGATCCTTAGATTTCTGTGAACTCTCTCGTCCTGTAGACACAGCACTCCCCTCTGTTAAAAAGCTAGTTCTTCCTTTCTGAGGGGAAGAAAAGCTCTGACTTAAAGACAGCACGTGCCTCTCAGGACACAGCTCCAACTCCCTCCTGGAGTCCAGACCAGAGCAAGAGTTGAGTCGCAACACAACCCACCCAGGAAAGGGCTGCACCCAGGAGTAGGTGAAAGGGACTTTGCCCCAGAGGAGCTGCAAAACAGAACCAGCACGTCCTGGTGGGACCTGGGAGAGGACATATGGGGCTGGACCCTGGGTGAGCTGGACAGAGGTGGGGCAGAACCTAAGGTTTGACAAGGGAGGCTTTGTTGCTATGGGGACGTTCTCCATGGTACAGAATTTTCACTGACTGCAAAGAACCAAGGAGTCAGTACAAAGCAGTGTCAAAGGTGCAACATCAGAGACGCATGTCGAACTCCTAGCATGTCCTCCTGCCTTGAGGACACCAGTCAGCCACCTAGCAGCAAACTGATTACATTAAAACCCATCCATGGGCATCCCTGGTGGCACAGTGGTTGAGAATCTGCCTGCTGGTGCAGGGGACACGGGTTCGAGCCCTGGTCTGGGAAGATCCCACATGCTGCGGAGTAACTGGGCCCGTGAGCCACAACTACTGAGCCTGCGCGTCTGGAGTCTGTGCTCCGCAACAAGAGAGGCCGCGATGGTGAGAGGCCCGCGCACCATGATGAAAAGTGGCCCCCACTTTCCACAACTAGAGAAAGCCCTCGCACAGAAACTGAGACCCAACACAGCAAAAATAAATAAAAGTAAATTAATAAACTCCTACCCCCAACATCTTCTTTAAAAAAACAAAACAAAACAAAACCCCATCCATTTTCAAAGCTGTGCTGGTTGCCATCTCTGAGAAGCAGATGCTCAGCCAGTGTTGGGAGGGCAACAGGTTTCTTGTGTAACAATGGAAGGACAAGGGTAAGGGGCAGATTGGCGAGAGACAGCCATCATACTGTGATGGAGGGCCGGCGGCTGGGGGCGCCGGCTGCTACCCGCTCTCAGCTGAAGCCTCCCTGGGCACTGCCTCAGCTGAAGGGCACTGCCTCCTTTAGCTTAAGCCTTTTTTAGAGAGCTTGCACCCAGTGACCCATCACTCAGCAGAATAAATCCCAGTCCCCTTTGCTCAACTTGGGACAACTTTGAAGATTGATCCCATCTCCTGAGCTCCCCATGGGGATCTGCTGAGGTCTTTCTGTGACTGAATCTCAGTTCAACCTTTCCTTTCACCCAACCTTGCTTCCTTGAGTTCTCAACAGGTGTTGATCCTGAGATCACTTCCCAGGTTTCCTCCTGTACATTAATCTCCACTGCAGAGAATCTGATCTAGATGTGTGGTTAAGCATATAGACTCTAGACCAGTCTGCCTGGGTCCAAGTTCACCTCTACCTCTGATTAGCTGCATGACCTCGCGCAAGTTGTTTAACCTCTGATGCCTCCTTTTTCTCATCTGCTACATGGAGATGATAACACCTATTGTGTTAAGTTATGTGAAAATTAAATGAGATGTAAGGTAAGAAGTTAGAACACCGTCTGCTACAGAGTAAAGCACTATGGAACTGTCCATTATCATGGTGGTGGAGGTTATGTCTGTAGAGTTATTTTGTTAAGAATGGAGCTAATGTGTTCAGGCTGGGTTTGACTACAGGTTTTGCTATGTAGGAACTCTGTGATCTTGACCTGATCTGTCCTTACTTTGTCTTAACTGCCTCCACTGCACAATGAGGTAAAAATAGTGCTCACAGAAGAGCATTGTTATGGTGACAATTCATTGAGTAGCTTTCACAGAAAAAAAAAATCCCTTAGCTCATTGCCTCATCTATACTGAATCCTCAGTGAGTACTGATCATGATTAGACAACTAACAAAAACTAACACACATGGAGCAGTTACTGTATGTCAAGTAGTATGTATCTCATTGAATTCCGTAACAACATTATTTGACAAATAATTTGCCCCAAACTTTTTAAGTTGCATAGATGAGATTAAAACCCAGACAGTGTCAAATCAGTCACATTATCGGTGCTATACTATCCCACTTGTAGGAATTCTTCTTTGATAGATGTCTTCTCCCCCCATCCACTCTCCCAGCGCAAACTGGAGTAAGTTTTTTCCGTCTCCCTCGTGCTTCCATGACCCCTTTGTACTTCTCAAATTGCTAGCCTTCTCACTCTTAATTTTCACTGGGTTTTTAACCCAGTTATATTTCTGAGGGCAGGGGCTCTGTCTTCTTTACATCCAGCCCCTGACACAGAGTAAATATTCTACAAAATTTGTCAACTTATGATGAATCCAGTGAAATTACATTTTATCACTCAGATGTAAACTTAATGCATGTTCTGTGTGCCCTTCGGGGTTCTCTTTCGAGTGCCCTGTTGAGCTGTCTTCCTTGTTGGAGAGTCACTCATGGCAGCGCCTCCCCATTATTCGTTAAGATTCCTAACACAGACATTAAGAGGCTGGAATCGCTGTGTAGCCCCTCCCCCAACTGACACCTATCTCAGAAGCGTGTCCTTTGAACTCAGGAGACAGACTTTCTTCCAGAAAGGGTTTCCATAGCAACCACTGCCTCTTCAAAGGTGCCAGAATGTCTCCCTCCTACATCTGACTTCCTCCCTCCCCGTGTGCCATTCCGGTGACACCAGGCAGTTGGAATGAGCCTCAGGTCACCTTACCAAATGTTTCACAGCTGGCAGGAGCAGGTGTACCTATTAAATAAATTACTCAAGCTGCAGAGAGGCTGGTGCATAATCTTCCCGCAACTCCAGAGACAAGGCTGCTTTCATCAGCTCTGCTGTCCATCAGGAATCCCTGATCTTAATCAAAGGGCTCATTGTCTTGGGATGTTGTACACTGCTTCGTAAACAGGAGCCAGTGGAGTGAATATATAGACTGCTTAGCTCTGTACATTCTACACTCGAGTCAACGGTGTACGCTTAACGCAAAGTACGGCAACAGGAGATACAGCATCACTTTCCCGTATTCAAAAGATTGCAGTTATAAGGTAAAGGTCCCTCTCATAACCTGTAGGAATTGGAGGGGTGATCTATTTATACCTATTTTTAATGTATTTGTCCTTCTATCCTGAAATTATACATCTAGGAACACAATATTCCCCACACTATTTATAATATCAAACACAGAAGACCCCCAAACCTAGTGGCCAAACTGTGTAACAGTAATACACTAGCAGCGTATCACTGCTTATGCATCTATGCATTTCATGGGTTGTTCGTCTGGAGTCGGTTGGTCTCACTCATGTGTCTGTAATTTGTGTGAGGTACGTATGCACCTTTGCTAATCCTGGCTGGACAGTGTCATATATTTGGACGTGGGCTGTAAACTGGGCTAGGGGGGCCTCAGCCAACTTCCTCCCCTTCCACACCCTCTCTGGCAGCCCTTGTTCTCAGGACGGTGGCCAGGGTCCAAAACTGAGAAAGCAGGTGTGTGCAAACACTTTCTTAATCTTCTGCTTCTTTCTATTATGCTTCAAGTCACATGGACAGTTTCAGAGTCATGTGAGGGGCAGTACCCAAGGGCATGAGCACAAAGAGGTAAGAGAGTTGAGGGCTATTAATGTAAAAATTCTACCACTGACGTAATTGCACCATAGCCAGGGAGCTTCGTTTGATGCCCCTTATCGGAAAGTTGTTTAATCTTGCTGTATGGTCCAGAATGCAGTGAGATTTTGTTTCGTTTTATTTTGTTTAATTCCATGCATCCTTGAGAATAATTTGTAATAAATGTTTGGGACGGGTTCTATGTGTCTGTTAAATTAAGCTTCCTTAGTGTATGACTCAAATCTTACACATCTTCATTAACTTTTCATTTACTTGATATAGTAAATATTGAGAGATATACGTTGAACTTTCCCATCGTGATAGGAATTTCTTAATCTCAATTTTTATTCTATGTGGTATATATACATATTTTTTATAAGATAATGTTAATGTATTTTTCATCTTTATTGAGATATAATTGACATAAATGTTGCAAGATATTTAAAGTTTATATCGTGGTGATTTGATATTCATAAACATGGTGAAAGGATCCCCCCATCTAGTTAATTAATACGTCCATCTATATTTTGAGGCTACTTTATCAGGAACTTACTGGCTGGAATTGTATTTAACCAACCCAAATTCATAAAAAGAAAATTTTGTTTTAAAGTCAGTTTTGTATGACATTTAAAAACTAAGCCAGCCTTATTTTGGTGATTATTTGTGTGGTATATCTTTTTTCCTATTTTTACATTCACTGTTTCTGGGTTGTATCCTTTGCAGACAAAACACAACTATGGTTACTCAAATATTTCAAATAAAAATAAAAAGTTTGGTTTATTTGCATTATTTAGAGTATTTGGACTGATTTTTTGTAATTTGTAATTTTAATTTTTTGTAATTTTTTGTAATTTACAACCTATTTGTAATTTTTCTACTGTTTTGTTAAGCTTACCTGGTCCCTCGCTTTCACTAGCCTTCTTTTGAAACAAATAATTTTGGTTTTCTCTCTCATTTTATTTATTTATTTTATTTTGTTCTATTTTATTTTGTTTTTAAGTTAAACACTTCATTTATGTTCTTTCAAATGCTGCCATTGGATTTTTGCACTGTGTAATCTTGCTCTTCTAAACGAGAGGAGATTTTATAACTCTCATCATGATTTACACTTGAGACTTGTTCAAAATGTAATTATGACCTATTTTATAAACCACAAATTCAGCAATTATAATGATATTATTGTTATTCAGACAATGTCTATTATACTTATGTTTGCAAACTTTTTGTTATTATTTATCCTTCTTGCTTTTTAGATTTTCCTTCTGTCATTTTTATTTTTCCAAAATAAATGTTTCTCGCTTTTTTTTTTTTTTTTTTTGCTTTTTAGAAGTTATTATTAGTCTAATTATCATTCTTTAATGAATGATCTGTCTTTTCTCTCTGGCTACTTGTAAGGTTGACAGTTTGTTTATTGTGTTCTTCTATTTATGACAATGTGTCCAAGATTGGATTTCTTTTTATTTATCCTGCTTGGCATGCCTTGTGTTTCTTGTATTTGAGGATTCATGTTTTTCAACAGTTCTAAAAAAATTATTAGCAGCTAAAACTTTAAATTTGCCATCTTTTCTGTGTTCTCTCTTTTCTGCTTCTATGTTGCTGATCAGATAGAATCTTATAAGAGATACTCATATTCTCTCCTCAATGTCTTTTAATGCTTTGTTATAGTTTCCATGTGCTCATATCATTATGAAACCTTCTTGAGAATTTCTTCAGGTCCTTGTTCTGTGCACTGCTGGCTTCTGCTGTGTAGTCTGCTTCTCTTCCTCCCTCTGCGTGGGATGCTGTATTGGCTCACCCAGCCTGCATTCTAGTCACCTACTGGCTGGAAATCATACAGTAGCAAAAGGTTTTATTTTAAATATTTCATTGAAAGTAGAGTCCTACATGGTTTTGCATGATATTTGAAAAGAGGAAGTGAAGTGGGGCTCTGATTGTTGCTGCTGGCTCAGCAGGATGGGGAAACATGAGGATAACTTGTGATGTTCTGTTGTCCTTTCTCCAGCTTCCTGGGTGCTGATAAACAACGGGACTAGTGGTGACAATGGTGATGATAGTGGAAGTTGCCTCTTGGTCATCTTCGTATAGGAGTTTGCTTACCTGTCCTTTGGCTTCCTAAAGATGGGCTGCACCTGTCGGGGTGGCAGTGGAGGTGATGTTTTGCTCCTAGTATGGTTCTAATGGCAGTATTGGTGGATCAGTTCTGGGTGATTTTGGAGAGTCAGGTTAGGAAACTGATTATTTGGGAAGAAACTGATTCCCTCAATTAAATCCTTTCTGCACACACCTAGAATGTTTTGGTTTCTCTTTCATGTACATAATACTGACTGTGTTTTCAACATGAATAATCCTATTCCTATTTCCAAAAGTTTTCCTTGTTTGATTCCTTTAAAATAAGCCTTCCTGGCTGTTTTGGATATGGTATTAGTTTTCTACGGCCACTGTAACAAAGTACCACAAACTGAGCAGCTTAAAAGTTAGAAACTTGGGGCTTCCCTGGTGGCGCAGTGGTTGAGAGTCTGCCTGCCGATGCAGGGGACACGGGTTCGTGCCCCGGTTCGGGAAGATCCCACATGCCGCGGAGCGGCTGGGTCCGTGAGCCGTGGCCGCTGAGCCTGCGCGTCTGGAGCCTGTGCTCCGCAACGGCAGAGGCCACAACAGTGAGAGGCCCGCGTGCCGCAAAAAAAAAAAAAAAAAAAAAGTTAGAAACTTATTGTTTCACAGTCCTGAAGGTTGGGAATCCAAGATCAAGGTGTTGGCAGATTATTCCCTCCAGAGACTGTGAGGGAGCATTTGTTCCAAGACTCTTTTCCCAGCTTCTAGTGGTTTGTGGGCAATCTTTTGTGTTTTTGGCTTGGAGAAACACCACCCTGATCTCTGTCTTCATGGTCACCTGGCATTCTCCCTGTATGTGTATCTGTCTCCAAATTTTCTGCTTTTTAATAAGACACTAGTCACATTGGATTAGAGACCCACACCATTCCAGTATAACCTCATCTTAACTAATTGCATCTGCAGAAACCCTATTTCCAAAAAGGGTCACGTTCCGAGGTACCGTGGGTTATATAGAACTTCAACATATGAATTTGGGGGGTGGCACAATTCAACTCATAGCAGTAACTTGTTTCTGGATAGTTTTTTTTAATATCATCTTTTATTTCTTTGAACATCTGATAACAATTATTTTATATTCTGTATCTGTCATTTCCAATATCTGAAATTATTGCTAGGAGAGGGGAAGTCTTAAAATTGCTTTTATTTTGTGATACTTTCTTGCATATTTGGTGATTTTGTTTCTAAAATCATGCTTTGTTAAACATAATATATGGCTATCCTGTATTGGGGATAATTTCCTCCAGAGAGGATTTGTGTTTGCTTTTGCCAGGAACCACTTCCTGAGAACTTCTTAGCACCTCGTTCATCTCAGTGGTCCTTGTGTGACGTCATGTTTGGAGTCAACTCTCCTCTCTCGTTGCAGGCTCCAGACAGAACTCCTCTCAAGTTCCTTTTGGTTCCAGATTCCCAGAAACTTAGTTTTTCCCAAGTGATATTGGGTTAGAATATTTGATGAATTACTGTATGCTTTCTCCCCTGGCTGTTTCCCCTTTTTTTTTCAAAGATGCAAAAATGACTCAATATAGTATTTTCTTTTCTTCCCTTCCCATTATCCATGTTTGCTGTTGAATGTTCCACATCCTTGTTTTGGAAGTTAAATTCCAACTTATTTTGAGGGAATGGAGCTTCAGATGGGGTGTCTCATTTTTTTTTTTTTTTTTTTTCAGGAAACCACTCACACCTACAGTCTCACTCTTCTAGCATGGAAGATTTGAGCTGTGCTCCCAGAGTCCCCCTAAACTCAGCTGAGCGCAATGTGGTTTCATGTTTACTTACTCATTAATTGATTTAGCAAATACTGGCGGGATCACACGTAAACCCAGATCCTCTTTCAAAGTGAAGCAATTATATTTATTTAGAAATCATTCTTGACTTTTATAGTTTATAATCTGACATTTATATTTCATGATATATGATGCTTCCTGTCTAATTTTCTTTCCTTTTTATTTCACCGAGCTGGAGAGGGTGTGGCTAGGAGCATGATAATCTGATGCTTATAACATGCTTATGCAAAGGTTGATAGCTGTTGAAATCACCCCACAGAGAAGTTTATGTTGTAAGGGGGGGGGGGTGTACCTGGGAAAGAGAAATGAAGAAAACAATAGAAACCAGAGGGTCATGAGAAAAGATTTGCTGATCTTTATGTGAATAGAATTCTGAATATAAGTAGAAAATTTACCGATTTCACAAAATGTATTTGGATGAATTTTGGGAAACAGGCATGTATAAATAAAAACTATACACATCTTGTTACTTAAATTACTAGATGCAGACTATCTTCTATAATACCAGCGTGTGTAGAGCTAATGGATATAGTATATAATATTTACATCACCTTAGAAATGCAACATTCCCAGGTAAAAATTGATGATTTGATACTGATTCCTAATGTAATTATATAAATTAAGTAATAGACGCCCATAGCGTCAAGGCCATGGTCACTGGTTTTGAAGAGTCAGGAGTCCTATATTGTGGTTAGCTGGGTTATAGATGGCATCAAAGTGTCACATTCTCATAGGTGGCTTCAATTAAAATAGAAATTCTTATTAAGGTAATAGTGTACCTCATTTGTTACAAATCCTAGTTTCAACTCAGATGCTATATATGATTTAGAGAAAGAGTAAATAGCATAAATACCTAGACTCTTCTCTCACTAAAAATTCTAATTCTAATCAAACTCCAGTTTGCTCCAGATTAATTCTACCCATCAAGCCATATCAAACAGGGGCTTGAGAAGTTAAAACTCCTTTACTAGACTGCTTATTACGTGTTATGAAAAGTCTCTATCTAGAAAATAAAGCTATGTGTCCCAGGATCATCTGTATAGCAGGTAGTTTCTTCTCCTTGCAGTAAACTTGTTTCTACTCCTGGAAATACAGTAGAATGATTAGCAAATTGGTTTCTGAGATCTTGGGTACAAAAACACCTCTGTTTTATTTTATGACCTTCCAAGCCTCTTCCCTAAATCTAGGTATCTCCACCTAGATTTCTGTTAGCCCATTATATTTATTCTATTCATATAATTTTTGTTTGTTAGAACAAAGTACAGCTTGTTTGAGGGAAAATTTTTGAGATAGTAGCTTGCCTATAAATTCATTTGCTTCACAATAATTAATTTGAACAAACTCCAAAATTATGCTTTAATAATTTCTCAGATCCCAATTAGGGCCAAATAAATGGCTTCCATTTAAGGCAGAACCAATCTGATTAGCTTTCTTGTTTGGTGTGCTACAAGCATGCAAAGTATCCACCCCGAGGGCACCAAGGGCAATGCAAATCTTCAGATTTATTTAACCACAAATGCATGTTTATAAATCGCAACTGACTTTTCTAATTAATTTTGCATCATGCTAATGATTTTTCTTTGTAACAACGGATTATATCGGGAAGGATCTCAGCCAGATCTAGAGCCATTTGCAGTTACTGTTAGTTTAGAGAGAAATGAAAGGAAACAATAAAGAAAACAACTTTCAGGGACGTGGCTCCTGAAAGTTAATTACTGATTTCACCAAATGTCTAGTGAAGCAATGCAAGCAGTAGCATCAGTTAGTAAGACCCACTCTATTACCCATTTTACAGCTAGGTTTACTTGCAAATGAAATGTTTTCTGCTGAAGAAAATGATTATAGCAAAGTCTGTGTCAAGGCTAGACGTCAAAGTGTATAAAACGGCTCCCAATTTTGAGAAAGAAAAGTTATGAAGACAGATCATCAGGAAGTATAAGGTGTCATGGACAGGACAGTGGACTAAGAAGGAGGAGACCTGGATCTTAGCATACTTTTGCTTCTCAGTAAGAGTAATTTTGAGTTGGCACACTGGAGGTATTGATATAAGTCCAAGAAAAAGAAAATGAGATGGGTCTGGCATGAGGGAATAGAACACGTCAGATGGAAGAAGTGATGTTTAGCCTTAGCAAAGCTAGGACAGAGTAAAGAGAGTTGAGTCAAAATACACCAGGAACTAGCACAACATTGTAAGCCAACTATATTTCATTTAAAAAAAAGAGAAGAAAAAATAATGGTATTAGACTGGTCTTGCTGGGAATAAGGGAGTAGAGATGTTAATGGAGGGGGTCAAGGCAATTCAGAGTGTCCTCTCAGAACCTACTAGAACCTACTAGGAGGTAAATAAGTGGTACCCAAAGTGTTTCTGACTGAAAATCTTCATATATCCACAGCTAAGACAACACAAGCATCCAGAGCTTACGGAGAGGAAGCCGAGTTCTTGGACCATGATTCCTCCCAGTTGATATAGGACGTTACATCAATAACACTTCCGTTGTTTCATTATTCTACAAAAAAGATATGGGATAGATCTCCAAATAGAAACACAGCTTGGCTGGTGAGTGAAAAGTAAAGATATTAGGCTCAAGTTATGTTTTTAAAAGCTCCTCTATCCAAATGCTAGCACCTGGGAAGAGGCTGGAAACAAGAAAGTTTTGGACTGTTTCTGCAGAGGGTGTTGCTGAGCAGAATGTGACTGAGGACTTAGGTTAAGTCAGGCTGGAAAATGGATAGAAGTGGGATATATTCCCCAAACTGTTTATCTAGAGTCAGTCGGATCAAGAAGGCTCTAAATTGAGGCTAAAGGGGAAGTGGGGAATAGAACAAAAGACCAACAAACATGAAGCTGGATTTGGTGAATGTATATGTTCATATTACTTGGGTGATGCTCTAGTAACCTACTTCAGTTTGTTTAAGAAATAAAAGGCATTGATTCCAAGACCAAGGGGATGGCTCACAGGACCCAAGGGCAGGAATTTTGCTGAGTCCTGGACATGAACTGAGATAAAGTCTCCCCTGGAGTCTTTTCTCTTGGATGAACAGATCCTCTGCCACTGTTTTCTAGTCAGCCTGGCAGAAAGTCATTCATCAACTGCTGATATCCACTCAACAGAGCAGCTGGACTGGCTGAAGTCTTTCAGTCTTGATTGGTTGGATGAGGACCCCATTCCTGGGTCACCAATTGTGGGGAGTGGAAAGGAGGCAGGGCCACAGTGAGTTTTTTCCACTGCTTCCGTTCACTGCAACAGTGTAGACGGGGGACTGAAGGAGAGAGAGCATCTATGGAGGAGGTCATGGTGTGGGTGTTCTCTCCACAGTCAATAGCACTGGAAGAGGTGCTTAGTAACCAGAAAATTAGGTAGCAAGACACAGGGCGTAACAGACAGTATTGGAAGAAAAAAGCAATTGGATACGTACACTCAAGCCCTGACAGCAAGAGTGAGCAGTGGGCTCTGAGCAGCTAGAGCCCCCCAGAATTTAACACATTTCCATCTGGGACATTTGGATGAAGATTTGCGGAATGAACACATGAGTTATTGGAAAGTGGAGATAACTTAAAACTGCTTTTAAAAGGAAAATCTTTTCAAAAGAAGGGTAACTAGTTAATTTCTGGAGGAGTGTTTCGGTAGGGCTTAAAATGGAGGGGCCATTGGTAAACACTCTTTACCTCGACTTGACGGGAAGCAGGCCAAGTGCTCTGCTTAAGTAACTGAGATGCCTAAAAATTGAATTAGCACCCAACCCCACTGCAGATGAATAAGCTGGATCTTTAACTGTCAGATTAGCAGACCCATCCTGTAACATGTTTCCTTTCCTTCTCCGAACGTGTCCTCACCATTAAATTCCTTCTTTAGTTAAATGTATTTTCCCTGCATGCAATTCCGCTTGGTCAGATCAATGCATTTCACATCACATCAATCATCTGCAATTACCATCTGGTGAGTCCTAAAATTGCTGTGGGTGAATTTGCTTGCTTATTTATTTATTCAAACTGCTTCATGTGACTTTACCTTCGTCAGTATCCATAGATACCGCATCCTGAGAAGGACTATAAATTATTAGGGACCATTCTGATTGCAAAACATAGTACTTGATATCCAGGGGGCAGGACCAGGGGCGAGGAGACACCCATAAGGTAACTAACGTGAAATTTCTCGAGATCTCCTTCTTTCCACTCACAGCTAGTTCTTGATTCATGGTTGAGGGGCGCTTCTCTCTTGCAAGTTGTTTTAAATTCTAGTTTGAATTTTCAAGCATTTAAGAAATGTCCCTTTCGAGCCTCTAGTAGATATGAACCACCAACTACTATCATGGGAAATTCACCTTGGGGGTCTGGGAAGGGTTGTAAATGTTACTATTTTCCCTTGGTAGATGAGCCAGTGGAGACTCGGGGAGGTTAAGTAACCTATTAAACATTATCAAGCTAATATAAAGCAATGCTTTTATCCTAAATTATGCAAAATAATCCTCCTTAATTGTATCTATATGTTCTGGACTAGTGCTTTAACTGTGTATGCCACCTTCCACCAGGTGATACCCAGAACCAGTCTTATCTTAGAAACTTCTCTCTGTGGAATTGTTCCTTCACCTCCTTGCTCTGACTAAACCTGGCTGCCTCTGAGTTGAATTCTCTGTCACAGCATCTCAAGTAGATGCTGTTTCCTTCTTTTATACTCCATGTACATCCAGGCTGAAAGGGAGAATCTGCCCTCCTTCCTCTCCATGGATGTTTTTAATGACTTTCTCCCTCCCTAGAAGAAAACAATACAACCAATCAAAGAAACAAGAGGAAAAAAAAAAAAGGACTCTTTAGAACAAATAATATTGATACCCATCTGACGAATTAAGTTATTACATTGGTGGATGTGAGTTAAGTGCTTGCCAGGGTTTACCACAGTATTAGCTGTTATTAGTATTAGAATTGGTATTATCAGTTATATATCTTGAAAGTAATGCAACCTATAAATCTGGTCATACCACAAAAACCCACAATCCTTTCTGGAAAATAAACAAAACAACTGCTTAAATGTGCATTATACATTTGCAATAATTCTTATTCAGGGAAGCTGGTTTTATATTCATGACAAGCATTTTCAATTTAAATATGTTTGCTTACATGAAATGCAGATTGTAATTAAATGGCAGACTGTTTAATTATGGCTTCATTTGTATAAATTGTAATGTTGCTGCTGCATAAATGAAATAAAAATCTCTTTAATTTCCTTCTCAGTATTTAATTTAAATCAATGATAAACAGTGGCCGTCTCTTTGAAACAATGCTAATCAATATTCAGAAGACTAAATTTGTTTTTGGATGTATGGTATGTGTGGTATGTTGGTTTCATAATTGAACTGGAAATAAGATTGATAGAGTTAAAGAACCTCAAAAAAGGGAAAAATACTGTACAATGCAGCTCACTGCATTTCTGCCGATAGGAAGATGTACAATATGGGCTTTGTATCGCCAAATTGTTCATGTAATTGTTATCCAATATGTAACTCAGGGTTTAGCTTTAAAAATATTTTATTCATATACTACATAATTACTCAAATTGTTGAAGCATCACTTTTTTTCTTTGAAGCTAATCTGACCCATTTTTACATCCTATTAAAGAATTAATAAGGTGAAGAGGAAAGTGGGAACAGTAATTTTGCTAAGACTCTGTAGGTCAGACAACATACCTTGTACCAGGGATATAAATGAATAATACAAGATGGCAGCCCTCAGGGGATTTATAATTTGATGTAAAGGTCCAGAAAAATGGACAGATCTAATACGTACAAAACGGTAAATGCCTTTGTAGAGAATAATGCAACATTTGTGGCAGGAGGAGAAACACAGGGCGCAATTAACTTTACCAAAATTAGCATCACTGCTGCCGTCAGCACTGTGACCTTCATTACTAATAATTATTGAGTATTGAGTCTCCTCTATACATCAGACAATGTTCTAGGTGATTTATATTAGCATATATTAGCATGAAAACTAAGGCCCAGAGATATTCAATAATTTATTCAAAAAGACAGAGGTAGTAAACAGCAGGTACCGTAATTAAACCTAGGTAGTCTGGCCTCAAAGTGCATATGATTAACTCTTCCATGATAGGATAAACTTCACAAAATATGTACATGGGAATGTTCACAGAGCCAGGAGAGGTTAGGCCAGTGGGTTTAGAAAGGGAATAGCTTATAGAAAGCTGTCACTGAGGTTCATGCTGCTTAAGGCAGCTGGACAGGGTAACACATAAACCAAAGGTAGTAATTACCAGCATAGCTGAGAAATTGTCAGCGCTGTGACCAGAGCAATGAGGGAAATGAGGAGAGTCCACAGGAAAGCTGTAAGATTTGAACTCACCCCAAATCACCAAGGCATTGGAAGAATCTGCCCATTTTGAGAGTAACCCTCACTGCTAGGTCAAGAATAGAGGAATCAGAGCCCCACCTGGGGAGGGGAGACGGCATAATCCCAGTCACTGAGGGGCTTTCCCTCCCTAAGTACATCATCCATCCAAGAATTCAAACTTAAAACCAGCCAGCTCTCTCCTGCCCTGCTCTGCCACCCTGTTTGAAACAATCTCCCCTTCCTGCTCATTCTGTTACCTTTCCATTTCTTGAATTGAGTCTCCACTCTTGATCCCAACAACTCTTTCATCGCCCCCCATTATTTCTTGCCTGGATTACTGCTGCTGCTTCCCAACTGCTTTTCCTGCCTCTTGACCTACCCCATCTTGATATCTCCTGCGCTCTATTTCAAAATTGATCGTTCAGAATTTTACAAAGCATCCCTACACTCCTGAGTTTAAAGTCTTTAATGACTGTAGCCTACAGGTTAAGGCCAGGTTCTTACGGCACGATTCCTAGACCCCCATGTCATCTAGTGGCTGCCTACAGATCTGGACAGGTCTCCCCACAGCTGCCACAGAGACCCTCGGACCCACAAAATTGTTTATGTAATCTATGCGGAGGCAGCCTTCATAGTTTTATATTTCGCTGCACTCGTTTCCTCTTGTATCCCCACAAAGTGCTAATAATTATATATCCCTTACAAGATTTTCTGAGGATTAAAAGTGATAATGTGCTCAACACACAGAAGGCACTCAACAATTCCTGTTTTCTTTCTCGTCATGTATCTGACGCAACCATCCATCTTGCCTATAGCTGATGTCCATTATGTTTGTAGATCTGCTGTTGAAAAATATCAAGAGCTCCGTATCCTTCTAAAGGCAATCACCATAAATTAGCTTTATAATTCTCAAAATAGCTAAATGTCAACAGCGAGTTTGTTCTATTTTTTTCTCCTCTAATTACCCCTTAACTTCCTCCTGTTTTGAGAGCACGTTCCTCTGTGTTTCTCCCCCCTGGAATACTGGACAGTCTGCTGCATTTCCCAAAGCTGCCTCCTTGTTCTCCTTCTCATGGCTCTCCCCTCACCCCATCCTCCCTTTTTTTCCCAACTAAGGAATAAGTCATTAATGATCTTATAGGCCATCAAATACCACCTCCCACCCAGAGCAGGGGTGACCCCTGTAAAGCATGATATTGCAACTTTCTGAACACACCCTTGTTTAATTTTACCAGTACCTGTGCAGAGCCCCAGATGGCCAGGCACTGAGCTGAGGGCTCTGTGTAAAGGGATGGGTAGTGAGAGTTTTGAAACCTGAATGATCTGGCCCTGGCCTGAGCCTTCTCAGAAGGCTTGGACTTCTTAAGCATCTCTCTTACAGGAAAATGTTATCATCTCTCCTGGAGTCAAGTCTGCTGTCAGTGTCAGGAAGAAGAGAACAGACCTGGACAGAGCTTGCTTGGGCCCTAATACAAGCTTTCAGAAGGTATACTGGGGAATTTCTGCATGAGTCTGGCTGGTATGATATTAGGTTTATTTCTGTGGATTTTGCACCTGGTAAATCTAATAAGATGATTCGAAAAATAAAAGTCTGTTTGGGTGAACAAGAACGGCAGCTGTTTTGGAGTAATTTCTGTGCTGTTATTCATGGTCAGGAAATAAATGTTGGCATGGTTCAAGGAGGCTAAGCTCTCTCTTTGCAGGAAACACATATTCTCTGCAGCTCTATACAGTGAGGTGTTTAGCAACAAGACAAACAAAGAAGTATAGAGTTCCCCAGGGCTCCTCGGAGAGGTTGGGGAAACTCAATTCAGAGGTGCGCTGTGAACATGTCCCCTGGGCTCTTAGCCCTAAGCCCCATTCTCCAGTAATGCTTTAACAGTAATGAAGGTGATATTTTGATCCCTACCTGTTTGATGTATGTCATCTTTCAGTTGGTTCTGAGTAACAGTAGTATTACTCCTTAGACCCATAGAAATCATATAGCTATATATCTACCTATCACACCCATAAAATTACCAATATCCACAATGATCTTATTTTTGTTTGTTTTATGTATTTATTTATTTACTCACCTATTTATTGGCTTATTTATTACATTCTGCTCCTTAAGAAGTAGGGTGGTCTCTGAGAACAAATAGTGCTGAGGAGTTAGAAGGTCTGAGATAAAATATCCACTGCCTGGAATATAGCAGATATGAAATAAATGCTCTTCAGGGAAATAAATGAACATTTGGGGGCCCATATTTCACTTTTTAAGGTTGACTTTCCCATTCAATTATCATCAGTGGGATTCCTACTTAGTAGCAGTTACTACGGAACAATTGTCACTTCTGGCATCTTCTCTCTGCTCATGGCCAGTATCATGTACATTTCCCCACACTCCTTTCTGTTTAGGATTGCAAACGTTGATTTCTTGACAGGCTTCCAGTTCTAGGCATTGCTCTCTCACAGTTCACTTTCCACAGTTGTATTCTCTGAAAACAAGTAAATGTGCGGAGTCTGTCTTGGGAACCTAACACCATGTGACTCTTACTCTTGTCATGATTGCTGGCCCCTGGAGAAGAACTCAGGCTAATTTGTGACCTACTCATCCCTGTATTCTCAGTCTCTACCGTGGGGACTGGAAGACAGCAGGCTCTGGGGAGGGTTTTTCTGTATTGAACATGAGCTGAATGTGGATGAATCCAGTCCTAGACCCTGACTTTCATGAGATGACAGTTGGCTAGGGAGGATAAGTCGTGGCCATAAAACTCTGTGATGCTCGGTGATAACAGTGTATAGCTAAGCCCCCCAATGATAAGACGGTGGCCATAGACAGTCACTACGATGAGAAAGTGCAGGAAGGAGACATGGAATTGGAGACAGGTGAATTTGGACGCAGTGGATGGATTTGGATTTATGGAGCTGATTGGGTGGACGTGTGTTCCAAGCAGCAGAAGCGTGAGCAAAGCAATCATGCCTGGAAAGACGGGGCACTAGGAAGTGAACTGTCACTGTCATTTGTCGAGTTCCTTCAACATGCCAGGAATTTTAAGTTCACTGTCTCATTTTAGCACCCACGGTAAAATGCCACACATGAAATACTATTATCTTAAGTGATAAAAACAAAATGGTAAAACTGAGGTTCAAAAGAGACTCATTGACTTGGCCAAGGTCACACAGCACATGCCCTTGAACTAGGATCTGTCTGACTCCAGAATCCAAACAATAAGTGCTCCACCTGGAGGAACCAGATGTCTCAGTTAAGAGGTAGCCTCATTTGGGGACATTCTTTCTGGGTTTTTAATACCTACTGATTTAATCCATGATTCTAAGTGTCAGGGTCAGCACTTGACTTAACTGTGACTTGGAGATAGAAGATTATTCTCTGCATGATTTCAGCTTCTTTTTCTTCCCAACAATCTCAGAGCCCTCCAGGGCCTGGGAGCAACACCTACACACAGAAACCCACCTTATTCTCTGAATGTCTTCCCTTGTTCTCGTCAAACTCAACCACTGTCTTCTGGAGTGAAGACAATGCTCTGTGAAGCCTTTATCTTCTCAAACTAATGTGCTCTCTTTCTTTTCTGAAACCACTTAGTACTGTCTTCAGTCTCATGGTGAACTTTCTTGTTTTGTTCCCACAGAAGCCCCGGTAGCAACTTATGCAAATCTGGACCATCTACAAAGGCAATCAGCCTCTAGCCTCCTCAAATGCAAAGCCATCTCTGCAGACCAAGCCCTGAATCCCATCACTTCCTTCCTTATGCTGCTGTATGCTTCCTCTCCCAGTAGATTGGACCATCGTCCTCAAAACCCAGAGCCTCTGTTCGTGAACTGTTAACATGGGTCACCCCCCAAATGTACCGTCTGCACCTCATGGAAGGAAGTCACATCCTTATTCTCCACACATAGCCATTGTGTGTGTTCAGAAAGTTTTGCTCTTTTCAATGAAGATGAATCATTTATTTTAAATTTGTACCTTGTCCACATTCAAAACAAGTATTAGAGACAGCTTAAACTCAAAAAGACATACAAAATCCCTTACAACAGGAATATAAAATCTAAAACAATATCAAGAGACTGAGAATAAATAAGTCAAATCCTCCGGCAGGTAGTTTTATATAGCTTCCATCTTTCAAAGCTTTAAATTTAATTTTGAGTTTTCTGAAAGCCAGGGCAGAGACGAGAAAGTGGCGCCTCATGTAATTCTCACTGTTTGGAGTTATTGTCTTCTCATCTTACCCCTTCTCTCCTATCAGCATTAGATCACAGTGTTGTGATAGAAAATGACCATTGCATGCCCTTTTTTCCCCTGTGGCCCCTACAGGGTTGGGCTATGTCTGTTGTTGCTTGTGCAGCAGAGACCTCTGTAAACATAGTCTTACCAGTTCCAGAGTCAATCCTACTTTTGCATTGCATATGACTAAGGTCAACCAAAACTAGCCACCAAAATTCCTCCTGTTCACTGAACATCGACTAGTAACCTCAAAACCAACTATAATTCTACACAAATAATTTCTATAGCTATACCAAGCAGGGTTTTTGACTGTATGTAACAAAAATCAACTTGGCTGACTTAAACAGAAAATACATTTCTGGAGGTATATCAAAGAGAAGTAATGGCAAGCCTGGAGAAGCAGGCTTATACAATGGACCAGAACTTTGTGTTGAGGAAACCAAAAAAATAGCAGGGAATAGGTTCAAACTGAGACAGGGTGGTTAGAATACTGCTGTTATTGGACTTTGCCACTCTGCCATGAATTATCTCTTACTCTCCATTTCATTTGTCTCATTCTTTCCAGATTAAGAGTAGAGGGTGGGGAGAGTTTACTGACAGAAGCTTAGCCATACCTGAGCCTTTGCTTCAAGCAGACAGGGAGAAGGAAGATCTGGTCTTCCATGATGGGATCCCTGCAACCCACTAGAACTCAAGCTCTTATATAGAAAGGAGTTTTCATGCTGGACAGAAAATACCCAGAAGGAGACGCCAAAATTGTCCTGGTTCTTCCTGGTACGCTCACATCCCCTTTGTTTCCAGCCCAAACTCGGAGGGTGCTACACACCTCTCAGGGATACTGAAATGGGTTAGTACATACTCTCCCTTACTTCAACCATTTGAAGGATAGACAGCGTCAGGGAAATTAGGTTTATATGTGTGCCTCCAAGGGATAGAACTAAAATTAAGGTGTGAATGTTATCGTGAAACACTTCACCATGAAAGAGAAGACAGACAAATAGAGCTGCCCAAAGATGAAATGGAAGCCTTGGTAGGGTTTGGGTTACCTGGCCCTGAACCAAGGTGAGGCTGCGTGAAGACTCAGAGAGAACTTCTAGGGCTTCACTTGCCAATGTGGGAGCTCAAATTTAAATTTATTTGAATTTCAACATCACATTCCTCATTGGCACTAGCCACATTTCAATGATTCAGTAACCACATAGGGTTACATGTGCTATATTTGAAAGCACAGACATAAAAAAAAATTCCATTGTCATAAGAAATTCTATCGGACAGGACTGTTATGGAGGGCTTCATGCATCAAGCTAGACTACCTGGAATTAAAGCCTTCCAGTACTAACAATATATGTGAAATCATATACCTTAGGGTAGATATTGTTCATGATATTCATATTCAGGCCAGGGCAGCAAAACAAGGCGAGGCTCCATGCAGGAGATGACAACTAGACTGTGCCCCAAAACTGGGGACAGAGAACTAAAAGGACAGATAGTAAATATTTTAGATTTTGCTGTCCGTATGATCTCTGTTGTAACTGCTCAGCTCTCCTGTTGTAACGCAAATGTGGTCATAGACAACACAAAAATGACTGTGATGCTGGGATCCAGTACGACTTTATGGAGAGCGAAAGTTGAGTCCCATAGAATTGTCACGTACCTCAAAATCTATTCTTTTGATACTTTTTCCAACCACCTGTAAATGTAGTAAGCATAGTTTGCCAACCCCTTCTCTAAAGGGTCTCTCAGATTTGGAATAGCTAAGAAGAGAAGATCATCTGACTGACCATCTGACCTGTCCTCTCCAATTTCTGCAATTGCTGAAACACCCAGACTACAAGCAGTAGGTTATTGCAGTAATGTTACTACTGATGTGATGACTGCCCATTGCCCTGCTCCACTGTTTCACCCCTGACTGTCCTGAAAATCAATATAGCTTAGTAATTACCAACACAGACCCATTTATGAATACAGACTTCACTACTTGATAATGATGTCATTTCAAGCAATTTCAGGGATCACTTTACACGTCTGCTTTGTGGCTGCTGTTGCTATTATTTTAAATTCTAAAGTACGGCAAAATCACATACCTCCTGGAGTTATTTTTGAGGGTTAAATGACATAATTTTGGTAAAGCCCTTTGGAAAATATATGTCAACTACATATTCTAAATGGAAGCCATTGTTGCCCACATTATGAGAATTAGATGGAAAACTGTTGAATTAACATCAAAGTCTGCATATGTAATGATGTAAGATTGACAGAGGTTGAACAGAAAAAATAAGTTCCATCAAAGCCAGCACTACTTAGAATTTTACTCCTAATGCAAACATTTCTTCCCCAAAGGAATAATTTTGAGGTTTATGCCAACTGGTAAATGTCACATAGCACCAGGAAACTTGACTCCTAAGGGAAGATACAAATACTCGTAATGTATTTGATTGGAGCAGCATTTCCTCCAATTTGCAGGAAACGATGATTAGTTTCCTGCAGATGAGGCTTGAATTGGACCCACTTTGAACCGAGGAGCAGATCATGGAAATGTATCTTGTGTCTCTCAGGTGGATTTGGTCACACTTGGGTAAAGAGCAGAGGTTAGTCTGTGGCCGAGTTGTGACCATGAACACTGTCACAAGTAGAGGGTCTGGAGGGATGTTTACTGTTTCTTAATTTACGTGCAAAGCCCTTCAAAACATCCAAATTATAAAAGGCATGCCATTAGCTGTTCTTTCTTTCTTGATCACTTTATGGACAATACAGACGAAAAGTGTCAGTTTCCATTTTCAAGAAACTATTTTCTTTTAAGCATACAAGTAAAGACTAAGCCACACCGTGGAATCAGAGTGGCGTCATAAGAAATTAACAAGAAACATAAAAGTCTGAAGAAAAACATCCCGTTCAATAAACATTGAGCCGAAATGTTAGGCACTGTGATTATATACATGATCCCAAGAACAAAGAAGCCAGCTCCTACTCTCGAAAAGTCCCAAGTCGAGTATGAAAGAATGATTTGAATAAAATGGGTTTTTAGAGTGCAGAAAGCATGACGCTAAGTAAAAGCCTCAATAGTGCTGAAGAATTGTCTGGCTCTCACCACTATGTGCAGATGGTTGCCCGGTTAAAGATGCCCAGGCCACGGGCAAAATGACATCAGTCCCAGCTACTGATGTCAAGTCATGGGGTTCGGTAACAATCCTAGTTACATCTACCAGGAGGTAGGGGCACATCAGTCTCTCTTCACAAAGGCTCAGTGTATTTACCCAGCATTTTTCTCACTGTGGAGAAAAGGAAGGAAAAAGACGAAGGCCAAGGAAAAGCCCCACTCAGCAGAAAGCAGAAAAGAATTACCATAAAGACAGACAGAAAGAAACAAAAGTTAGAGAAGGATTCTCACTACAGTCAGAGCTGGGAAGGTCCTTAACAATCCTCTAGTCCACGATAGGCAAAATTTTCTCTAAAGGGCCAGATAGTAAATATTTTTGTTTGATTTTGAGGATCATTTGGTCTCTAAGGCAACCGCACAACTCAGCCTTTGCCATAGACACTGCGCAAATAGATGGGCGTTACTGTACTCCAATTAAATTTCCTTATGGAAGCAGGCAGCCTATCTGCAGGCTGTAGCTAACTGACCCCTAAATTCTAACCGACTTTTAACAACCACACAGCTGAGCGTCTTGGTAACTCTTTAGCCAGGTTCTTGGCAACTTCACATATATTATCCCATTTAATTCCCACAAACGTTCCTGTGACAAAGTCCCTGGTTCCTCATTTTACCAGTGAAGAAATTGGGATTCAGAGACATTAAACTTGAACAAGCTCCTTTGGAAGAGTGACTTGGTCTTAGGGATGCCTTTATCCGTTTTCAGCCACCATGTTATTTCTCAGTTTTCTGAAATATGTGAAAGGA
Source organism: Aethalodelphis obliquidens (assembly GCF_003676395.1). Lineage (NCBI taxonomy): Eukaryota > Metazoa > Chordata > Mammalia > Artiodactyla > Delphinidae > Aethalodelphis > Aethalodelphis obliquidens. The sequence goes on along the minus strand of NW_020837985.1, from coordinate 12,954,702 downwards.
GCTCAATTCTAACAGTGTAGGAAATGAGAGTCTCAGAGGAGTTAAGCAACTTACTCAGGGGCAGTCAGTAAACCCATGCCAGAGCAGGGGCTAGAACACAAGTGTCCTGAATCCCATCACAATTTGTTGTCCAAAACATAGACGGAGCACCGTGCTGAAGCCTTAGGCGTATCTCAGTGCGTTCACCTGAGGCACCTTTCCCAGACAGCCTGGCTTCTTGAATTTGGCTGGTCCTGGTGTTTCAAATGTGAAGTTTTAATCCAACTTTGTTTTAAACTAAAAAAAACATACTTTCCCTAAGCTGTTGAAATGAAAAGATTACCTTGAATATTGTGAGAAACTGGCCAAGTGCCAGAGAGAACAATATAATTCTAATTTAGTGTATTTTCAAGCTGTCTAGTAAAGATCATTGGTGGTGGGAAGATGCTATTTTTTTCTTTTCTGTTCAAGCACGAATGGAATATTTGCGACCTGAGATGACAGCTTTAGCAATTTGAGATGCGCTCATCTCCAAATAAACCTAATTTTCGGTATCATCCAACAGTCACAATCCATTCGTTCTGACCATTAAAACAAATGCTAAAGAACGATGAGCTTCACAGTTCAGGGACATGTGAAATCACTGATATGATCAGAAGGGGGCACTACTGCCCAGGAACTGGGTCTCCTTTCTTCACTTTGTGAAGATTCAGCGGCTTGGGAAGGGAATCAGACACAGTAAATAAGGACATACCAGAGGACTCCCAGATCAAATTGCAAAATAGACAGACGTGGTTTTCAGAGCAGCCTTGTCTTCCAGCCCATTCCATCCCATCCCATCCCACCCCATCTCTTCAATTAAGTTCAACATTCTTCTAGAGTAGAATTTATTCCCAACTTTGCCACATATATATAATATATGCCACCTTAAGACATTTATTTAATCTCATTGAACTTGAATGTCTTCATCTGTGAAATGGGAAAAATTGATTTCTGAAGTCCTGAATTTAAAGCAGGTACTATATGTATAAGATGATTAACTCATCTTCAACATTATTAAATATTACTTCTCTCCCTCCTCTCACTCTCAAAGAAATAGACGATGGATGAGACACCTTCACATATTTAAATAATGGGAAAAAAAGAGAGAGAGACACAGATGAACATTCAGACAAAATAAAGCTGTGGGAGCAGAAGGGGAGGGTTGTTATTTTTTTCCCCGTTGGACAATTAGGGAAAGTTTCACATAGAAAATAACATCTCAGCTGAGAAAATCAAGGCATGAGTAGGACCTGAATGATTAAGGAAAGTGTAGCGGACATCTGAGGAGGCAGAAGTTTGCATGGCTGTAACTGCAGGATCTAAAGAGATTCACTCTTAAGACATCAAAATCAATCCAATATATATTAGTTGCATACCTGTGCACTGGTCTGGGCGCTAGTGATGAGCGAGACAGACAAGCCTCCTCCTTCGTGGAGTTTAAATCTTGTCAGGGCAATAGACAATAAGCAGGTGCATCAATAATGAAGACTGTTTCAGTTGCCATAAATGCCATGCAGACAATGGGTAACATAGGTGTGAGTGAAATGGCAGTGGGTTGCTTATTTAGATCAGGTCCTTGGAAGCAGGTTGCTTATCTCTACTGGGGGGATAGCGGGGTCCTTTGGAGCTGAGACTTAAATGGAAGGTTGGAAGCATATGGGGAGCCAACAGTGGAGAGCTCTAGGTAGAAGGCAAAGGATTTAAGGCACAGGTAGGCTGTGAGGAATGGAAGAGCAGAAGGATGCTTAGCGTGCTTGGGAGGGCAGAGAATAGACCTGAGGTGGGGTCGTGGGTAACAGCTCGGTCTCGTGGGACCATTTATGGCCACCGCAAGGAGTTGGGTTTTATTGTTAGTGCAATGGAGACCTGTGGCTGCTTTCAAAAAGGTGAGAGTTATTATTTATGTTTTACAGGACCAACAACTATGGACAATAGAGGGGCAAAAGCAGCATCAGGGCAACGTCTTACCAAGGCCAGTGCATTTCTCCAGCTGGAGGTGATGGCGCCTTGGACTAGGCTGTAGCCAGTCATCATGCGACGACATGACACTTTAAGGTCTATTTTTAAACAGAGCCCACATACCTTGCTGATGTAGTGAATGGTGGTTGGGCTGGGGGTAGAAGAGAGGAGCTGAGGATGGTGCCAAAGGTGTAGGAGGCCCAGGATATGATGCTACGGGGTACATCTGATAATTAAGTCATTTGTTTACTAACACTGCATGACTTACTGACCACATTCCCCAGGGTCATTATAATACACAAAACACTCCCATATTCATTCTCTTACATAAGTCTGTCGACCACTTGTGAGCAGAGACTATTTGTACCCATTTTATGGATAACAAAACTGAGTACCAAAGAACACAAATAGCCTTGCCCAGGTTCATTGTTAGTAAGTGGAAGGGCCTGGGACCCAAGGCAAGTCTTCTGATGCTGGGTCTATTGTTCATCTTATTACAACACAGTGCTGATTAATTAACTAGAAACTCAGAGGAACTGGAACTCATTCCCTAAAATATATCAGTTCCAAAAATAGGGTAGTATAACGCAAAGAACTGGGCTTTAAAGATAGTGAAAACTGGGAATTCTCTGGCGGTCCAGTGGTTAGGACTCAGCGCTTTCACTGTCGGGGCCCAGGTTCAATCCCTCGCTGGGGAACTAAGATCCCCCAAGCCCTGTGGCGCAGCCTAAATAAATAACTGAATAAATAAATGGATAACTAAATGGATGGATAAAGATAGTGAAAACTGTGTTCAAAGTCCAGATCTATCAAATCACCAGTCCTTAGTAATCGATGACAACTTGATGTTTCCAGATTTTCCTTTTCTCTCAAATGAAAAATATTGTAGAATAAAAATGGAGAAGGCAATTAGATGGTCCCCATGAAGATAAAGTTTATTTCTCTTGTTGCAATACGACTATTATTTAATTGATTTAGCAAATATTTGTAAACAAGTATGAAATGCAGAGAGCAGGGTCCAACTCAACAGCTAGTTTTGATCACCCTGTATTTGTCAAAGCGAGCTGAATATGAGTGATGTGAAGATTGTGTTCCAACTTGCAGTGCTTTTGTGAATGGGACGTTTACAAGGACTAAAATACTTTCCACTGTGCTTTTTTTCAGTGAACTTCACTCAGATCAAAATATCAGGGAAAATTACCTAAGGGGTTGTGTCTCTATTAAAAAATTAGTTCCTATTTGCCCAAATACTGGCCCTGCCTTAGATCCCATTAACCAAATCATTGCAACAGTTAACTTAGTAGGCCACTGGTTTATTATAAAAGGATGCAGCTCAGGAACACACAGATGCAAGAGAGGTGCACTAGATAAATAAGGGGAAAGGGCCCAGAGCTTCCATGCCCCCTACAAGCATGCCATTCTCCCCAAATCTCCACGTGTTCATCAACCTTGAAGTTGTCGGACCCCCTCCTTTGGGGTTTTTATGGAGGCTTCCTTACACAGCCATGATTGATTAAATCATTGGCTACTAGGGGTTGATTAAACCTCCAGCCCCTCCGCCCTTCACAGAGGTCAGGGGGTGGGACTGAAAATTCCAGCCCTTTAACCATGTGGTTGGTTCTTCTAGCAACTAGCCCCCATCCTTAGGTGGGTTCAAAAGTTACCTTATTAATATAACAAAAGATAGCTTTTCACTCTCATCACTTAGGAAATTCTGAGAGTTTTAGCAGCACTGTGCCTGAAATAGGTACAAAGACTAAATATATATTTCTTATTATAAATCAAAATAGCATAGTTACTTTTCCCTAATATGCTCTCTTTGGTCCAGTTCTGGTCATTTGCTGAGCACCCAGTGTGTATTTAGGCAGATCCTAGACAATTCCTACACATTATCTTGTTCACTCTTGGAAGCTACTCTGTAGGTAACATTATTACTGTTTCAGTAAATTAAAACAATTCCACAACAAATAAACACAAGAGGTTCAAAAATGTGAGGGAAATTCCCATGGCCACAAATCCCAAAGAGTCACAGCTGAAGATTTGTGAGCCCATGTTGACCTAACTTCTTTACCAGCAAACTAGCCTGTGGTGCTTATGGGAGAAACGGTATTAGAAAGCACGTCCTCAGTGTTGGGAGGACCTGCTTTCTAATAATAGTGTTGGGATTTTTAATAGATAAAAATCAAAGGAACCCTTATAGGTCAAATATCTGTCTTCTCTAAAGATCAAAGAGTGGTGAGCTCGTGGGATATAGCAGTACCAACTTGGGGTAATTTAAAGGATGGAATCAGCTAACTCGTGTAAAGCTCTCAGCAGAGAGAAACCAAGCAGGACCCTATGGGGCCCTCCTAGGTACAAATCCTTTCAGTCCCCTTTCTTGTTTCTTGTTTGTAGGAAATAGGCTTCATTCAGCCTCCTTGACCTTCCCTGAGTTCCAAAGGGCAGTTTTAAACAGTTGCTAATCAGGGAAGGGAGAAAATGAAGAAGCAAAGGACGATCAGTCAAAAAACAATAGTGCAGGGGCTTCCCTGGTGGCGCAGTGGTTGGGAGTTCGCCTGCCGATGCAGGGGACACGGGTTCGTGCCCTGGTCCGGGAAGATCCCACATGCCGCGGAGCGGCTGGGCCCGTGAGCCATGGCCGCTGAGCCTGCGCGTCCGGAGCCTGTGCTCCGCAACGGGAGAGGCCACAACAGTGAGAGGCCCGCGTACCGCAAAAAAAAAACAAAAACAAACAAACAAAAACCAATAGTGCAGCAAGGAGGCAGGGTCCTGGTTCCTCCTCAGGGAATAGGCATAACAGTATATCTTTGAGTTCTTCTGCAGGAACTAAGGCCCCAACCCAGGTGGACGAAGGTAACTTCAGGCTGAGCACAAGAATCCTGGAGCACCGCCCTGGAACCTCACCACCAACCAATTAGAAGAAAATCTGCACAGAGTGGATGATAACGAAGACTCTGACCCCCTTCCCAAATGATTAACTGCAATTAACCCTTTAACAACGTTCATGGTCGAGCAGAATCTTCAGAGTTGGTTCTTGGACATGAGTCTGCCTGCCTCCAGGTAAAGCAACCTTTCCTTTCCAACCAATACTTTTCTCTCTCAACTATTGGCTTCCAAGCAGTGAGCAGCTTAAACTGAGTTTGGTAAGAAGAGTGCCAGGGACAAAGTAATAGTCAGTTCCCTGAACCTGGCTCTTTAAGGGTCAATTCAAATTCTCCTTGTTTCTCCACAAGACAGTTCTCCAGTGTGAATGGTTTTTGTTCTTTCTCTCCTCTGACTTGCCCTAAGTCTGATGGCTTGTGCTATGCTTTTGTTGGTCATCTTACATTATTTTGAACTTAACTCTTCATGCAGAAAGGAATAAAGCAGCCCAGGTAAGAAGAATCACCAGGCTGACCCACAGTGTCGTGAACTCTATTTTAAAAAAGATTTTTTAAGCAGCAGTTTTGAAGTTTATTTGTTACACTGTGAAAGCTTGCCAATAAAGCAGGATGCCACATGTTCACAAGGAGAACAGCGTAGCTCTTGCAGCCCTGAGGGGTGTTCTAGAAAGCCTTCAGAGATAAGTTACATGCTGAAGCATTTTTAAACCAGAAGTTCGATGACCAGAGTTTCTCTTTTCAGGAAAATCACTCTCCTGCCCATTTGAATAACAGGCTTCCAGAGAAGTTCCTTATCAGGGAGACCAGCTACCCCAAAATTATTTAAAGTAACTCAGTGTGTAACAGGAAAGAGGCAAATCTGACTACATGCTGGATCTGTTTCTTTTAATTTAACCTTTGCTTCCTGTTGCTTTTGTTCACTAAAAGGATACTGTCTATACACAATGGCCTGCCTCGGGGAACCCTGCCCCTCTGCCTGAATGTTAAACCAAAGTGCCTTTGTTCAGAGAAACACCCGGACCCTGTCCACCTGTGGATGGCTGCAAGAAAGGAGAAATTAACACATCCCCTCCCCGAGGCTGGCCATTCCAGGGGCTATTTGCAAAACTTATGGTCTTTCTACTTTACTTCCTCATCTCCTCCCCGTCTCTGTGCTATAAAAGAAACTGGCACCCAAACCCCAATAAGATGGTTGGTTTTGAGACTTCAGTCTGCCATCTTCTCGGTCTTTAAAGTCGTCTTCCCTTCCTCAACACCTCATCTCGGATTTATTGGCCTCTCGTGCGGCGAGCAGAGCGAGCTTGGACTCGGTAACAAGTGCAGTGAGGAGAAGGCAGGTATGGATTTGAGAGATGCGCGGGATGCAGGGTTATCTCTTCTGAGAAATTCTTCCTGGTTTTCCCACTTCAAGTTCAAACAGTTTCCTCTCTCCCCTAATATTTCTAAAGAACTTTATTCCCTTACAGCAGCCTTTTGTGCACGATTGGGAAGGCTGTGCAGGCACCCTCCGCCACCACGTGAAGAGAGCAGGGAGAACAGAGAAGGCACCTCCTTACAGACCCTTGTCATCCCACACTCAGCCGTATTTCTTGTAGCTTCATAATTGTCTTACAAAGTACGTCAAAATGAATTTAAAGTGAGCTACGCTGTCTTCAGTTATTTTTCCATCTTTTGTCTCCTGTGGGAGAAAAAGGATCTCCAACACAATCCCCGAGTTTGGGTGTTACCCCCATGGTCTTTGACTTTGGTGCTGAAACATCTCACAGTTCTGCGGAATAAGGGCTCCACCCGTTTCTCCCTATTATTATTATTTTTTTCTTCTCATCTTCAAATTTAAGTTTCAGTGTCTGTGGTGTTTGATGTCGTGCAATTCTGCATTTGAAGGCAGCCAACTCTAATATATTTGGTCAGAGAGACGCAGGTACTTCTTTCAATTCTGAGACTCAGCACTCCAGAAAATTAGACATTAACTCAATACACAAAAATAACTCTGCAAGGAAAATAGTTCTATGACCCCACCTCTGGACAGAGCTGGGCCTCCAGCCCATGTGAACTGCTTTTCTTTCTCTTTTTTTTTTTTTAAAAAAAAAAAAGATTGAATTATTGCAAAGCCAGCCACAGTTCTTACCTCTAATTTTGCAAAACTGTCGTTTTCAATCAAGAGCAGGAGCTAGCCATGAAATTAAGAAATGCTAAGGAGGGTGATAGAGCTGGGGGGAAGAAGGGAGCTATTTCAGAATTAAAATGGCTGGGATGAACTCCTTTGAAGTTAACAGTATATTGGAATAATTGCCTGAAAAATGGGCAAGTCATCTCCCTGTATCCCTTGTGAGATGTGTCCGTGTGTTGTGTGTCTGTGGAAGGAGAGTAAGGAGGATGGGAGAGGAGAGGAGAAAGAGAATGTGGAACGGGACGACGGAAGGAATTTCTTCCTCTTAGGTAACGGAGAAGTTTTACCTTCGAATCTCGAAGTCTTCCACCTCATGGCATTTCCTGGCTGGGTGATCTCAGGCCAAGTTGACTTTTTTGGTTCTCACTTACATTTCTGTAAGGTGGGGTAATTTCTGCAAGGTCTCTTTGCCCTACTGAGGGATTGATGTCCTTACCCCAAGTAGAATAACTTGCACTCTGTTTATGTCAGAGATATTTCAGTTTCTCAATGCATTTTTGTTGACGGACTGATTGAATAAATACGAAATTCAAAGGAATTGAGCACCTCGGTTAAAATTATTGGACTTTGTTAAAATCCCACGCCCCAAAATTTATGGTGTTTTTTTTCTTAATTGTTTTGCACCTTTTGGGCAGAGGGGTAGAAGGCACTGGGCTGTGATGCTACTGCTATCTGGATGAAGCACAGGCACACATTAATAGGCCAACGCCCTGGTAAGACAGACGGCACCCTTTAGAAACAGGTTACAGATGGTTAACCGGCACAGCTTATATAATGGTCTGCAAAGAAAGCAGGTGACAATTAGCAGTTATTCAAACTTTGTGTATTTTATGAAGTCATGCTCTATTGTATTGAATATATTGCATACAAGGTTATTTTACGTGTTAGAAAATATAAGTGAACATTTCTGCCCTTTATTTAATCTACACACAAAATAAATTTTACATCGTGGTATAAAGAATTCCTAAGTCACACCTGATAAATTCTCTATATTGGAAAAGTCAAAACTTTTTTTTCTTTCAGTTTTCTTTTCAATTAAAAAAGTTTAATAGCTAATATATTTATATGAGTCAAGATACAAAAATATCCATAAAGATATGAACACAGAAGTATAGCTTCCATAATGTTCCCTCGTACCTGGTAATCCGTGTATTGAGGTACGATTTATACACAAAATGTGCCCTTTTTTATGGTGTGACAAACCATCATTTTGATGATTCTGGACATGTGTATATACATGTGATAGCATCACCAAAATCAGGTTACTAAACATTTCTACCATCTCCAAAAATTGCCTTGTGTTCTTTTGTATGTTCGTGTGTGTGTATATGTGTGTGTGTGTGTGTGTGTATGGTAAAAATGCTTAACGTGGGGTCCATGCTCTTAACATAAATATTTTAAGGTAGATAATACTATTTCGTTAGTGATAGGCACTATGGTCTACAGCAGGTCTCTAAAACTTACTCATTTTGCTTAACTGAAATTTTATGTCTGTTGATCTGTAACTCCCCATCTCCCTCTCCCCCCAGTCCCTGGCAAACACAATTCCATTCTCTGATTCTGTGTGTTTGACTATTTCAGATACCTTATACAAGTGGAATCACGTAGTATTTGCCCTTCTCTAACTAATTTATTTCAGTCAGCATAATGTCTTCTAGGTTCACCCATGTTGTCACAAATGGTAAGATTTCCTTCCTTTTTAAGGCTGCATAATGTTTCATTGTATGTATATGCCATACCTTCTTTATCCATTCATCTGTGGATGGACATCTGGCTTGTTTCTGTGTCTTGGCTATTGTGAATAGTTGCTGCAGTGAGCCTGGAAGTGCAGGTATCTCTTGGAAAATCAGTCCTTTTTAGAATTCTTGCATTCCTTACAGGTGCTGAAGTTTGTACCGACACTAAGGGCTCTGAATGCTTTTCTACTTAGGCCATTTCTCAATGTTGTTTATGCAGCTGGTGTTGACCTAAAACAAATAGACTGCCAGATATTTCTCCAGCAAAGATGGGTTGACTCAGAGTCAGCAGAGAATTGCAGTTTGGGATCTGCAATCATGGTGAGCCATGTTCAAGTCTCCACATGACTCGGGAAGGAGAATGCTTTTATGGAGAGGAAAAAGGAAGCTGGGAGTGCTTTAGCAAACAAAGGGTCCATGACTTTTAATTGGCTGCATTCTTCCCAAGAAAGAAGAGTCTTTCCTTTTCCTGTTGTGCTCCGTTATCTTCACAGGCATAAGAGCTCCCCATTCTGACCTCTCAACCAGGGAGGTCTCTTTATTTTTTTTCATTTTCCCCTTTTGATCAAGGGGAAGTTAAAAAAAATAAAGGGTCTTTTCGGACAAAATTGCCAAGTTCAGGGTGTAATGCTTAAGGTCTTCATCTCCCTAGAGCATACTCTGAAAAGATCACTCTACCAAATCACGGTTATTTTTTAATTTTTTTTTTTTTTTTGCGGTACGCGGGCCTCTCACCGTTGTGGCCTCTCCCGTTGCGGAGCACAGGCTCCGGACGCGCAGGCTCAGCGGCCATGGCTCACGGGCCCAGCCGCTCCGCGACATGTGGGATCTTCCCGGACCGGGGCACGAACCTGTGTCCCCTGCATCGGCAGGCGGACTCTCAACCACTGCGCCACCAGAGAAGCCCTCACGGTTATTTTTAATTGAAGGAAATAGGCCTCTGCGATATTGGGGCATCTCCTTTTATCAGTTGTGGGTCAAAAGAAGCAGAAGCCATGTGCATTGGGCTTCCTGTGACTATGTCAAATAATGAGAGTTTATGAGTTCCAAAAGGGGTGGATCTGAGACTTAAAAGGACCAAAGGCAGAGTTTTTGGCCAGGGTGTTTGGAGGGCCTCTACAAATTTTGCAAACTGAGTCTTAATAATGCCATTAGTGTGTTCAACTAACCCAGAGGATGAAGGGTGGTAAGTGCAGTGAAAGTGTTGTAAACCTCACCAAACAGCACAGATTTGTCAACATACCTGACCAGTAAAATGGGTTCCTTGATGACTATGAAATTCAAAAGGAGTTCCCCAAGGAGCGATAACCTTTGCCAAAAAGAATTTAGCCACGAAAAAGTCAGTAACCTGTCTGCGAGGGAAGGCTTCATCGTTGCCTACGAGGACAACGTTCTATCTGATGCTTCATATTTGGGATTGGGGGGATTGATTTGACCTGGTGGGAGCGGGGGGGGGCAGTTCAGATTAGCCGCCTATCACAATATTTGTCTGGAGTGAGGACTCTACCTTTTTCTCATATTTTCTCTGCAGAGCACACTTTCTTATAGATATAAAACAGTTTAAAGGACCCTAGTGACAGAAAACTTGATTTCGATTTAACCCTGTCACTTGCTAGCTATCGACTCTAGGTCACCTCACCTCCCTAAGACTCTATATTCTTATCTGTGAATGAGGGAAATGATACTAACCCATGGGGCGGTTAGAAAGCTTGGAAATAATGCATGAAAAGTCCGAGCACTGATACCCTCCGAGCAGATGATAAATGTGCATTGCTGTTTTCACTAGATCACCTTTTTTGCAGATCTTGTCCCTGCCTACCTTTATCTCCCAAGCTTTGCCCCTTCAGCGCACCCTAACTCACTTCCAAATACCAGTAACTGAGTTTCTTGGCCGAGGGATTTCCTCAGAGCTGGGGTGGGGTGCAGCCTCTTCACGTGACAGATCTCCAGCCATCCTCAAGCAAGGGCTGGTAAACGTGGGTCCATAAAACATCCAGTTGCTTGGCCCTCAGGTGAAGTAACTCCCAGGTGTTTCCTGAGGTTTCTCTACGGGATTCAGCTCTGGTCACTCACAGTGACTTGATAACTCATCTTTTACCAGCTGTCCTTCTTGTCCTCACGGCCCTACCCTTGTTCTCTACATCTTCCAAATAAACTACCTTTACTTGAGTCAGCCTTGAGGTTTACTCCTGGGAGAATCCAAACCCTCAACACACTCCTTTGGAATGTATGTCTGTTACATACATCTGTTATCTTAAAGAGAAAAAGGGTAGCTTCTAAACACGGAAAGTCAGATCTGGAAGAGAACATATGGATTGGAATTCAAGTCTGTTAATCCACTGTGGTGTTCCTTACATCGGGTTGTTTCCTTGGAAGGAAGGAAACTTGCGTTTGGAAGGTCTCAGTAGACTCCCTCTACTGTGCCTGCTACTTCCTTTCCTTTTATGTTTTTGGCATTAAAAAATGGAAAAAGGGTGTTTCAAACATAAGATAGAGTTTAATTAATCGTGCAGAGGCTGGGGATCCTGACAATTTAGGAGCACATAAAGCTTGGGGTAGTGGAAAGGAAAACAAGAATTTTGGGTAGGTGTTAGATTGGATAATTATATTTTAAAGATTTAAAACCATCAAAAGCCATCTAACCTTTTCTGTTTCCAATTAGAAATATATTACACTGGAATATTTTTTAATGGAGCCTACGTTGTTTTCTGTGTTGCTGATTAATTTTCTCAAGTTACCTTGTCAGCTACAAATTGGCACTCGCCACTGGCTCTTGCCATCTGCCTCTACAAGGATTAAACCATGGGCTGCTGCAGCTGCTGACTTCCATCACCCCCTGAAGGGATTCCAAGGTGGCGAACAGAAACAAGGCACTCTGTGCTCTGGGAGAAACTGGCAGAACAGGTCTTCAGATAGTTAGATATTTTCAGGAGCCGGTTTTATGAGCCCAATTCTTGTATCTCCTCGTATTTAGAAAAGCACTAAAATCCTCCATGGTGATGAGTGCTCCTCGGGCTAGCTGAAACCTCCTGCAAAAACATGTGCTTGACTGCATGTACTCCCCCTTCACCAAAATCACTTATATACTGACTCCCCCCCGCCCACATCTTTGGAGCAGTTTCTCAGAGCTATCTGAAATGCTGTCTCCCAGGCTCTAGTTCTCGTTTTGCCCCAAATAAAACTTAACTCACAACTCTCACATTGTGCATTTTTGTGAAGTCGGCACCTCCGTCATTTTACTATTTATTTTTTGGAAGGAAGGACGGTGTTGCCAATAAAATGCTGATTCCAAAAGTTACCTCGAACTTATGGTTACCGGGGGGAAGGGTGGGAGGGAGGGATAGTTAGGGAGTTTGGGATTGACATGTACACACTGTTATATTTAAAATGGATAACGAACAAGGACCTGCTGTATAGCACAGGGAACTCTGCTCAATACTCTGTAATAACCTAAATGGGAAAAGAATTTGAAAAAGAATAGATACATGTATATGTATAACCGACTCACTTTGCTGCACACCTGAAACTAACACAATATCGTTAACCCATCAGAAAGTTCACTTGTAGGAATTCCAGAGGAATTATGTTTACACATCAAATCCCTATATGATGTGAAAACCGTGCATCAGCCCTGGGAAGGAGACACCTTGCTCCCCAACACCAGCCCCTGCGTTTCCTAGCAACGTGCTTTAGCAACAAGGGACTTTTGTGCAGGCAGCTGGATGCCCTCTTGGCTGGGTAAGTTGACTCTTCTGAGGACCAGCTTGTAGGAAGGTACACCTCAACAAACTCTGGGCTTTATTTCCTTCATCTTCCGCTTGTCTGAAGCAATAGTGTGATTAATCCATTATTGGTTCGGATTTGAGACATTATCCTGTATGCTATAGGCTTGTGAAATTACTACAATTCCCACAACAAACCTATGTTAAATAAATTTTTGGCAAAGACAATCTCAGTCTCAGATCATAATTTGTTGCCAGACTCAGACAAAACAATTTTTTTAAACTCTACATAACATAATTTTGTTATGTACCTTCTATCATTTTTAATTTTTTTAATTTTATTCTCTGTGTTTATAATTTAGCATTTCAAAAAATATACTAATTACAATGCCATGCCAGGCATCTTGATGAACAAGGGGTCATCTCCTGAGACCTCAGGCTGCAGACAACAAGGGCTGGAAGAAGAGATTTGCACCCTCCCTCCCCTCAGCGCACACCCAACCTGTAACAGCAAACAGGCTGCAGGCGAGGGAGAGGAGCCTGGGCAGTCCCTGGTCATCTTCCCTCCTCAGTAACGTGCAGCCAGGGTAGAAGGACAGTCCCTTGCTCCCTGGGCCTAGGTTCTTCCCATTCACCACACTGTTTTCTACATGAGGTTTTAGGAAAGCAGGCACTGCTTGTCCTAAATAAACTCCTCCAATCTGCCAATGCTGCTGCTGCTTAAAAAGAAAAGAAAAGAAAAGAAAAAATCCTGTATCAGAAGACAGAGTATTTTATTTCACACGGAACAGGAGGTGTATAATGCATTTCTCCCTGTGACAGGCAGGTGCCCCATTGACATAAATGCACATCTAGGGGTGAATAAATGATTATCATACCCATTTCTGAGAGCCACATGTTTGCAGGGGAAGGGCATAAAGCTTCAAAATCTAGAATTAAAACAAAACAAACAGAAAACCCTGGGAAAAACAAAGGACAGAACACAGGAGCTGAAGATAATCCACTGTCCTGTCTGGAGATTGTCAAATACAGGCTGGGTTCATTTCTGGTCACGGTTACTTTCATGTGCAGGGGGTTTAAGAGTTTACGTGGAACATCGACACACTTATCTTTCATTTATTAAAATTGCTTACAACCTCCATCTACTTCAATACCTATTTTCAAGGACATTCTGTGCAGAACACAGTAGTAACAAAGACAAGCAAACAAAAAACAAAGGGAAGTTCCTGTCTTCATAGAGTTAGATTCTAGTTTGGGAAGGAGAGAACATAAATAACTATAGACTATGTTGTCACAAGGTAAAATTGTAAATTTGTAATTAATTGTAACTGTGCTTTTGTAATTATAATTATAATTCTGTGATTTTATACTATGCTGTCACAATGGTGAGTTGGAGCAGAGTAGGCTATAAAGACAGGAATGACGTTGGCTAGCCTCTGGGTGCAATTCGAAGTTAGAGTGGGCAGAAGTTGGTGTGGGCTGGTATTTTGGATAAGACATGCGGTATGGGAGAAAGAGTAGTATCAAGGACGATCTTAGATTTTGGGCCTGAGCATCTGGAAGAATATCTTTCTTCATTTTTCTCTTTGTTTTACTGAAAATACAAATCTGCAGCAAATCTTCATTGTTTATTTCTCTCCACGGACACTGGTACCCCACTGGCCACATCACCTGGTCAACTGCAGCATCACAAGATGCTCAGCTTCTGCCTTAGCGCTAACTTGTCTAGTAACAAGGGGGCTAATTCAGAACACGATTTGGGTTATGCTATACCCCTGATTAAAAACCCTTCAATTGGCTTCCAGATTCACTTACACTAAGGCCAAATTCCTACTCATGGCCAAGTAATCCATTGCTTCATTCCTGATCCATCTCACTGCCCTTGGTTCCTTCCAAACATCCCTGCTGCTTGTGCTTCCATCACTCTGGCTTTATTTCTGTTCTTTCAAAAAACCAACTAATGAGGTTTCTCAGGACCCTTGCCCTGCCCATCCCCTTGCCTGAATGACCCTTGTCCCGTGTTGTACATGCTAGGCCATCATACAGGTCCCATCAACGTCCTGTCTAAAGTGACTTTTCCTGTCTCACCCCATCATTCTGTTATGCAATTCTGTTTTATGGGGTTAACATAGCATACTTCTCTAAATTTATCTTGTTGAGTTACCTGCCCCTCACTTACTTCTGTATTGTCTGTTTCATGCATCTCTCTTTCTGTGATGTATGCTTCATGAGAAATGGTCCCTGTCTTTTTTCATGCTTTCTCTTTTTTGTATCCCCAGAGACAAAGCCCTGCCTGGCACGAAATAGGGGTACACAATGTATATTTAATAAATACTCAATAAATGTAGGACCTGGAATGAATTCAAACTCTGTAAGTTTGAATTTATTAACATCATGGATACTTTACAAGATGCTGGAGATACACTGAAAACAAAACAAAGCACAACAAAGCAAAATCCAGGGTCTTATTTCAAGTAACTTAGAGATAATTTTGAATATATACACAAACAAATGGGCTATATAATCCAATGTATTAATCACAAAAGAAGGATAAGAAAAGGTAATATGGAAGCACAGAGTTTATTTTGGCTTGGAAATTCTGGGAACATTTCAAGAAGGAAGTCGCCTCACAGCTGGGACTGTAGCGGCAGGGTGAGTTTTAGGAGAAGATGCTATAATCCAGAGAATATGTCCTAGATGTGAGAGGAAGGTTGACACGTTGAAGAACTGCAAACCACTTGTGTCTAAAACGTGTGACAAAAGGGTCCTCAGCAGGGGTCAGTCAAAGGTAGGTGAGTCTAAAATTTCCAGGGCAAACAAAAGATCAGAAAGATGAAATGATAAGAGGAGAGTGCACGGTGCCGAGACACAGGTAACCCAGGCAAGTGTGCAGGGAAGATCAGTAGGAGGGAATGAAAAGCTGTGCACAGGAGAGCAGACACGGGGAGATCTAGTTGTGGAGCAGAGTTTATCTAGGATAAAGATTTCGAAGCCCATCAAAATATTTTTTCTACCCATAAGCATGACTTCTTGGGGCCAGGTGATCAATGTTTGCTCTTGGCTACCTCCCTAGGGATTTTCAGGAGTTGGGAGGGTAACTTGACCTTCTGTAATGGGCTCAGCAAAACCCAAACCAAAACTAATAGCGTTACAGGATGCAGAGCAAGTAGTGTCTGGGGATTCAGTCCTAGTCCTGTCCCTTAGTTGAAAACTTCAAAGTTCCAATCATATTTCTGGTAGCTTTGTGGTCTTATTATTGTCTGACTTGAATTGTAAGTTTTGAAATAGCCACAGCCCCACAATTTGAAGTAAAATATATAGAATTTACATAAGTCCTTCACCCAGGTGGGAACATTGGAACTATTTTGCTTCTTTTAGTTATTTCATGTTTTTTCCTTTTAGCAAGAGGAGGAGAAAAGGATAATGATAAGGTTGGGAATGTAAAACCAGGCAGATAGAGACTGTTAACCATAGGATGGTGGTTTCTGGTCCCAACTCAGATAAACTCTACAGTCGTGGGCACATCCTCAAGTCCTTGCTGGATCCAAATTTCCAGAACATGATATGTGGTTCCAGAACAGATGCTCTCTGAGCTCCTTTCTGATTCTGATATTCTAGGATTCAAAGTAGAAATGCCCAGATGCTACTGAAAAATGTGAACATACGGGTGCATTTCTGACCTGCTGGCACATGAGCTGCCTCCTTCGTTACCAGGCAGAATGAGTTCATTACCCAGGATTTCACAGATGTCCCAGGTCCTCATTAGGCAAACTGTTTGGATCACAATTTCTTAAAAGCTTTTCAAAATATTTTGCTTTGTCTGTCCTGTGATTTCCATGCCCTTCTGTGTTCAGGGATGGAAGGGCAAGACTGAGAAGAAAAAAGAATGAAAATTACCATCACCGCTTTTAAGGAAACAGTGCTACCTTCTGTAATGTTCTCTAGAAAGTCTTGCAAAGTTATTAAGTTCAGATAAAGAAACATTTACGATTGTCTGCTAGGTGACCAGCTCCACGCCAGAAGCTGGGTGACAAAGGTTAATAACACATGAGATGCATCCTCCAGGAGCTTACAATCTGCTATGGAAGAGGGGCACCACCAGTTAATAGTCTAACAAATGTTAAGAGAAAGGGAAACAAAATTCTATGAGGACCCCAAATGACCTGGTTTGGGGGTTAAAATGTCTACCCCAAGAATCTCCCATTGCTCTTGGTGGATCTGATGAGGTCATATGTACAGAAGTACTAGGTGAATGTGTGACAAAGAACAAGTCTTAATTAATTAATACATCAACTTTGTAAAATTGCACAAAACATGAGCTATGTGAAGGCTCTTCCAAAGGGCTCTTCCAAAGTCTTGCCCTGAAGTTTAAGCTTTATTATCTTTCTAATAATTTTACCCAGGGGTTCCTTATTCTAAAAGCATCAATTAAGTGCTATCAAAATGTTCAGTGAATGCACTCAGGCTGCAAGCATCAGAAAAAGACACTCTGAAGCCACTGAGCCCATGTCATAGGTAACGGCAGACAAGTATGTCATGGGCTTCAGAGTGGATAGCGTTCTATCTTTTTTAGTGGCTGTCAATTACCAAATTTTCAGGGCAGGTCCCAGGGAAGGATCCACTAGTTCTAAAGCCAACTCTCATACAGGAATGGGAAATATGTAAGGCTGGATATTCTCTGAACTAATTACCTTTTCTCTGTTACCCAGCTTTGGACCTCCCTACCAAACCCTTCCCTTCCATCTCTCAGTTATTAGCTGCCTATATTGTGTCAGGCACTAATGCAAGTTAGAAAAGTGTTCCAAGGACAAAGGGGACCTGCTGGAGCACAAAACATGCTGACACCTCAGCGACCAAAGTCAGGGGACTGCAGTGATACTTCAGTTATTGAGTGGTGGGAAATCTAGGAAGAAACCAAGACTAACAAAATGGAGAACAGGGAATGTAGCAGTCAAGGGCACAAAGTCACTGTATCTCATTCCTTATGCACAAATCATTTGGCCCATTGAGCACCAGAGATTAATTCCAAGGTTGAAGCTTCTGAAAATATCCCCTGAACCTCTCCTGATTGGATTAGAGACTTGGTCAGGTAGATGGATGTCAGTCAATCTGGTTTGGAGAGCTGGTAAAAGCAAAGCCATGGGTGATGCCTGAGCTCCAAGGATCAGGCCAGGGATCACCTGTGTCTGTGTGGATGAGTAATGAGTCATGCTGATTCTCTCTCCTCCCAGTAGGTTGAATTCAGGTTCTATGGATTTTGTGCTGAGAAATATTTGTCAAACGATACCTGTGTAAGCTTCAACTTCTTTATCTGTAAGTCTAAGACAACTGTCTTGACTTGAACTTCATTTCCCAGAAAGCAGAACTTGAAACAAAGGCTCAAGTATACTTTATTTTGAGAACAGGGTTAAGGCCTGGAGCAAATCTCTGACAGAGGAAAAGCTGAAGTAAAGATGCATTACAGAGTTGAGTGGCTGGTTCCTTGAGCCCGTGTAACTACTTTAAGAATCTGGAGAAAAGCATCTCAGAATCTCTATTCAAGAAAAGAGATGGGAAAGCATTTATTCAATCAGTATTGTATTTGTCTGTTCAGGCTGCTATAACAGAATACAATCAATTATTTTGCTTAAATAGGCATTTATTTCTCACAGTTCTGGAGTCTGGGAAGTCCAAGATCAAGGTGGTCAATGATTTGGTTCCTGGCTTGCAGATGGCTTTCTTCTTGCAGTGTCCTCACACAGTAGAGAGAGAGATAATCTTTTGTCTCTTTTTATAAGGGCACTAATCTCACCATGAGGGTCCCACCCTCATGACCTTATCTAAACCTAATTACCTCTAAAGATCTCATCCCCAAATACCAACACGCTGGATGTTAGGATTTCAACAAATGAACTTTGGGGGGAACATAACATTCAGTTCACAGCCACTCCCATTCATCCTCCCTCCAAGTTTCACCCCTTAGGATGTTAACTATCCTGCATTTCCAGTTTGCATGTGGAGAAGCTGCCAGTGGATTCCTGTGATGTTCATTGATGCAGAGTCAACAGAGAAGCCCAGGAAATAAGTAAGACTGGCAAGGCTCTGAGGTGGGGCACTGGCAGGATGCACCTTGCTGTACAGGTCCCTGCAGTGGTGACTGGAATAAGGGACAGGCATTGCTGATAGAATCTTAAATATCAACTAAAATGTATTCAACGCACACACATCTTTATAGGTTAATTCTGAGTATTAATGTTCAAAAACAAAGGTACAAAAGAATCAGCCAGGGCTAAATAAATGTTAGCTCCCTTTTCTACCTCCCCTTTTCTCTGCAAACATTCTTCATTTCTTACAGTTAAGGTCAAACTCTATTAGAAGAGAAGTGCTTAGAGCCAATCTTGAGCTATTTACAGATTACAGAGCCAAAGAGTTCAATGTAATGACAAGACCTATGTAGTTCATCCTTCCGTAATATGTGTTCTTAATAGTTGAAACGTTTGTTGCATCTTAATAATTTTACCATACCTGTCACCCAGGAGCCTATGTTAAAGCCATATCACAGTGGGCTCATCCCCATGAATGTTCTCCACTTCAGTGAAAATGCCTTCAACCCAATTAGCCTGTGCAATTTAATTTGTTCAATGAAAATCGCTGGGGCTTAATTGAATTCAATAGGACACAAATCAATAGAAATCAATTCCAAGAGATTAGCCTCACATTCATCAGTATGATTAAATTAAAGTGAATCTAGAGAAGATTTACCTAAATGGCTGACATGTTTCTAAAATGTACTGCAAATGACTATGGTATTAGGTTGTTGATAAGAGTTTTGGAGGTTATGTACTGACTCCTAATGGGCTGATGTCACTGCTGGAGGTGGAGAGGTACATATGAAAACAATAAATAAGTATACTCTATACTTAAAGAACTTCACAAACAGATGGTTCATCTTCCCAACACCCAGAAAAAATAGGTAAGATTAAGTTTATCTTTGAAGGTAAGAGTGACGCTGAATTATGTGGGGTGACTTTCTTATAGATCCCAAATTGCTAGGGTATAGATGTCCATCTGATGGTGTATTGATGTCTGTACTTCCTGTGAACCCTCATCTCTCAATTGTACCATTGGAAAATATTTGTAACCAGTCTCCCTGCTTCTGCTTTTGGTCTCCAGCTGTCCATTCAGAGTGGTTGTTTTTACAACATAATCATGATAGATAATTTTATGGATTGCATACAATGTGCCAAAGTGATACAGATGGTCATCAGATCACATTTCAAGAAATGCTGACATGGACCAGTCTCCCACTCACTGTGAGAATACCCTCTATATCTTGTTGGAGTCTAGTAACTCAACTACTTTTAGTGATATCATATTCTTATGTTATGGCATTGGCATTTCCCGCTTTAAATTTTGTGGCATTGACTTTTTGATTGAACTCCAAAATTTCACAACATGCACTTTTAGTCTAGCATTCTGCTAATGTGTAGTTGAAAGCATTCCTAAATGATTTACTTCAAAGACCTATTGGGGACATAATGGGAATTTAAAACAGAAAATCGGCATCAGAGGTGCAGAGGAATGGATGAATACGTGGGTGGTGAAAAACTGCTTAATGTAAGGGTTTGAGAGGTCAGTGTTAAGACCATGCTTGTAAAACAGCCTAGTTTTCAATTTGGAAAGTTGTGACTTGAAAGAGCTTCCTCACTTATTCATTTGTTCACTCTTTGAAAGGATTCAGGATACAGTGAAATATTAGACTTGATATAGACAAGGTAGAATGGACTGAAATTAGTTTCCCTCCAACATACTAAATTGTTATCCTAATTTAGCTATCTAGAGCTCCACAAAATGTATAGACTTGTCTAACACTGTTCAAATGCTTGAAGGCAAACCTGCAGGTTTACATCATTCCTCAATATGACAGCTTCCACTCTCACTACGGTCATCACTCTCCTTAGATTTACACTTCGCAAGTAGCTCCAGACCTAACGTAGAACATGAAGGAAAGAGGAAGGAGAAGAGAAAACAGTCTTTTGCTTGGGACACAGCTTACATTAATCAGATTGCCTTCAAACGCCAGCCCAGGGATTTTAGTTTGGAACAGAGAAGACAGCTGGAATGTTAATCATTTTCAAATATTGGCAGGACTGCCATAGAAAAGTAGCAAAAATATTTAACTAGAAGTTAGAAAAAAAATATTCATGTAATAGTTTTGTCTTTATTCTGAAATGTGACCTTGGGAAAGCCACATAATCTCTCTGGATCTCTGTACATTGGAGATGCTAATAATACACGTTTTTCAGTTTCAGGTGAGGATCAAAATAAGTATTTTGCGATTTATAAAGTGAAATGTGCTGCATGCATGTGAGATGATTTTTATAATTAATATTTTCTTGCTACTTTTGAGACTCCAGAGTACTGGCCAGGAAACATGAAATACATTATTGGGGAATAGTTGTTAGGTCAATGTACTATTGAACTTTATAATATCTGTAGCTGTCCACGAACAGGCTCGACTATCTCACTAAGAAGTGAGCATTTCTCCATAGCAAACGTTTAAGAGCCTAGACAAATTTGTCCAGATTCACATATTCTAGGTGTCATTTTATGTGGATCAAAATTTTACAACATATCTTGTCAAGTTGGTTTCATACTGGCTTTTCCTTCCATTATGTGATGCATTTAAAAAAGTGAACAACAATCATGTGGTTAAACCAGAAAACTTGGTTTTCAAGCTACGTTAAGTTTAATATGTTGAGGTGGTAACATGGATATTTTTCAAGTGTGTTAAACCCCAGATGTTGATACCAATAAAATGGGAGTTCGGGTACCAAGGACTTCTTAATGTGGTTAGTGCATTTGGTTTAGAAGAAAAGGAAGAGAAGTGCTGAGCAGGAGAGGAAAGAAAGTGTTTTAAGACAAAGAAACAGACATCTAAGCTGATTTGAATAAGGCCAAAGAAGGAAAAAGTGAAAACAGCAGCTGGAATACCCCAGACATGATCTGCAGAGCTCAGATCGTTACAGTAGCATCGTATCATTATCATTACCAATAACGTACATGTTCTTGTCCAAGCTCCTTCTTTCCACGCCCAGAAATAGTACAGAGGGACAGAGTATGAGTACCGGTAATACGCTGGGCAAATGTGTTTGCTGCTGTGTCTACAGAGTTATGGGTGGTGATGAAATGGTAAGTCAGTAAGAAAGGGTCAGTTTATGGGATGTATGAAGTTTGTGGGAATTAAGAATTTTAGATATCCTGTGTTCATTATGTCCCTAGTCATGGCAGGCCAAGACAGCTATCATAGATCTAGTACACCTATTCTGAGAGAAAGAGGCAGCTCTAAGGAATGAAAATTGACTTTTTCCAAGTTGACCCTTCTTAACCCTCTGCTGGTGAGACGGTGAAATGTGCTGTCCAAGGTCATGGTTTATCCTCTGGTGCCACTATTTACCAGATGCTCATTGCATTGAGACAGTTACTTGATTACTCTGGACTTCTGTTTCCTCATCTGTAAAACTGAAATTCCACTAGCATTTACTTAAAGAGATTGATGTGCCTTAAAAGTGTTTATGAAGTGTTTCGCTCAGTGCTTGGTACATGATAAGCACTCAATACTGTTAGTTAAATAAATAAAAACCACAACTATAACATCAACAACAATAACACCGATACTAATAAAACTGAAACCTAGACAATGTAATCACCCTCTGAGTTTTATCTAAACAAAAACATGCTTCTCTCATCTCTGTAAAATCGTGCAACAGCAAAAGATAGCATTTGCAGGTGGTTTTAGAGTTTATAGAGACTTTTGCAAACAGTTCACTTAACAGAGCGACTAAGATGGGCATTATTATTAATATCCAAACTTTAGAAATGAAGTAACTAAGATCAAGAGAAAGGAAATGACTTGCTGAAGGATACATAGATAACAAGCAACCAAGTCGAGAACTCTTATTTGATGTGCCGTTATCTCCAATAAATAACTAAAGCTATAGATATAGAAATAAATACAGATACAAGTATATAGAGATACAGATGCAGATCCTGCCTATCCCTATGTTTCACTTTGGATATCTTTCCACATTCAGATGTCCTGTGGCCACATGGTTTCTCCCTGAATTTCCCCCTGGTGCACTCAGTGGTAGAGCATAGAAAGTGAATTCTACAAAGGACTTTATAAATAAGACTTAATACAATCCGTTTACAGAAGGAAAAAAAAATTGAAAGACTTTCTCAAGGTCGTTTAGCAAGACACTGGCTTCCTTTCTCAGAGGCAACTGTTTTTCTTCATATTTTTGTGACTGTCTCATTCTTCTTCCATCAAAATTGATCTGTTCTGATTTTAACTGTATCCTACCCAGTTCTCAGAGGGTAACCTAAATTTAGAAATAATAGATATTTCTTTATGCTCAGTAAAGTGAGCAGCGACATCCCTGTAACTGAACTACACTAATACCCTACATTTCTCAGAATTTAACTCATGTATATTAACTACTATACTGCCATCTCCCATTTCTGTTTATAAGCTAATGAAAGCAGAAGGCAAGTTGAAGCTAGCTTAGCTTAATATTGCATTTTTCCTCTCGTTTGTTTGTTTATTCGTTTTATAAACGTATCGAGTGCCTACTCTGTACTTAAGATCATTCTTAGTAATATGAATACAACCGTAAACAGGTCAGACAGCATTGTTGTTCTCATCAATCATACATGTGGAAGTGAGGCGACAATACATACATAAACAATCACTTCAAAACACACTAAATTTTAAGAAGGAAATAGGCGTGCATGGTATGTGTGTATATGTGTTTGTATGTGTTGCTTTATACAAAGAAAGCATCTGTGTAGAGGTGACATTTGAGTTGATATTTGAATACTGAGAAAGGTAGCCATTTGATAAGCCAGGGCAAAAGACCCTCAGGCATAGGAAGAAAACATCCCAATGTCCCTGATGCAGGAATTACCTTGGAGTGTTCAAGAAACAGAAAGGAAGCAAGGGTGTCAGGGTCATCATGGGAGGTTGGAGAACACTTAGAACTGAAGTCAGGGGTGTAGTCAGGACTAGATCACATGCGGCTTTGTAAGCATGGTAAGATGTTTAGATTTGATTCTAAGTGTTTAAAAAAAGCCAATGGAGAGTTTTAATCATAAAAGTAACAAGACACAAATTTTGTTTATTAAAGATCATTCTGGAGGATAAGAAATTGTAGGTGGTAGGACTGGAAGAAGAAAACCAATTAGGAGATCACTGATGTCTTCCATGCGGAGATGATGATAATTTTGACTATAGCAGTAGCAGTGGTGGTAGAGAGAAGAGAACAGAATCAACATATATTTAGATTTAAAACCTTTAGAACATTTCAATGGGTTGGATAATAGGGGAGAGGGAAATGGAGTGATTGAGGGTGATTTTTATGTTTCCCGTTTAAGCAATTGGCAGAAAAATGGATCAATTTACTGTGATAAGAAAGACGTGGGAGTAGAGTAGGTAGCAGGGCTAGGATGGAATAAAGGGATGAGAGAAAAAAAATTAGCAGAGGACATGAAAACCAGATTGGAGTGAGTTGAATAGAGCATGGGTAAATAGGATCTTGAATATAAACAAACTTCTAAGAAATTCTGCTATGTTGCTTATACTATTCAAGCAATGAATTAGAAATTGATAGTATTGGATCAAGAGAGCAGATACCAGAGGGAAAGTCTTGAGCAGGTGATTGGGGTTAGAACACACAGTGCTCAAACAGAAGTTGATTGGGTAGCCTTAGATTAAAGTTACATATAGATATAGGTAGAGACATAGATATAATATATATGTGCTTATTCATTCTTATTTCTGCTTTTAGACTGTACAGTTTCTACTGTTCTTTCTTTAAATTCACTGTCTTTTTTCCCCTGTTGTGACCACCTGCTGTTAATCCAACCAAATGATTTCAGATATTGTATTTAATAGTTCTATTAATTTGCTTCTTAATAATTTCCATTTGGTTTGAGATTTCCCATTTGTTTACCCATCATAACCATTTTTTACTTATGTCCTTCAACATGTTCATTACCAAGGGTTTAACATCCTTGTCTGATCATCCCAACATCTGGTCAGCTTAGTGGGTTTTTATTGACTGATACCCAGAATTTATAAATAGCTGTTACATTAATGGAAAAAAAACAACTTACTAAAATAATTGCTAAAGATAGGAGCAGATAATTTATAGAAATATAAATGACAGACACTTGACATAATGAGAAGTGCACTAGAAATCAAGGATATACAAAGTAAAACAGCTATCAGATACCATTTTCAACCCATTAGATGGGAGATTTAAGATAAACGAAAAAAATTAAAATAATCACCTTTCTGGGGGTAGTATGTTCAAGAGTACATGAAGATAGGAATACAAACTTCAGAAGTGCTTCTGGAAAACAATGTGGCAGCATTTTTTTGAATTCAAAGTATGTTTACCTTTTGATCCGTAAATTCCTCCTTACGATAGCTACACCTGACAAAGATCCAGACATTTCTCTCTCTCTTGCCCTTCACTTCTTGTCCCCCTTACTGTCATTGGGAGAAGAGAGCTAAGAAACAACAACAACAACAACAAAAAGCTTGAAGTGTCTCTCGTTTTTTGTTTTTTGTTTTGTTTTGTTTTGTTTCGTTTTTGAAGATGAAAAAATAATCCCTGTGAAAATGATTGTTGTGAGGCGCAAATTGTAATCCACATTCAAAATGAAAGGGTGATGAATCAAGGTCTTTCTCAGTGTCTTATGTTTATTTTCATTTGTCTTAGGGATGCTGCATAACTGGTAATAGATGGTGTCAGTTGTTCCTATAAAGAATTTATGTGGCCCATTGCCTTCCTCCGATCTGTTGCTGACATACATAATGCTAACGATTAAACGAATTAGTTGTGCTCCTTTGGTATAATTAATAAGCAATAACCATACTATTGTTTGAGGATGCTAAAATTTTAATGCCCTCTTGCTATCTGCCTCACTTGAATACTGAGGAACATAATGGTTCCACAGAGTCATAAAGTAGCCAGGACCCTTTTTAGTTTTATTGTTATTGCCAACTCTAGCTTACTTTTGACTGTGGTGTTAAACCATTCCAGATAATTGAGACAGTTATAGGCACCGGGTAAGAAACAGTTATGACATGAATGTGAATTCTAGGTGATTACATTTATAGCTTGTGTCTTCACAATTGGAATGGGAAATTTAGGATAAGGAATTGTCCTTGGTTCAAACTTTTCTGGCTGTTTAAATCTAAGTCACTACCCAGAAGGCTCCTAACATTTTGTTTTGGTATTTGTTAGTCAACAGGTAAGTTTAGGGCACCTGCCAGATGGTTAGACCCTTGTGGTCTGGGGATGAAACAGAGGTCTAATCACTCATTCTGTATGTCCTTACTGAGTATCCACTAAGTGCTGGGCCCTACTCTGAGACTAGAGGATGCAGATTTTGCCTTCTTGTGGCTTTCAGACCGAATTATAGGTTTCCAAATTTAGAGCTAATGTTGAAGGCTGTCCAGTGCAATTCTTCCTCAAATGGTTGCTTTGATCACCCAGCAACCTCACTTAATGGGTTTTCAGCCTGGGGTTGGACTTCTCAAGTGTTGGAGAAGTCGTTACCACTAGGTCAGTCCATTCTACTTTTTGTACAAGTTGGATCCTCAAAAAATATTTTATGAACTACGCCTTG
Organism: Aethalodelphis obliquidens; assembly: GCF_003676395.1. Taxonomy (NCBI): domain Eukaryota; kingdom Metazoa; phylum Chordata; class Mammalia; order Artiodactyla; family Delphinidae; genus Aethalodelphis; species Aethalodelphis obliquidens. Next base: position 12,928,535 of record NW_020837985.1, on the reverse strand, counting down.
CTTTACTTTAGCATATAATTTTCTTCAGGGCATTATGAGAAATTTGCCTGTTCTTTCACAGGGAAATGTTCAGTTATTATGCCAATATGATTACCCACGTGCCTGCCCGTTCTTCTCTTTCCTGTACAATAGGATTTCAACTCACTTCAAGACCTTTATAGTTGGGTCTGTATGTTCTCCTGCAGGTCTATGTGGCTTCTGAAGTCTAATGCCTAAAATAGAATTTACTCACCCCGACAGGATCTTATCAACAGAAAGAGGGACTATCATCTCCCTTATTCTAGATTTCTTTAATCAATGTTCAGCAATTTCACATTAGAGTCAAAGAAAAAGCGATATATACACACATGACCTACAAACTAGTCTTGCAAGGGAATTGCCTCAGCTGTGTCATGAGGAGATTCACCCAGATTTCCAGTGACGGTGAAAACAGGGACACAGAACTTTGTGGGTGTCTGAATGGCTTCTCTGAAGAAGTCACTTTTGCTGGTCCCTGGCAATGTGGATGGATAGACGACAGCGAGATATGTTAGTGGGTAGGAAACTTTTGAAAGTGTCCAATGCTTAAGACAGGTGAAAAAGCCACTTTGAATTATTCCAAAAGTCAAGTAATCAAGGCAGAATGCACTGATCCACCTGGGATACTGTTGGTTCACAGGTTGAACCCTGAACGTGAAGAGGGAGAGAAGGAAGAAGGAGGCAGCCACTCCAGTTGGGTAGGCGTCAGGCTGAATAAGCAAAGAACTTAGATATAAGTCTTATTTGGGGCTAAGAGATGAACAGGTCTCCGCACCCACCAACCAGCATCTTCAAGGTTTATAGAAAGGCCTTAACAGGGCTCAGTCATGTGCAGTGTCCAGATGGTCTTAACAACACGTTTCTCTCAAGGCAGTGTCCTTGGAACAGCTCCCTTTGTGGAAACGGGGGACAGAGCATATGTTCCCAGGACAGGGGAGCAGGTGGGGAGCCTCCAATTGCCTGGGTACCGCTCACCTGTCAGTCACTTCCTCTCCGTGACCTCCGACAACAGTTATACAAACCCTGCTTATCCCTCAGCAAATCATAGCCTGCTGGGATGAAGAGGTGTAGATATCCAGTTGATAAAAAGAACTGGAGCAGGTCATTATTAGCCATGGCTCTTTTCTTTTTGGCAACACTGAGTTAAGAATAAGTAATTCTCCCTAGTGAGAATTCGGAATGGTTTCGCTGAAAATGAAACAGTACCTATTAAAAAAAATAGATAAAACATATATTGTGTGCTTATATTTTGCTGGAATTGTGCTAAAAGCAATGCATGCTGTATCTAATTCCCTGCAGGGAATCTAGCAGAGAGGGGTTTTCACTATGCCTAGTTGATAGGTAAGGAAATCAGGAATTCAGAGGGACCATATGACTTGTCAGGGTCCCATAAATAGCAAAAGGCAGAGCAAGGAAAAAGCGTAAATAGTTTGATTCCAGAGACTTCAGTCACTGCAACAAAACATGAATTCTGTGTTTTTCACGGCCAATCAATAACCAGTGGTTTATGCGGTTGCCATTAACATTCAATTTACCTGAAATTAGTTTTGACGCTGAATTATGGCTCTAGGCTGACTGGGGGGTTTCCTGTCAACAGAAAATAAAATTCCTGCAGAGGTTGATAAATCGCTTTGATGTTGACGCTCTGGATTGAAGTGTGTGTTAGAGCCTTGCTACCTGGTGTGGTTTGCATATTCGAAGTATCAGCTTCCCCTGGGAGCTTGTTAGAAATGCAGAGGCTTGGGCTCCACCCCAGATAGACTGAATCAGAATCTGTACTCTGAAAAGATTCCCGGTACTTTGTACATTAAATTTCAGAAGAGTTGCTATAAAGGACACATAGGAGGTAGAGTCTCTACGGATGTAAAGGGACAGAAAGTAGAACTGTTGCCTTAGTCTAACAGGCTGGTGTCTTGAGTAACACGGCAGGTCTTCAACAGACATGGAGTTGGAGAGATCAAGGTTTAATTTATCTTACAAGAAAAATACTAAGTTTATGATACTACCACTAAAACTACTACTATTAACAACAAGTACAGTTAACTTTATTTCTGATTATGATGCACTAACCCACACAGTGTGCTAGGATTTAGAGATTAATAAGGCATTCTCTCTATCATCAAGGTTTTCTTGGTGGAAGGACATCACATAGGGTTACAATTCTTGTTTGGCTATTCTTTCCAAAGATGCAGAATGAATGTGACAGGAGCAGAGAGAAGGGGGCACCCCATACTACCTGTGGGCATTGGGCATGGCTTCATAAAGATGTCATTTGAACTTGATGTTGAAGGATGAAAGGAACATCAGTCGTGATGACTCTTATACAACAGTGGCTCACAGCTCTCCTTGACGTCATGAGTTTGTCTGTTGCTTCCTTCTTCCTTTCCTGTCTTCCTTCTTTCGTTCCTTTCTTCTTTCCTCCCTTCCTACCTTTCTTTCTAGCTCCTGTTCTTCCTTGTGGAAAATTTTATTAAGACCTACCATGTGCATTCAGTAACGGTTTGGGCAAGATTCTATTATAAATATCTATATTGAAAGGAAGGTCAAACACATAATCTTTGATTTTATTCAATTTCCAGCCTAGTAAGGGTGATGGCTAACAAAATATAAGCAAATCAGAGAATAGATAATAATGAATTGTTGCGATAGGAAGAAAACAAATAGTGGGTCATAACAGAGAAAAGCATAAGGTGCCTATTTTGATAGGATGGTTGGAGTGAACTGCATTTTAAAGAGAAAAGGTGAAAGGGAGCCAGATATGTACAGAGTAGGGGAAAAAGTACCCCAAACAAAGGGAAAGTTACATGTCAATGCATACAGTGGGGAAGAGTTTCACAACCTGAAAGAAGGCCCTGGGGGCTGTCAAATGTTATGAAACAAAAACAGACCAATGCCTTCAATCATTTTCGATTTTAAAACAGCACCAGAGGTTGCAATGCGGTGAATGCATAAGAGTGAGTCAGGAAAGAAGTCAGGAATAAGATCGGTTTAGAGGCTGTCAGGCCAAGGCATCCACCTTTCCTACTTGCTTTGTCAAGCAGTCATAATCCCTCTAGGACTGCACCTCAACTTTGAAATACCTGTCCTTTCCTTGGGGTCGCGGCACGTGAACCCAATACCAGGGTTCTGTGATTCAGGAGGCTGGTCTGGCTTCACCAGCCACAGGAAGGAGTCTTTCTGTGCACACGTTGGTAGACCAGAGGATAGCAGAGAGCTGCCTCAATCCCCTACCTGCTCACTCGTCGCCAGTCTTCACCCTCCTGCACACACCTTGTCATGAAATAGAATTGTGTTGCCTGTGACAACAAAGCCTTGAGTCCGCTGGGCGGCTGCTTACCTACAGGGCTGACTCCCAAAAAGGTTATATAAATATGTTTCTGGTGGCCTACTATGTGCCAGACTCTATGAGCCCTAGGGCTACTGACAGGAACCCATCAGACCAGTTTTCTATTTTGAGAAAGTTACCATGTTTATAAACATAAATAGGACCTCGCAGAGGTAGAGGCGTGAGAGCTGTATTCAGAGGTATAGATCGGTGCCAGATAACGTCAGGAGTTTCTGCCATGATAAAGAGTCTGGATCCTGGGAGAAGGGCCATGCAGTCCAAGTAGACTTATTTGGTTTCCATGAAAATGTTTCTTCTAATTTTGTACTACTAACCAGAGGTTTTGTGACACAATGAAATTATGCTTCTATAAGCCACTCTATGATCAGTGAATGATTAAACAATGCTACAAAAAATATTCATCCCGATTTTTTTTCAATTTCCTACCTTTATAAGAGTTTTCACAAGCGTCAACTCAGCCAAAGTTCCTGTCACCTTGGGATGCACATATGGTAGATATGACTATACCCATCAAACTGATGAGGTCACTGATGCCAAAGGACATTATGGAATGTGGGAAGTCACATTAATTGCTTTTTACAGGGATGAAAAATAAGTAAATCTTGGGCTGCCACATGCCTCCTTCATCAAATCTCTTCTTCATGGCGCTCGCAGACAACACCAATTCATCATGGCATTTCTCTGCTGAGCCCAGACGTAGCTCCCAAATTTTATATATAACCCTGCAGGCATGATCAACAAATGAATGGAACTGGGCATACACGTCAAAATGTATCTGTTATCTATCTCCGGCTTGTGAAGCGATTGCTATTGTGCGGGTGTTTTAGGTATATCATGTTATTTAAATCTTTTAGCAGTTAAAAAGTGAAAAGGGACAAAACCAATATTCGTGCCCATTGCTCATTGAATCCAATGTCCTTTTCTGAAGAGTGGCAAGAATGAGGCTAGAATACAGGTATCGTCTCACCCCAAAACTTGTCAACTACCTTATGGAATACAAACTTTTGAAGCTAATATGGAAAGGCATGCTCAACTTCAATTTGTAATTCTCATCTGGAATTTGAAAAAAAAATATGAAGAAGAAAATAAAGTATTTTATACTTTATAAAAGTATAATATAAATATAAAAGTATATTTTATATTTATATTTTATATAAAAATATAAAATATATTTATATAAAATATATTATAAATAATATATTTATATATTTATTTATATAAAATATAAAATTTATATAAAATATATATATAGATAAATATAAAAGTATATTAAGTACCAGATATGCCTCATTCCTACTTAAATTAATATGCTTTCTCAATTTGCACGATTCTTAGTAACCACAAAGGACGCTGTACGTGGGCCTGAAGACTTTTAGATTTGGGGCACAGTGATTCACCAAGTCGAGGTTCAGCAGACTTCAGATGATGACCAGGAATCCACGATGTTGCCGATACAGCCCAATGAGACACACTGTCCTGAAACACTCAGACAGAGGTGTCATCAAGGGAGATATACCTCTAGCTTCGCAGACCGAATTAGAGATATCTCAGTTGAAATCTGCATTTGGTTGATATAGCCTGGGTGGCATATGGTGATGCAGCTCTATTCCTATCTCGGCCTCTAGGGATGTGAAGTTCAAGGGCAAGAACTAATAAGAATTTTGCACTAACTGTGTACTAGGCACCGTGCCACTCCTTTGGTGCAAAAAGCAGTTGAGGTGCGATCCATCTCTCGGGGACAAAAGACAGACTGGTTGAAATTAACACACAAGTAGAAAAGCTCAGAAACTACAGATTTCTCAGGCTTGAGTCTGCGCCCCACTGTAAGATGTCCTGCAGTTACATACGTAGAATGACAGAGATAGACTAAGTTAATATAAGTTAATATTATATTATAATATAATATAATATATAATGACATTATAATATAATGTCATCCGTACACGGATTTGTTTGTTAAAGCAGTGCTTATTGCCTTTCAGGGAAGAGAGGTTTCGCTTTTGTTTTTGTTTGCTAGGTGGCAGGTGAATTGTGAAATAGTGTCTTTTCTCTGTACACAGTATTAGAAGAAAACATTCATAACTTTTATTTTCTTTACCGCATCTGTTAATGTAAGAAGAACAGAGATTCGCCTCTACCAGTTCAAGCACTTATTTCATCTCTTTGAAAATAGCTCCCACGTTCCTTTGTAGCCCACCCATTTCCCATTGCCCTGTTCCTTCAGAGCTCACAGCAATCATAACCGTGTCCTAAAATTCTTCACCAACTTTTATGAAAAATGCCCTCTTATGCTTTCCACTTATCACGCACACATGCTTGTTCACATTCATAACTAATATAACTTTCCATTTATGTTTATGATTATTGATTATCTTATTACTGGCTGCTTTCTTTGCTACTATATAATTTTCATGAGAGCGGGGGATATCTATCTTTGTTCATCTTTGTTTCCTAAGTACCTAGTAATCTTGGTTTTAAGAACCAATAATTGCTAAAAACAATATATGATTTTATAGCTAAGGAAATGGGTGCGATACAATTACGCAACATGCCTCCTGTCACAGAATTCATAAATGGCAGAGACAGATTTAGAACCCATGGTTTGTATGGCTCCAAAAGTCCAAGTTTTTACCCTCTCCTCCCTTATATAATTGTGTGTTCCCTCATTTATAAGAGGGAACACAATCTCCATCAGGACTGAGTGCCAGATCAGGAGAGGAAAAGCCACTAGCTGGTGTTTCTAACAATTGACGTCTAGGTCCTTTTTCTTAGCTTGTGATCTGCAGAGAACGTTTCTCTTTCTGGCTAGGTGTGAGCCTGACATTTCCCAGAGAGGCAGTGAGACTGGGACCATGAGACTGATTTACGTCCAGTGGAATGTAAAAATAATGTTCTCCACTTCCAGGCCAAGCCCCTACAATATCCCTGCTAACTCTCACATTTTCCCTCCTTTGCCCTGAGGTGCTAGAAACATATCGTTCTAAGATGGCAATGATACTAGAAGGAAGGGGATCAGACTCATTTGTCACCAGTCAGAGTACATCTTCCTCAGAGTGTCTGAGTGCAACAGGGTAGAGGATTGAGCTGGTAAATTTGGGAACCAGGTAGTACAGAGCCTGTCACATAATAAACACTTACTAAGCATTAGCAAATAGTAACAAAACCTCTGCCGTGTCTTAGGTGCCTTCTTTGCAAATTGGAGAAGCACGTAACTATCTCGTCCAGTTGTGCTGTTTAATACAATGAGGGGTAAATAAGACAACACAGGTGAAGCCTTGGACAGAGACTGGCAGAAAGAAGTGAACCAAAGACTGGTAGCTACTTTCTGGGTCTTCTTGCAGACCAGGTAACAGCCTGGCATCAAGATTAGCTTTCATTTTCCCTCGTAATGATCCTACTGTGAATGCTTAAACAATTGTATTTATTTCTTCCTGCGGCAATGTGGACAGATTTAAGGTCAATTCAAGGTCAGAATAACTTTTCAAATATCCAAACTGGGCATCACCTGGTGGAGATAAAAGATGGCAGGTGCCAACATGTCAATGATGATCTCTCCGTGTTCCCTTGGTTGTTTCCCAGAAGATAGAGCAGTGTAGCCTGGAGATGGTGTTCTGTTTTTAGACATTTTCATTCTTGATTTCCACTTATTTTTCCGGGAGTGTGGCTCAGGCGGCTCCACTAATATTCGTTAGAGCCGTGCATCTTCTTACCATATGCATTCAGTGGTCTTTAGGAAAGGAATATCGTTACTTCTCATTGACATTAAACATCTCAAGAAATACTTGTGAGCAGCCACCCACGTCCTCTCAGATTTCAGAACTTTCTCCTTCAACTCACCCAAGGATTTCTTTACGTTTATTCATCTCTCCGCAGTTCATCCCAGCAGGTGTTAATTAGGTCCTCACTGCTTAACAGTGTGTCTTAGGAAGAGAATGGGGTTTGAGGCCAGACAGAAATATGACCTCTGGGTTTCTGACATTAGACACTTGCTAATAGTGGTACTATTTACTGAGATAAAGAACCTGAGACCAGTGAGAGGTTTGGGAAAAAGCAGATGGATGTGATTTCGTCATGTTGAGTTGGAGGTCTTATTCTTTATATGATGAGTACAGTTACACAGAATGGTAGCTCAGAAGAAAATTTTGAATCTTAAGGGGCAAAGAAACTGCAGAAAAACTGAAGAAGAAACTGAAAGTTACACTAGCAATCTTTGGTAGACATTCTTAGTGCTTCCAATCTTTCTCATTCGCGTGGAAGACTACCTTTCTCATTCCCTTTCAGCAGTGGTTCCATGTGAATAGTTCCCGGCACTTGGTTGCATCAGGAGGTGACGTGTGCACTTGCAGCTGAAACATTTAAGGGCTCGTGCTTGATTTTCCCATCCAGGCTCCTTTCTTTTGCTGCAGCAATCACGAAAGGATGCTTGGGAAGGAAGCGACACACGTTTGAAGCATCCCTTCTCAGAGTCACCACTTGCAGAAAACTTGACCATGCGTTGACTGGACCTGCAGCAGATATTGGGAGCACAAGAAATAAATTTTGTTGTCCATTAGGATTTGGCATTGTGTGTTATTATGCCACAGAACAGCCTCTCCTGACGGACAGAGCACATTTGCAACAATTGGAGTTAGGCCTCCAGACATGAGGGACTCCAAAAATAGACATTGGCCCAGGCTGCTCTGTTTAAGGGAAAGTCGTGGCATCGGCACGTGTCTTTGGCAGAAACTAGTGGAATAACAGGTTCTTCAAACACGAGCAGGAGGGAAGAATGCATGGAGCTGGTCTGAGAGGACTAAAGTACACTGAGCTGTGACAAAGTGAGAGAGAGGCATGGACACATATACACTACCAAACGCAAAATAGCTAGTGGGAAGCAGCCTCATAGCACAGGGGAATCAGCTCGGTGCTCTGTGACCACCTAGAGGGGCGGGATAGGGAGGGTGGGAGGGAGACGCAAGAGGGAGGAGATATGGGAACATATGTATATGTATAGCTGATTCACTTTGTTATAAAGCAGAAACTAACACACCATTGTAAAGCAATTATACTCCAATCAAGATGTTAAAAAAATAAAATAAAATAAAGTACACTGAGTACGGGTAAAATACCCCTCAGGATTCCCCGAGCTTCTCTGTTTTCCAGAGAGGGAGTTGTTAAGTAGAATTATACTATTTAGAAATTGTTCTTATGCAACCAAATGTTTGAAGTGGCAGAGGATCCTTGAGGAATTGTATCTAGTCACCGGCAGGAGGAAGAGGCACTTCTGGGTGAGAGAACGACTTCAAAGGAAAGGATGCTTCCATGAAAACACCTTAGGTAGATATATGTTTTTTCTTTTTTAATTTGTAACTCATTTAATCTTTACAATGATCCAAAAAGTTGGCACACTATCACCACCATTTAAAAATGAGGAAGCTGAGTTAGGGGGGAAGTTAACTGATTGAAAAGGAATTAGTCTTATCCTGAGAACAAGGGTCAGTAAGTACAAAAGAGAAAAGGCATTTGGTAGATGGGAAGTCTCTTATGCAAGAATTTTCAGAAGGAAATATAGGATTACATATACAATGTGTGTGGTCCCAACAGTCCAAAGAAATGGGATACTCACCGTGGTCCAGAAAATTGAAAGAGGCTTCATGGAGGAGACGGAACTCAGGATTGACCTCAAAGGATAGAGTGGGATTTATTAGAGAGGAAGGGAGGGAGGGTGTCGGAGCCTTCAGTACCCCATGGGTTCAAGTGCTCATAGGACATTCCGGGGCTCATGGCGCAACTCAGACCCAGTGGAGAGTTATCGAGAACAAGAGCAGGCGTGATAGCACATTAAGGCCCATTGACCATTTAGCAAGTTTTCTGTGCCCTCTTAGGTCTCAAGCATGCTTTGAGTATAACAGGGAAGGTAAGCACAATGGCCACCACACACAGTACAAATTGTATGGGTGTGTGTGTGTGTATAATCATATCTATACCCTTTGAAATACATATATATAACTATATATGTGTATATTAATATATAATATAATATACACAAAATACATAACAGATATGTGATTTAAATATATTTTATACATGAAAATATTTTACACTGAAATTATATGTATATGTGAACATGCATTATCTATATATTTATATCCTTAGATGTTGATATAGACATAATAAGAGGGAATTATTTTTCCTGGTATAATCAAGAGAGCTAAAATTGCTGGAGAAAAAAGAGTTTTGGAGAATTTATCTTTTCTCCAGCAATTTTAGGTCTCTTGATTATACCAGGATAAATCATACCTTCTTATTATATCTCTATCAACCTGAAATTTCTTAGTTGGGGGAAGATTCTCCCTCATAACATGAAAGAGATTATGTCTCCTTCTTGAGTAAATTATAATTTGTGTTTTCTTTTGGCGTGTATATTTTTTTAATCTCTCTGGAATGAAAATTGTTATTGATGAAATAAATAGGGAAATATGTTTTTGTAAGAAATACATTCTATAATGACACACAACTTACAAAGAGTTTCAGCACATACTCATTTCTTTAACACATATAACATTCATACCATTTGTCTGAAAAGACAGTCAGCCTTGCTGTGGTGTTATTGAGCTCCTATGGTCACAGAGGGCATAGGTATGAGACTAAAAAGACAACTACCCAGGGCCTGCAAAGGAATCTGGTCTGGTCCCTGTGAGTTCTTCCCAGTGAAAAGAAATTCAGTTCTGCCGGGCCAGCCATCAGCATTGGGTGGGGTAGTTTTTCCTCTCTGGGTGACTCCACAGCTGCCCTTGCTGTGACAATCTGATAACCTTCTTTCTTTTCAAGTGCAGAGGAGTGGGGACATGTAGGATCAGATAGGAGAAAATGGATCCTGACAAGGCATTTTCAGGTTTTCAAAAGGCAGGTCTTCATTCCAGCCTGATGTTTCATCAGGATTTATAATCTTCCCATTATGAGAAAATCAAAAGGGGTCATTTGGTGAGGTTTTATCTTCCTCTTCTTCTGTGGAGCCCTTATGAAACATTTATGAGTTTTCTGACAATATCAAACCAAGCTTTCTTTGCAGTTCTGTCTTCCCAAGCTGTGCCCTTCAGAGGTGCAGCTCTTTCCGCTAGATAGTGAGCATGCCCAGTGCTGTCTTGTGAGGTTATCTCGTTAATGGCGATGGTTTGCCTTTCTGCAAATCTCCCAATGGTGATGACTCCCAACTGTCTGAAATAACTAGTGCTAAATTAGTCAAATGGAGTGGTTTCATTTTGGATAGTAATTTTCTATGGCAATGTCCTATTTGAAATTAACCCCAAATCTGAGATAGCATGCAAGTACTGGGATATAAAGTGAGCTCTAAATTTTGTTTCTTACTCCTTGTATGTTCTAAGCCAGGATTCAACTCTCCTCTGTTTTAGCTTCTTCATTTATATGCGCAAGGCAAAATCAAAGCTGACAGACCTGTGCTGCAATATGGAAATGAAACATTAGCAAGTATTTTATAAATACTTAAGGGCTACTTAAATATAAAAAAGTTATCAATATTAGTGACTTAATTTTCCAAACATTTATTATTTATCACACATCAGGCCCCTTGCATCTGCAGTGCTACAATTACAAAGATGAATATGGTGACAGATAAAGATCTCAGCTAGGAAACATAGGAATATTGTGGTAAATATTAAAGTAAGTCAGAGGTAGACAAGTCAATAGAAAACTATTAACAAACTGGTGTAAGAGGAAAGAAAAATAATTCAAAAACTAATTGAGCATCTACTCTGTGCCAAGAAATTAAGATGTTACTTCATTCATTTCATGCAATCATTCGGTCCAGTGAATCTTGTTATTTCCATTTCACAGATGAAAAAAAGTTGATGCTTAGAAAGATTAAACAACCTGCTTGAAATGTCACAACTCATAGGTGTGTGAACAGAATTTAAATAATTTATGTACAATTCCAAACCTGTCCTTTTCCCACCACTCTGTACTTCTTGGTTGTGTTATCTGTTTTATGTAATATGACACCATTTAAAAAACAAACTCCCCCACCCATACGCACACACACACACACACACACAGAGCCTCCATTAATTAATATAAAGAAAATATAGATAAAACATCTTACTAAAGAGTTACAAGCTAAAAATTGAAAATGAATGTGCTCAATTCAGTTTATTATCCAGCTCCAGAATCCACCTAGTGAAGAATCAATCAGATGGGGTCTTAACATACAAAAATGGTTTCTCCAAAATTCACATAATTACTTTTAATTACAAAATGCCTTGCATTTTCATTTACAATTTTGTGTGGGTACTTTCTTCTTCTTTTCTCCTTTTTAATCGTTCCATGCGTATATTATAGTGCGGGCTTTAAAGTACTTAGAGAAGATTTTATGCTTTCTGTTTCTTTAAGATGGGGAAGGTATAAAACTGAAGCTATTGGCGTTCTCAACACTATGTTAAGTTGTTACTGTGAGCAGCCATGAAGACTTGATGTAAGCATTCTAAGGAAACATAACAGCAATTTAACAGTGCTAAGTTTCAAAATGGGAGGTGAATCTCAAATAAATGAACCCTATTGTAGCAGATTGTCTTTTCCAAAGAATACTCTGGAATATATCACTCCTACAGGTTGTTTTACAAAGTTATCACTGGTTATCCATATGTTAAGGCTATATCTCCTACATTTAAACCTGGGTGGACACTTGTGACTGAAATGGCCAAAATGGTATGTCAAAAAGGACCCTGTAGGACATCCAAAGCTAGGTCGAAATATGCCTTATACTTCTCCCTAAGTTTTTGTGGGGACTGTTGTTTTAAAACCCAGCCACCATGCTGTAAGAAATCTCTAGAAGCCTTTCGAGGGGACTGCATGGAGAGGAAACGATGCGCCAAGCCACGTTCTCAGCTGGGCTCCCAGGAAATGGCCGGCACCGACTTGCCCAGTTTTGTGCGTGCACCATCTTGAAAAATGGAGTCCTCATCCACCAGCGATGCTGGAGCTGATGCTTTGTGCAGCAGGATGAGTTTCTTCCCCCAAAGCCTGACTAAACTGCAGATTTGCAGGCAATCTAAATAGCCATTGGTGATTTAAAGCACTAAATCTTGAGGTGGTTTGTAACATAAAAATTGATAACCGATTTGTTTCTTAAGTGCTTTGCAGATACTATATGTATAACTGTAACATGATCAATTTTGTGATCATATTACATATGATCATATGTTGCACATATTTAGATTATGCAATTCAGTAAGTTTTATTGTTCGTATACACCTATGAAATCATCACCACAAGCAAGGTAGTGAAGATACCTGTCACCCCCAATATATTCCCCATGCCCTTTTTTTTTCTTTTTGCGGTACGCGCGCCTCTCACTGTTGTGGCCTCTCCCATTGCGGAGCACAGGCTCCGGACGCGCAGGCTCAGTGGCCATGGCTCACGGGCCCAGCCTCTCCACGGCATGTGGGATCTTCCCGGACCGGGGCACGAACCCGTGTCCCCTGCATCGGCAGGCGGACTCTCAACCACTGCTCCACCAGATAAGCCCCCCCATGCCCTTTTGTAATTCCTCTTCCCCAGCTCTTGGCAGTCCCCCTTCCACATGCAACCACTATAATAGTGCTTCTGTCACTATTATAAAAATAAATGAAGCCAACAGACATCACGATCCTCCAGGTAGGATCCACTGAGACATAAATTATCCATATGATATTTTTGTCAAAAATTTTAACTAAGTATAACCATAAGGTAACATGCAAACAAAATCCAGATTGTGGGAAATGCTTGCGTGTCACATTAATTTATTTATTTTCGCTAACGAAATGAAAATAGTCAATAAAGCAAAAGGGGTCCTATTTAACGATGTGCAGGGAGGAGTAAGATATCATTTCAGACAACGAGAACGTGATAAGCAAAGGGTCAAAGGTGGTTTTGTTCCTTAACCACGTTCCCGTCTAGAGAAGCAGTGAGGCACAACGGAAAATACCTAAACATGAAAGTTACACTTTGTGCCTCTAAGTTAGTCGTATTCCATCATGAATTCCCATCCAACTTCCACCCCCATCAGCTTTTACCATGAATCCAGGTTGCCTCACATCCAGTCTATTTAAATCAGGGGCGCTCCTGCTCTGCTGAAATTCTCGAGGTAGCGAAGATGAAATCCAGAAGCACCAGTTACCCTGGCCAATGGCAAGCAGCCTTGGATACTGAGCAAACGGAAAAGCTGCTTCTGACAGTTGCCTTTTCCAGAGGCTTTAATTATATCTGAGATATCGCTGTAAAAATTGGAATTCAAGCAATAACGAGTCTCTGCTGTTCTCTCTTTGGGATTAGAGATTCATGAATTATGCATGTCTATGCAGATTTCTCACCTGTGACAGGTGTAATATGGGCAATTTCCCTAACATATTAAGAAAACCAGCCATAACACCAGTAACGGGTATAAATGAGATGCTCCCGTCAGCTTATTTAACCATTTCACATAACCACGTGGTGGGAGAATGCCACAGCGTGAAACTCAATTATTGGTGGGAGTCCTATAGTTAGCAGCCCTTGATGATGGGGTTCTTGGAGAAAAGATGGACATGTTGTGGCTTGTTTACTGCTTCATTTATTTATTTTTCTCTGCTGAACCATACCACCTGAGTTGTGGCACTCTCCAGCTGAAAAACCAGCTGGTGAGCTCGGCAGAGCAGTTCCCTGAGAGAGGAGACAGATGTCAAAGAGGGGAGGAAAAATTACCAGCAACCCGTACCCACGCTGGATACAGCTGCAAGTTGACATGCTTTGCTTTCAGCCATCTGGGTCACATAATTCCCTGTTCGGTGACCCCTTTTCCTCTGTAACTGGCAATGTCTTGAGTGAATTATTTTTAAGGAAATCAGTCACTGCTTTTGGTAACTCATGCGAATTATGTATGCTAAAGATTAAGAAAATATTTTCAAAATGAATGATCTCTAGTTAAGTGAGAGGACTCTGGACTAGGAAACTAGAGACCCCATGTCTTGCTCAGGTCCTGGAAGGGTGACTAGCTGAACCCCTCCTCAGAGAAGTCATGTGACTTTTCTGAGTCCTACTTGTTTTATCTAACTGTAAAGCAATAGCACTTCCTGGGCAAGTCACATGACCTCTCCCAAGACACGCCCTTCACTTTTGTTTTAAGGAAAGTGAGAACTGGCATTTGCTGAGAGGTCAGGTGCAGAGATGAGCTTACAGTTCAGCTTCAGATGAGATAATGAAATAAAACACACCTACAGTGTTTCTTATGTACCAGGTGCCATTCTAAATGCTTTATGAATGTTAACGCACGTAATCCTCTTAACTCTATAAAAGTATAAAAGAATCCCATTTTACTCACGTGAAATCTGAGAAACACCTAGAATTTGCCTAAATTACAAGGCAAATCCAGTGGCCAAGCCAGGATATGATCCCTGATCAGATAGGGCTGGCTCCAAGCAGCAAAACATCCCAACATCCCAAGGCTTGAACAGTATCCCTGCTTCCTGAAATTGACCAATGGCGCTCTTAAAGTTTAGCAAGCAGAACTGAGCAATTCATTAAGTGAACATCTGACCACCCCTCTTTTTTTCTGCCAGCTACCCTGTGTGATGGAGTGATGAGTCAACCTTACTCACTGTCTTTACAGCTGACAGTAAAGTTCTGGGGAGTTTGGCTGTGAGAATGAAAGAACAGAAGAAAAACAAAAAAGATGTAACCACCACTTTAACTTCTGAGAAAGAAAATCGATTGCTTTACTTTCCCTCAATTATTTCCTTCCATGGTCAAAAAGTAGAAATTCTGTCTGTATATCAGTCAATACGGAGAAATATAGATAGAATCTGCTAGAAATTTTCTTTTTTTTCTTTTTTTTGGGGGTATGTGGGCCTCTCACTGTTGTGGCCTCTTCCGTTGCGGAGCACTGGCTCCGGATGCACAGGCTCAGCGGCCATGGCTCACGGGCCCAGCCACTCCGTGGCATGTGGGATCCTCCCGGACCGGGGCATGAACCCATGTTCCCTGCATCGGCATGTGGACTCTCAACCACTGCGCCACCAGGGAAGCCCGCTACAAATTTTATGTTGTATATAGAGACATATTTAGACCATATCAAAATGAATTCAAGTTGTTTGCAACCTTGGCTTGTCTTTCTTTCTTTTTTTGAATTTTATTTTATTTATTTTTTATACAGCAGGTTCTTATTAGTCATCCATTTTATACACATCAGTGTATACATGTCAATCCCAATCTCCCAATTCATCCCACCACCACCACCCCGCCCCCCTGCTTTCTCCCATTGGTGTCCATACGTTTGTTCTCGACATCTGTGTCTCTATTCCTGGTTTGCAGGGCAGAAATAGAGACACAACCTTGGCTTGTCTTCCTAGTCTGACCACAACTAATTGCGTGAGAAGCCCTATACTTGTAAGTCTCCAAATCTCCCCTTTGGGCCGTCTTCCCCATGGTCAGTCTCATGACCAACAGAGGCAAAGCACAGTGTTGCCCTTTGGTCTCTGCACACCAAGAATAACTCATTCTCCCTCCAATATTTTCTCTTGGATTCTACTG
Organism: Aethalodelphis obliquidens; assembly: GCF_003676395.1. Classification (NCBI taxonomy): domain Eukaryota; kingdom Metazoa; phylum Chordata; class Mammalia; order Artiodactyla; family Delphinidae; genus Aethalodelphis; species Aethalodelphis obliquidens. The sequence continues at coordinate 12,912,634 of NW_020837985.1, read as the reverse complement.
TTGTATATGTGTTCAAACACCCAGGAGTCCAATCACTCAATTCAATTGTTTATGGGTCTTATCCAATACCTTTATTATAAGGAAGTCACACTATGGGGAAAGTGGCTAAAATGAGATCGTGAAAGAACAAAAGGGGACTCTTTTTAAATTCCAAAAAGAAATTTTAAAAAGGGAATATTAGTGATCTATCAAGAAATGGATATAATTTAACCCCCTTGGGTTAATTTCCACCAGCAAATATTTTGTGAGTTTAAAAATTGCATCACTATAATTCAGCTTTCAGAGAAAGTCTGTAATAGACTCTATTTATGAAAGTCATAACCCAAAGGTAGCTGTGAAATCCCAGTGTCTGTGAAGAATTACCTTTCACAGGTGTACTTGGGGCTCCACTGGGTCACAAACACTGTCATTAGAGCTACCAAGATAGTTGTATAGAGGTGGTGTTTTTAATTTGAAAGGGAAAATTTTATTTCCTTTTAAGAAACAACAAACTGTACAATACCAAATAAAAGTGATTCCTTCTTTTAAACCTCTTCGCGGTTTATTTCTTGGTTGGTACCATCAGGGGACTTTGTGCTGGTGTCTGGTTGGAAGCAGCTGCAGCCATGCCCCATGACTCCTGGCAAGAAACATATGCTCAGAAAGCAAGGCCCCAACAGAATACTTGGTTCCTGAGCCGTACCTGTGATCCGATCACCTGGACAAGCTTCTGGTGACCTGTGTGGGCCTGAGCGTAAGCCATGAAGACTCCTCTCAGTACTGAGTTTTAGGATCCTTATGAGGACATGTTTGTTGATACTGAGTCTTGGCTTTTCTAACTTGACGAAGGCTTCTCTAAGGACTTGGTCCAATTTTTATCCTCTTTATCTTGTAGTTTAGGGTTACCAGTCAGCAAATATAAAAACAAGGGCCTACTGTGCAGCACAGGGAACTCTGCTCAGTATTCTGTAATAACCTAAATGGGAAAAGAATTTGGAAAAGAATAGATACATGTATATGTGTAACTGAATCACTTTGCTGTACACCTGAAACTAGCACAGTTTGTTAATCAACTCTACAACAATACAAAATAAAAATGTAAAAAAAAGGGAAAAGAAAAAAAATAAAAATAAAGAGTTTAATAAAGTGAAAAATAATACAGGATGCTTCCAAAATTGGAGTTTTGATAAATAAAAATACACACACACACACTATACACACGCAATATGTGTATATGTATATTATCTAGATGTATACATGCATACATAGATTTTTTTTAAGTACACATATGCTCCATGAAACATTTAGGATACTAGAAAAAAATGTTTACCTGAAATTCAAATTTTTCTGAGGCTCTATATTTCATCTCACATCCATATTCTAGCTTGTGCTTGCCTTGGCTGGGATAATTTGTCCAGGACCCAGGGCTCTCAGGTGGAAACAGAACACTGCTTTATGGCTACATGGAGTGGACATTCTTGGGGACATCAATCCTTTTATTCTTCTATATTCAGGGCGTCTGGCCCCTGATCCTACCACTATGCTGACCTCACTCCACATCGTTCTGAGCCATTGCAAGGCCCTGAGGAATGAAGTGGTCCAGGACACCTCACTGATTCCTCATTCATGCCAGTCTTCATGCATCACAGTCTGAGAGCCTGGGGCCTTCAGCTCCCTTAAAGGCTGGCCCCTCACAAATTTGAAGGGACATTCCAAGGACTGAGTACATGTTCCCCAATTCTCTCAATAGCGAAAATATCTGTCCCAGCATAACAGTAATTCCGTCACCTTTATCTTAACACACCACACACACCTCTTTGGCGGAGGACACTCCTTGAGATCAGTGTATATGGGCTTTTCCAATACCTCCCCTTCCCTGGTGTCTTTTTATTACTCCCATTTTCTCTGACTTTGTTAAGGGGGAGTCTTAATTATCATCGTTGTGCTCAGAGTCGTTGCCCTTGCCAGGAAGAATCAAAAAGAATCACTTGTCCACTGCCCCCTCAGATATCAAGACTTTACACCGTGGGATATTCTCTCACGTTATTACCAGCAACCTTCACATGGGGAGACTCTGCATCTGGGGACTCACATAACTGACAGCCAGTAGATTATCCAGATCAAAGTTGGGAACATAAGAACAGTGGGATTCTCCTCATTTACTATGTGTTTTGTAGAACAAAAGATCAAGTGTTGGGCTTCCCTGGTGGCGCAGTGGTTGAGAGTCCGCCTGCCGCTGCAGGGGACGTAGGTTCGTGCCCCGGTCCGGGAGGATCCCACATGCCACGGAGTGGCTTGGCCCGTGAGCCATGGCCGCTGGGCCTGCGCGTCCAGAGCCTGTGCTGTGCAACGGGAGAGGCCACAACAGGGAGAGGTCCGCGTACCACAAAAAAAAGAGAAAAAGATCAAGTGTAAACAGAAAATACACTATTTATTCTGTCATCCAGGTGTTTCGATGCCTAGATGATTTGCCCCCTCTTTTTTGGAAAATTAATGATTGGAAATATGTGGAAGAAATATCCAAATGACTGACTAATGCTTTCACTTCACACTATGAATTTACATGGTATTGATTAAGTATAGCTCTGAAATTATAGGAATTGCAAGGCGGAGCTCAGGATTTGACATACCTGAGATTAAGATTCTGTGTCAAAGATGGGAAGATTGCTCACCAAAGTGTTTCCCTTACTCTCAGGCACAGAGCTTGACTACATTTCCCAGCCTCCTTTGCAGTTAAGTAAGGACATGTGATGGGTCATGTGACAGATATACCAGGAGGAATACGGGCAGTAGGGGTACATTTCCAGGTCTGTCTCATAATACCCTCCCACCTGATTTTCTCCTCTTTTTCCCCATCCACAAGCTGCATGGAGAGGACTTCGGGAATCTTAAGGTCGGAGGAGCCATAAGGTAGAGGTGAGTGAGTCTCTATTGAAGGAAAGTCTCCCAGGAGGCTCTTTTAGCCTGGAAAATTCACATTGAACTACAATACAAGCAGGAAATGAACTTTCACTGAATAAAGATTTTACTTTTTTTTTAAAGCAGCTACCATTCAAAAACTAATGGAAGTCATACCTTCACTCATTTATTCATTCATTCAGGAAGTCAGTAAGTAGTTCCTCAAAGATATGCTGAGTGCCCACCATGCCTCAGTCTCTCCATGTTTTATCCATGCGTGAATGAAACAGACACACTCACTGCCATGATGGAGCTTGCAATTTACTGAAGATAAGGGACAGCAAGGAGAATTTAAGGGATCATGTACTTTTGATAAATGCTATGAAGGAAACAAGTGGGAGAGAGTGTCCCTATTTCTAAATACCTGCCTGTAGATGGTGGCCATGATCGAATTTGTGGAAGAAGCGATGTATAAGCTGAGACACGGTGGATGAGAAGGAGCAAGCTGTACAGCGAGTCAACAAGGAGGGTGTCTGGAACACCTGCAGGCATGGAGGGGGCGGAGATTGGTGGTGAAGGAAGCCCCTGTTGCCGAATGCTAGTGAGAAAGCTAGATACGGGGTGACTGGAAAAGTAGGCAAGGTATGGGCTATGTTGACCACATGGATCACGTAAGGATCTTGGAATTTAAGTGCAACCACGTTTATGTATTCCTTGAAGGGATTTAAGATGGGGACTGGCGCAAAACGATTTACATTTTAAAACATAATTTAGGCTGCTGTACATAGAATTGATTATGACGGAGTGAAAGTGGGAGTGCAGAGGAAAACAGGTGGAGTATTTCAGTAGTAAAGGTAAAAGATAATGAAGGCTTAGACCAAGGGAGGTGACAGTAAAGGTGGATGAAGTGGACAGATTCAATACATAATTTCAAAATAGAATCAGCAGATGGACGTGGAGATGCCAAAGACAGGGGAGGTATGAATGAATGCCAGTTTTACAGCTTAGTCATGTGGGTCCAAGTGGACATAAGAGCAGGTAGTAAGGGAAGATGAGGTTTGAAGATAAGATTATCTTAAGAGATCAGTTTTGGGCTTGTGAAGTGTAAGATGCTGGGGAGACATATCCAAGCAGTGATAGCAGTAGGGACTTGGGAATGATATTTTGAAAATCAGTGAGAGGTTTAGGTGGGATATGTAAATGTGGAGATTATGAGCATAAGCATGTGTTTGAAAACATGTAAAAGAATGAGATCACCAAAGGAAAGAGTACAAGAAAATAGAGGAGCTGAGAGGTGAGCCCTGGGAAAAGGTCAACGCGAACCAAATCCTAATGATGTACAAGTATCTGCCTATTTTCAGTTCTTTCCCCTGTAACCCTATTGTTTCAAGTCTGGGTCTAGTGTTCTTGATCTGTGCTCCTACGATTCAATGTGATTTCTTCTATTATGTCAGTTACTGTACTATATTGTGATATCATTTTGGCAGCCTAGTTTTTATGGAGAGAACTTCTTTAATCCATCAGTACACTCCCAGTGCTAACAGTCTCAACAGGTAATAAATAGTTGGAAGGATGGATGGATAATATTTTATAATCACACCCACACTTACAATCCTCCAATATTATGCCTTTTTCCTAAATTGATAAATACTTCAGAAGACTGAAACTACCGGTACTGTGGATGGAATCCAGCTGTGGAGACCAGATAAATAGAAACTACTTTATATTCTCTGTATTCACTATGAAAACTCAGTAAAAGACATTTCTGAGACTGGTATGTCTAAAATGTACCCAAATGCAATGTCTGCATCTATTGAGATGATTTTGTGTTTTTATCCTTCATTCCATTAATGTAGTGTATCACATCGATTAATTTTCATGGGTTGAACTATCCTTGCATCCAAGGAATAAATCCCAGTTGAACACAGTATATGATCCTTAAAATACTCTGTTGACTTTGGTTTGCTAATGGTTTTTTTTGAGAAATCTGTTCATCCATGTCCATCAGGGATATTGGCCTGTAGTTCTTTATTCTTGTGGCGTCTTTGTCTGGTTTTGGTATCAGGGTGCTACTGGCCTTATGGATATTTAAATGTCCTCTCTTCTATTTTTTAGAAGAGTTTATGAAGGATTGGCATTAATTCTTCAATAAATGCTTGGTATAAATCCTGTGATGCCATCTCGTTCTGGGTTTTTCTTTGTCGAGAGGTGTTTATTATGGATTCAATCTCCTTATTTGTTATTGGCCCATTCAGGCTTTCTGTTTCTTCTTGATTCAGAATTGGTAGGTTGTGTGTTTCCAGGAATGTATCTACTCTATCTAGGTGGTTCAACTTGTTGATATATAATTCTTGATGATAGTACCTTATGATTTTTTAAAAATCCTGTGGCATTGGTTGTAATGTGTCCTCTTTCATTCCAGATTTTATTTATTTGGGTTTTCTCTCTCTCTTTTTTTCCCTTGGTGAGTCTATTTAAGGGATCTCAAAGAAACATCTGTACTCCCAAGTTCATTGCAGCCTTATTCACAATAGCCAAAACATGGAAACAACGTAAATGTCCATCAGAGCGTGAAAGGATAAAACAATGTACACATACAACAGGATATTATTCAGCCTTTAAAAGGAAGGAAATCTCGCCATTTGTGAGAACACGGATGAACTTGGAGCGTGTTATGCTGAGTGAAATAAGCCACACATTGAAGGACAAACATTACATGATACCACTTATATGAGGAATTTACAATAGTCAAACTCACAGAAGCAGAGGGTAGAACGGTAGTTTTGGGGGGCTGGTGGGGGAAGGGGAAATGGAGAGATGTTTGTCAAAGGGTATAAGTTTCATTTCTGTGCAGTGAATAAGTCCTAGAAATCTACTATACAGCACAGTGCCTGTAGTTAATACCATATTGTATACTTAGAAATTTGCTGAGAGTGTGGATCTCATGTTAAGTGACCTATAATACACACACACACACACACACACACACACACACACACACACACACACACAAGATAATAACAGATGAAGAGGGTGGAAGGAAACTTTTGGAAGTGATGGACATGTTTATGGAATAGATTGCGGTGACGGTTTTGTGGATGTATAATTACCTCCAAACTCATCAAGTCATATGCAGTAAATATGTGTAGTTTTCTGTATGGCAATCATAAAGTGATTGTAACAAATTGATAAAAATATCTTTATACATCCTGGGAAAAAGTGTACTAAGAAGTTCTTTGGAATCCTAGAGCATTCCAAATTGCTCAATTCTGTTCTCCGGTTTTAGAACATTCAAAATGCAAGTAACTTTCAGGGGAATATACGTCCTGTCCTATACACAACTAACTGTGTTGTTAAGGGCAAAGTGACTAGATCTGCTTTAAGGCTGAATTATTGGAATTAGAGAATTCATTACAATCTCTACATGAGCTCTACTGGGAGAAAAAAAACACACTGTCTTTGCAGTTAGCTCTGTTCAAATCATTCACTGGAGATGTAAAGGAACATTACCTATTTTAAGATTTCTGTTCTAAACACCACCCTTGAATAAAATAAATGGTTTCTTTTTGTTTCAACTGTGTCTCTGCCTGTCTGTCTTTCTCTCTTTGGGGACTAGTGACAAACCCCAGTTTATTTCCTTTGTGGTTAATCTACAGGTACTTCCTATACCAAGCAGTGAGAAACCACAGGCTTATTTATTTAACAGACACCTGAATGCACCTACTCGATGTCAGATCTGGGCTTGAAGTGAGAGGTACCTGGAAGTCGTTGTCTCACAGTCCAGAGACATAACACGCTACAAAGTCGGGGAGTAAGAATGACATTTTAGAGGGAGGATGAAGTTGAGGAAGGAAGAAGGAAGTTCCAGTGTGTTGCTTGAGTGTTTGAGCGAATAGTACAGTTATGGACAGACACTGGGAACTTCAGAACGGAGTATACTTCGGCTGTTCGGGGCATATTTAACTTCAGTCCAAGAATTTGAGATTGATATGTCTACTAGGAAGTTGTGTACTTGGGTCTGAATTTTGGGGTGACGCTAAAGATGGAGATAACTTTTTCTACTGTGTATGTCCAATTAGCAGCTCTGAAGTTACACCCCTTTCGCTCCCCATTATTCAGACACAGAAAAGGTGAGAAAAGTGGGAGCAGACAGGAATTTAACATGTGCTGAGCATCTAACTTTATACCATATTTCATTGTAACCTTCCCACGAGTTTCTGGCAGGCATCTTATGGCCTTTATTCAACAGGAGGAGAAACTAAAGTTCAGAAAGTGAAGGGGCCTGCCATTGCCGGGATGCACCCTTCTGTCTGGTATACCCCAAAGCTTGTGTCTTCAACTACGCTAAGCAGGGACCACGATGTCTTTCCAAGAAGCTAGCTGATGCCTACCACGTACGTAGCTTTCATCTTTGGTTGCACTGCAAACTCCTTAGAGCTATTTGCCATTAGAGCACCTTGTCTTGTACAAAATTGGGGCTCCAATGCTTGCTAAATGGATAGATGAATAGATAAGTCGGTGGTAAAAGATTAAATTTGACATAAAATCAACATGTCTATTTATGGAAACTTATCAAGTGTGAATTTGGCCACATCACAGTCTCCCATCAATTGAAAACCTCCTGGAGACCCATATCAACATAAGAGCAGGCACAGAATATTTAAAATGGCCCTTTACACCCTTCTCGATCTGGCCCAATATGTCTTTCCAGACTTTCTTTCCACAATTCCCACTTATTCACTATGACCCAGTTATTCACTTTTCCCACCGTTGCCCTTACCGAGCGGTTTTTGTTCATCGTTTTGCCTGGAATATTCTCCCCTGATCATTTAAGATCTAATCCCCATTTTACCTTCCACGTCCTTCCGTGACTTTTCAGTCCTCAAGACTTTCCAAACTGAAGCAGCCTTCATGAAAATCACATCACTCCACACCGAAGCATCTGAAAGGAAAATACAGATAACAGTCATTTTTCCTTATTTTTATTCAAGTTAACCAGAGTGTTGGTATGGGTAGGGGTGGGGATATAGATGGAGATATAGAGGCAGACATTGGGTAGGAATGTAAAACATTATACATTAGATATTAATATTCTCAGGACGTAGTGGGAGGGCAGGGCCCCTGGAGGGAAGAGGACAGACAGTGGTTTCCTCTCTGGGAGAGGATCTGAAAACTGCTTTTGAATGTTGAAAACCGCTTTTGAATATTAAAAACTATGTCATGCTTAGGGGAACTACAAGGACTTTCTCTAGTACAAAGTGCAGTCGTGTGTGTGTGTGTGTGTGTATGCGTGTGTGTGAGTATATTGTGAGTCCTGAATCCTGGGATGAACAATCAAAATGAATAAGGGTGAATAGATATTAGTGTTCAGTCTTAATGCATGTGGGTAATATACTAAGGTGTTTAGATTCTGAAGAAACAAATCAATCAAAAAATTTTGACTATATGGGACATACCTTTGACCTCACTGGAAAGTACTATTTCATTACAAGAAGATTGAGTACTTTTATGTTATATTGATTCGGGTTTGAATCCCTTCCTCGCAGTTAATAGCTGTGTGACTTTGTATATTTTATTTAATCCATCTGTCCCTGAGTTTCTTTCTTTATAAAATAAAATAAAAATGGCTACCTGCTAGTGTAGCTTTGAGGATTCATAACATTACGTATATCAACTTTGGGGACTATCGCAGGCTCTTGATTCATTTTAATTTTGTGTTTATCACAATATTTTAGCCCCTTGTGATGACTGAGTTTATGTGTCAACTTGACTGTCCAGACATTTGGTCATACGTTATTCTGGGTGTGCCTTTGAGGGTATTTCTGGATGAGGTTAACACTGAAATCAGTAGACTGAGTAAGCAGACTGTCCTTCCTAATGTGGGTGAGCCTCATCTAATCAGTTGAAGACCTGAATAGAACAAAAAGCCTGAGCAAGAGGGAACTCTTTCTGCCTGACTGTCTTTGAGCTGAGCCATCAATCTTCTCCTCCTTCGCACTTGGATTCAGACTTGAATTTACACCATTGGCTTTCCTGCTTCCCTGACCTTCATTCTTGCCCTGGAACTATACCGCGTGCTCTCCTGGGTCTCCACTTGCTGACTGCAGGTCATGGGGTTTCTCAACCTCCATAATCACATGGGTTAGTTTCTTATAATAAAGCTCAGAGGGGCTTCCCTGGTGGCGCAGTGGTTGAAAGTCCGCCTGCCGATGCAGGGGACGCGGGTTCGCGCCCCGGTCTGGGAAGATCCCACATGCCGCGGAGCGGCTGGGCCCGTGAGCCATGGCCGCTGAGCCTGCGCGTCCGGAGCCTGTGCTCCGCAACGGGACGGGCCACAACAGTGAGAGGCCCGCGTACCGCAAAATAAATAAATAAATAAAGCTCAGGTAGATAGATAGATAGAAGTAACACTTTGAGGAGGGATTTTGTTTAGATGTCATGAAACAAAATAATGAGAAGTCTTTAGAAACTACAGGATTTCTGTGACACTCATGGAAAATAGAGCAGATACAACAGCTCCCTCACTGATCTGACTGTTACCTGAGCTAGAGCACTAAATGCCGGCAGTGAACGCACAGCCCTGCAAGTCAGCTAGAAATTAACTTAAATCGCAAATGGTAAAACCCCAAAGCAACTATGCTCCAATAAAAATCAAATACAAAAATGATAAAACCCCAAAAATATAAAAGATAGTTATAGATTATCTCTGTGTGTATCTATGTATCTACATATGTATCTGTGTATCTATACATGCATGTATGTATCTATGTATACACGTATGAATGTATGCATGTATGTACGTTTCTATCTACCTATCTATCTATCTCCCATTGATTCTGTTTCTCTGGAGAACGCTGACTAATATATCCACTAAGTACACGAGAAATAGCCCTAAATCTTAGCTTGCATTCCTTTTGAATGGAGTGTATCCAAACACATGCATTCAGGTAGTTTATTTTGGAAAGTAATTTCATAGAATAAAAGTGAATGTCCTGGGAAGCATGAAAGATTTCAAGAAAACTCAAGGTAAGTGTGAATAATTGAGCTGGCTATAGTTTAAGGCAACTAATGCTCAATTTTACTGGGACTCTACAAGAAACCATTTCAAATATTCCTCAGAATGAGCCACGTGAGGCTGGGTGGAGGAGGTGCTGGCCCATTGACTCCCATGCCCCCCATTTGTCACTGACTCTCCAGGAGTAATAACACCCTCAGATTTCCTCAAGCCTCACACTCTTGCAGCAGAGAGGCCTCAGGTCAGAGCATGATAGGCATGGAAAATCAGATGCCACGATCGTCAGACTTCACCTGGTATAGCCCATCATAGTCTCTTGGCCCTTTTTTCCCAATCCAGTCATTGTGGTATCAACCAGATGAAGTCTGACGATTTCTACCACATCCCATTAAAGCTATGGAAGTTCTGGTCAATGCAGTACAATTTAATGGAATAAGCACCACCTCTTGAGTCAAGTCTTAAACTTGGATCACAGTTTGGGGAAATAGCAGAAAAAGCGTGGAAAATGGGAAGATTTATTTTCCTTTTAATGAGGATGGAGAACAATCTGATTTAATATTTCTTGGCCGTGGGCTTTGTTATCATTTCCACTTTCTGCTGGGGGGTCTCGTACTTTTCATCTTCAGTGAAGAAAGTGGACATTCTCTCACGACGTGTGATTCTCTATGTGTGAGAGGCTGTGAGATATGGGAGAGGGTACACTATCCCGGGGGAATGGGTGTCAGGAATGAAGACACACAAGATTTAGGTTCGTTCAGCTACTTGCTAGCTTCGTGACCTTGGTCTACCCTTGTCCTCTCTGAACCTCTTTTGTAAAAGGGAAGATTTTTACAGACTCTGCCAGACAGGAGCGAAAAAAATAAGCCTAGTAACATGGTAGTGAAAGTGAAGAGAAACTGCGCATCACACCCCTGCTCCCCTTCATGCTGGACATGAAATCCTATAATCTTATTCAGATCCTAATCCACTGTGCAAATGAGTCTGGCAAAATGCCTCCAAGTTCCTTAATGCAGTCCCTTTCAAGAGGAAAAACATTTTCACACATTAAAACAGGAAACGCAAATGAGTCATTCTCTCCCTGGTGACCAGACTGTTTATTCAGTAAACATTTTCTCCCCAGAAGCCCTTTTTAGAGTCCCTGCTGGGAGTTATCATTCCACATCTTATTACATGAAGTCTGAGCAGCTATGACTCTGGACTAATGGGGTTGTAGCCAATCTATTTTCAGGATGGATTCGTTAGATGCTAATTGCACAAACAGTGTCCAAGTTAATTCCCACCTCTTCTGTTTGTATATTCCTTGGCCCTAGACAGTAAGAGCAAAAATCCATCTATCTCCATGGTAATGGAGGAAGCGGTAAAGAACCAATAGAGCTTGACCATGCTAGGGAGACAGAATATGTAGGTAGATGGTAACTGCATTTTAAACAGGGTGTTGGCTTTCAGAATAGGAGTTTTGTGCTCAGACTAAGAGAAGAGCTACAAGGACACTGGACATTCACCCCAGGGCTTGGTAGCCACTTAAAGGAACCCCAGGTAGTGATAATAGCCCCAGCAAGAAAAGCAAGTGCTTGGTAGTAAGTTACACCAGAAACAAGTTGTTGAAGGACTTGCCTGGTGGTCCAGTGGTTAAGACTCCCTGCTTCCACTGCAGGAGGTGTGGGTGGGATCCTTGGTTTGGGGAACTAAAATCTCCCATGCTACATGGTGTGGCAAAAAAAACAAAAACCAAAAACCAAAAAACTAGTTGCTGAAATGCAGGAGATTTCAGAAAAGGTAATAAGAAGTAGTTTGGGTAGCATCCACTCACTTAGTCAGGATATCTTTATATATTGCCTGTTATTTACCAATTGCAATACTCTACACTCTGGGGATAAAATAACAAGTAAGCAGACACATGTGGTTCCAGACCCCATGAGGCTTGCATTCTTTCAAAGGATAAAGGCAATGAACAAGCTATAGCAAGAAAATACATAAAATAATTATAACGGTCAAGAAATGCTGCAAGCATAGGAAAAAGGTAGGATACCCAAATAGAAAAAGAGCAGAGAAAGTTATTTTATTTTGAGTGATCAGAGACGACCTCTTTGAGAGAGACAAAGGTGAGAATGAAAAGGTCAGAGAGAGGCAGGGTGCAGAGGAGAGAAGTGGCTGGGGAGGGCTGACTCAGGGTTTTCCTTACCAGATAGGTACTGAAATTTGGTAGAAAGTAATTGGAAATTTTTCCAAGTTCTAGAACGATTTCCCAACTTTAGGGCTGAGGCCAAAGTTTGAAGCAGATAAAAAAAAGAGAGGAAAACCCTTTATTCAGGATTCCATCACCCTGGAATCTCTGGTCAGGAATAAGTGAACACGTCACAAGGATTATCATATGGCGAGCGGCCTGGAGCGCGGTGACAGAACCTGGCCTGGGTGAGGACCAGTTTCCCAAGTAAGATATTTCTTGGTTTGCAGGACCAATGATCAGAAGTCAGGACATGCTGTGGAGGCAACAGAGATCAGCCCAACTGCAGTTATTCTCCCTATAGCTGATTCACTTTGTTATAAAGCAGAAACTTAACACAGCGTTGTAAAGCAATTATACTCCAATAAAGATGTTAAAAAAGGGGCTTCCCTGGTGGCACAGTGGTTGAGAGTCCGCCTGCCAATGCAGGGGACACGGGTTCGTACCCTGGTCCGGGAAGATCCCACATGCCGTGGAGCGGCTGGGCCCGTGAGCCATGGCCGCTGAGCCTGTGCGTCCAGAGCCTGTGCTCCGCAACGGGAGAGGCCACAACAGTGAGAGGCCCGCGTACCGCAAAAAAAAAAAGATGTTAAAAAAAAAAGATGTGGTATATAAATATATACAATGGGGTATTACTCAGCCATAAAAAGAATGAAATAATGCCACTTGCAGCAACATGGATGGACCTAGAGATGATCATACTAAGTGAAGTGAGTCAGACAGAGAAAGACAAATATATGCTATGGTTTATATGTGGAATCTAAAAAAATGTTACAAATGAACTTATTTACAAAACAGAAATAGACTCACAGACATAGAAAACAAACATGGTTACCAAGGTGAAAGGGGAGGGAGGACTAAATTAGGAGTTTGGGATTAAAATATACACACTACTATACATAAAACAGACAGTCAACAAGGACCTACTGTATAGCGCAGGGCACTATACTCAATATCTTGTAATAACCTACAATATAATGGAAAAGAATCTTAAAAATAATAGATATATACATATGTACAACTAAGTCACTTTGCTGTACACCTGAAACTAACACAACATTATAAACCAACTATATTTCTATAAAAAATGTTTTTAAATTAAAGAAAAATAGGCAAGAAAACTGAGGCATATGGGTAAAGTCCTTTTTCAAATTGATTTTTAAGTGTCCTTTTCACTAGTTGATGGGTTTTTGATAATAGTAACAGGGGAGGGAGAGAGAGAGAGAGAGAGAGGGAGAGAGAGAGAGAGAGAGAGAGAGAGAGAGAGAGAGAGAGAGAGAG